>NC_071994.2:80108181-80411212 GCF_028885655.2 Pongo abelii
GACTCTGGGGTGTGGAATCTGCCTGGCACCTAGCAGGGTGCAGAGGGGCTGGTAGGCAGGGGCTGCACTGCCAGCTGTGTGCTTCCTGTGACCCACATGTGGACCCCACAGAAGAATCTTCCTGAAAAGGACCTGGTGGAAGAGAGCTTCCATCTAGGGGTGAGGGGACTCCGGCAGAATGAGACTGGAGGTGTGAGGAGGGATGCAGTAGCTGAGGGGCAGTAAGTGAGTATAACCCCCAGTAGGTTCTTCCACCCACTGCACAGACAAAACCAATTCATTGAGACCACACAGCATTGTAATAAAGATATAGTTTAATTGCCACAAGGCCAGCCATGCCACACAGGAGACGGAGTTATTTCTCAAATTGTTAGCAGTAGTGAATCTGTACAGGTCTGTAGTAACCTCCATTCTTGCCTCCTCAGAGGAAAGAATTAGTTGGAGGGGCATAAGGCAGAGGGAGCGACCAAGGCAAGTTTTAGAGCAGGAGTGAAAGTTTATTAAAAAGTTTTAGAGCAGGAACAAAAGGAAGTAAAGTACACTTGGAAGAGGACCAAGCAGGTGACTTGAGAGATCCGTGTCCGGTTTGACATTGGACGTGGGGCTTTATACCTTGGCATGCTTCCGGGGTTTTGCGCCTCCCCTCCCTTGATATTTCCTTGGTGCGGGCTGTCCGCATGCACAGTAGCCTGCCAGCACTTGGGAGGGGCCCGCATGTGTAGTGTGTTTACTGAAGTTGTTCACATGCTCATTTCAGGCATTTTTTTCTTACCAGTCAAGTGTTCCTAGAGGAAGGTCACACACAAGTTAAGCTCTGCCATTTTGCCTCGTAGGTGTGAATGTTCAAGCCCACTCACCCAACTCCTGAGATCTTTTTTTGAGACAGGGTCTCTACTTTGTCACCCAGGCTGGAGGGCAATGGCACAAACACAGCCCACTGCAGCCTTGACCACCCAGGCTCAAGTGATCCTCTTGCCTCAGCCCTCGAGTAGCTGGGACTACCAACACATGCCACCTCGCCCAGCGAATTTTTTTGTATTTTTTGTAGCGACAAGGTTTGCCATGTTGCCGAGAGTGGTCTTGAACTCCTGAGCTCAAGGAATTGCCTGCCTTGGCCTCCCAAAGTACCAATCTTAGGTTCTACAATAGTGATGTTATCTGCAGGAGTAATTGGGGAAATTGCATATCTTCCCTCTGCCGCTGGAATAATGGCTGGCAATCGTTTATGTCTGCACCTTAGCAGAACTCAGGCTCAACATCCTCCTGACCTGATTGGTCTTTCATTAGCTTTACAAAGGCAGTTGAGTTTTGGAGAAGGGCTGCTATCATTTAAACTATAAACTAAATGTCTTTCAAAGTTAGCTTGGCCTAAACCCAGGAGTGACCAAAGGCAGTTTGGAGGTTAAAGGCAAGATGAGGGTTGGTTAGATCAGATGTCTTTTGCGGCCCTAATTTTCTCACTGTTATAGTTTTTGCAAAGGCAGTTTCATAAGCAGCCCTGGGGGAGACAGCCCCTCTTTATAAGGGTACTACTGAGGAGAGATGTGAGGGTTTTCATAGTGTCCGTCAAAGTGCTCCCAAAAGCCCAGAGTACTCAGGTCCTCCTCAGACGTTGCTGCCCCTACCGCTTCTCCCCCACCCCACCCAGGAAGAGTCCAAGGCAGCCTGCGTAGGGGCAAGACGAGCAGAAGAGCCAGGTGAGGACGCAGGGAGGCTGCCGGTCCTCTCCCCAGTCAGCAGGTGTCCCAGTTAGAGGCAGCCTCAGGAGGGGGCGTTTGCCAGAATACCGGCCTGCACTTAGACACAAGCTGAAATTACCTGACAGTAAACCGGCGAGGACTCCGAGAAAAGCAAGTGATCTGCGGAGATTTCGCCGAGAAACAGCAAAAAAGGAGTCCACAGAATCAGTTCGCAAGGGCAGAAGCAGGAAAGAAAGAGATGGGCTCAGTGCTTTTCCCTGCTAAATCAAGCCCCTTTAGTAAACCAGCTACAGAACATCTACGCTGTCTATGTGGTGAGGGTGTCTTGGAAAGATGAGAGGATTTGACAATTGTGAGCCGGGAAGCTCGCGTGTTGGCGGGAGGCCAGGGTCCCCGCAACTCCAGGCCTGGGCCTGCCCGGCAGCGCCCTCTGCTGGCCGGAACCGCGACGGCGTGGGCCCCGCCTGAACCGGAGCCCTGAGCCTGGGGTTGGGGCTCCAACCTTCCCAGAGTCTGCAGTTCTTTGGGGCCAGGCATACATGCATGGATTGAGCCACCCACGATAAGAGGCGCACCTTGCAATGAGAGGAGAGCCTATCTTAAAGGGGAAGGGGGCTGATCTGTCGCAACTGTCAGCGCGGGGGCTGAGGCTGGACTTAAAGGGGCGAGGTTAGGAAGAGGTGAGCAAAGATTTGGAAATTATGGTGGAGTTTGGGAGAGAGTGCGGGCATGCTGGAGAATCATCAGTATATATGTATGTATGTATCTTGCTATTTCATGCCTCTGAACTTTTGCTGAGGCTTGCATTTATTCCTAGAAAACATTTCTCACCTTTCCTTTTCTGTTGTTATAAGTACTTAATCTATTCAAAAATATTAGATGATGAATATATAAATATTCATGTAGCCATTACTAAGCTTGGGAAATAAGACCTAATGAATATAAAGTACTCATGTACGCTTCCCTTTTTCCCCTCCCTCCACCCAGATGGCTCCTTCAATTTGGTTTTTCATTCCTACGTAAGTTTGTGTTTACTACCTATGTAGGTATAAAGAATATATAGATACATGAAATCATAATTTTGGGGGATTTTTTGAGACAGCGCATTGCTCTGTAGCCCAGGCTGGAGTGCTGTGGCATGATCACGGCTCACTGCAGCCTTGACCTCCTGGGCACAAGCAATCCTCCTGCCTCAGCCTCTTGAGTAGCTGGGACCATAGGCACATGCCACCACACCCAGCTAACTTAAATTTTTTGTAGAGACGGGGTCTCATTATGCTGCCCAGGTTGCAAAAATATTTTTTAATAGAGATGGGGCCTCTCACTATGTCACCCATCTTGGTGTCAGACTCATGGCCTCAAGCAATCCTCCTACCTTGGCCTCCCAAAGTGCTAGGATTACAGCCCATACCCAGCCAGAAAAATTTTAATAGGTATGTATTTTATTAAATATACTATATCCTGGCCAGGCACGGTGGCTCACGGCTGTAATCCTAGCACTTTTGGAGGCTGAGGTTGGGGCATCACTTGAGGCTAGGAGTTCAAGACCAGCCTGGTCAATGTGATGAAACTTATATTTCTTTTTTTTTTTTTTTTTTTTTTTTTTGAGACAGAGTCTCGCTCTGTTGCCCAGGCTGGACTGCAGTGGCACAATCTCAGCTCACTGCAAGATCTGCCTCCTGGGTTCGCGCCATTCTCCTGCCTCAACCTCCCGAGTAGCTAAGACTACAGGCGCCCGCCACCATGCCTGGCTAATTTTTTGTATTTTTAGTAGAGACGGGGTTTCACCATGTTAGCCAGGATGGTCTCGATCTCCTGACCTCATGATCCACCCACCTCGGCCTCCCAAAGTGCTGGGATTACAGGCGTGAGCCACCGTGCCCAGCCAACTTATATTTCTTGTCTCTACAAGAAATACAAAAATTAGCTGGACTTGCTGGCACATGCCTGTAGTCCCAGCTACTCGGGAAGGCCGAGGCGGGAGAATCCTTTGAGCCTGGGAGGTTGAGGCTACAGCGAGCTGTGATTATGCCACTGTACTCCAGCCTGGGTGACAGAGTGAGATCTTGACTCAAAAAAACAAAACAGGCCAGGTGCAGTGGCTCACGCCTATAATCCCAACACTTTGGGAGGCCGAGGCAGGCGGATCACCTGAGGTCAGGAGTTCCAGACCAGCCTGGCCAACATGGTGAAACCCCGTCTCTACTAAAAATACAAAAATTAGCTGGGTGTGATGGCTCATGCCTGTAATCCCAGCTACTCGGGAGGCTGAGGCAGGAGAATCACTTGAACCTAGGAGGCAGAGGTTGCAGTGAGCTGAGATTGCGCCACTGCACTCCAGCCTGGGCGACAGAGTGAGACTCCGTTTCAAAACCAAAAACAAACAAAAAAATAAAATAATAAAATAAAAACAAAACAAAAATACAAGTCACCAAAGCAAGGTAACAGGCACCTGCAGTCTGAGCTAATGAGGAAGCTGAAGTGGGAGGATGGTTTGAGCCTTAGAGCTCGAGACCGGCCTAGGCAACATCGTGAGACTTCATCTCAAAAAATAAAGAAAAAAATACCATGGCATGTAAAAACAACATTGAAAGGGATGAGTGTGGTAGGCACAATAATGGCCCCCAAAGATGTCCCCTTCCTAATTCCTGGAACCTGTAAATGTTAGGTTACATGGCAAAGGGAAATTAAGGGGGCAGATGGAGTTAAGATTGCTAATCAGCTGACCTTAAGATGGAAAGATTATCCTGAATTATCCAGCAGTGCCCAATGAAACTGGAAGAGGGAGAACCAGAGAGAGGCGGCATGAAAAGGTGTTCCTGGCTTTGAACACAGAGGAAGAGATTACAAGCCAAAGAGTGCAGGCAGCCTCTAGGAGCCAGAAAAGACAAGGAACGAATTCTCCCCAGAGCCTCCAGAAAGGATGGCAGCCCTGCTGACCCCTTGATTTTACGCTGGTGAGACCCATGTTGGATTTCTGACCTCCAGGATTATAAGGTAATAAGTGTCTGTTGCTTTAAGCCCCTAGGTTTGTGTTCATCTGTTACAACAGCAATACAAAATTAATACAAGGAGCGTCACCAACGGCGAATCTGTATGGGTCTGCCGCAACCTCAGTTCTTGCCTCCTCAGCAGAAAGAATTCGACTGAGGCACATAAGGCAGGAGAAACCGAGACAAGTCTTAGAGCAGGAGTGAAAGTTTATTAAAAGCTTTAGAGCAGGAAAGGAAAGAAAGTACACTTGGGGCCGAGTGTGGTTGCTCACGCCTGTAATCCCAGCACTTTGGGAGGCTGAAGCGGGTAGATCACGTGAGGTCAGGAGTTCAAGACCAACCTGGCCAACATAGTGAAACCCAGTCTCTACTAAAAACACAAAAATCAACCGGGTGTGGTGGCACGTGCCTGTAATCCCAGCTACTAGGGAGGCTGAGGCAGGAGAATCGCCTGAACCCAGGAGGCAGAGGTTGCAGGGAGCCGAGATCATGCCACTGTACTCCAGCCTGGGTGACAGAGCGAAACTCTGCTGCAAAAAAAAAAAAAAAAGGTACACTTGGAAGAGGGTCAAGCCAATGACTTGAAAGCCAAGCCAAGTGGTCTGTTTAACCTTTTGACTTGGAGTTTTATACATTGGCAAACTTCCGGGGTCTTGTGTCCCTTCTCCCCTTATTCTTCCCTTGGGGCTGGCTATCGGCATGCGCAGAGGCCTGCCAGTGCTTGGGAGGGGAGCATGCGCAGTGTGTTTCCTGGAGTTGTACGCTGCTCACTCAAGGCATTCTTCCCTTACCAGTCAAACGTCCCTAGGAGGTCATTTACCAGTTAAACTCCACCATTTTGCCTCTTAGTGTGCATGTGGGGGCCCACTTGCCCAGTTCCTGAGAGCTTATTACCAGTTTCAGGTTTTTCCTATCTACTGGGAGACTGCCGGTCCCTGATGCCAGATGCAACCAATTATTATTTTAGCGTAACAGCTTAACAACCACTTGACCCTCACCTGATGGTCACCTGACCTTTCTGGTTGAGAGGTGGGGCCTCTCCTGCCCTGCTCATGTCTGGCCAGCTATCTACTGTAACAGTCACGGAAGGTGTTTGAGTAAGGGATGGATGGGGGGTTCTTCTTGTACTGCAGAAGGATTGGTTGTGAAGTGAGGCATCATGGAGAAGCCAGAACGGGAGCCCGTCACTGTGAACCTGGCTGGAAAGGGGAAAAGGGGAAGACACCCCCAAAGGATGGCAGCAGGTGGATTGAGAGCTGGAACCTCAGAAGGCCGGGAAGAATGGCCTTCACTGGCTGAGTTTTCTGGATGAACTCATGGATCTTGACGCATGTCTCCTCCTTCTCTAGCAAAGCCCCCTCACAGCACCTGTGCAGAGTGGGTAGTGGGTCCTCAAACACTTCCTGGACTCTGGCCTGGGTCCCAGACTGGGGGCCAGCACTGTAGGCAGACCAAGAGCTGGCCCGAGGGAGGGAGACTCCAAAGCTCCTCTGACAGGGCCTGGCCGTGGCAGAAGGAGGTAGCTGAGCTTGCTAGAGTCCAGGGGTTGGCATTGGCAGCCTCCCTGCTGAGCGCCCTCTGTGGCCAGCACTTCCTTGGGGAAAACTCAGCAAAAATGTATTGGTTGAGAAAATGGAGGCAGGAGAGAAGCACACCATGGGTAGACAGACCCCACAGTCTTCATTCATTCATCTTTTCAGTCAGCAAACTAAGGACACTTTCCTAAGCTCCTTGGGTATAGTAGTCAAACTGAAGAGCCAAGGCTTGGTTCTTAGGCTGAGCACAGTGGCTCACTCCTGTAATCCTAGCACTTTGGGAGGCCGAGGCGGGAGGATTGCTTGAGATCAAGAGTTCAAGACCAACCCAGACAACATAGCGAGACCCCTGTCTCTAAAAAAATAAAAATAAAAAAAAGACCTGGTTCTTGCCCTCCAGGGGCTCCCAGATAGAAGAGACAGAGAGAGACATGTTTTGGTATGAGTCCAGTCACAGAATTTTGGAGTCCATAGCCTTATAGTACATGATACCTGTGGATTGAGGGCTGGAGCCCCAGAAGGCCAGGAAGAATGGGAAGGCCAGGAAGAAGTCCTCCCACGGGAAGGAACAAAGCGTGACTGGAAATATAAGTTGCAGTCTCAGTTTCCTCATTGGTGAATTGTAGGGGTTGGGTTGCTGGATTACTATGGAGCCTTGGAGTTCTGACAACCCAGACATTTGAGATTGGCTGATGAGGGGGTGCTTTGTTGACATCGCCCCTCTCTCTACCTCTCAGCAAACCTAGAAGGCCTTAGGCTGGCCCCCAGGGCTAGTTGCATCAGCTAGAGGAAGGGCTGTGTTTTCCCAGAACTGGGGGAGGGGTGTGACAGGGGGGAAGTTGGGGGTGGGGCTGGACGGGAAGACCTGCCCCTGCTCCTGGTCCACTCTGGTCAGCCCTTCACAAGGTGCCTTTGTAACAGTAGAGATAGCAGCAGATTCTCCGAAGAGCAGAGATACCCGTATTCCAGAGTAAGCAGGAAAGGTCTGGGCCTCTTAGCGCGACTTAAGGACTCCAGAGAAGGGGCCCCACCACTCCCTCAAATAAATAGCTTTCCTTAGCTGGTTGTTTGGCTCATCATGCCTCAAAACCTTCCATTCAGAGGAATTGTGTTTTTTAGCTTGGAAGATCCTGCACTTTTCGGATAGGAGACTGAGGCCTACAAAGGCAGACTGACTTGCTTAAGATCATGTCCAAGTTAGTTGTGTCCTTTTATTTTTTATTTATTTTTTTGAGACAAGGTTTCACTCTATCATCCAGGCTGGAATGCAGTGGCAAAATCATGACTCACTGAAGCCTCAACCTCCTGGGCTCCGGCAGTCCTCCCACCTCAGGTTCCTGGGTAGCTGAGACTACAGGCGAGTGCCGCCATGCCTGCTAATTTTTATTTTATTATTATTATTATTTGAGACAAGTCTTGCTGTGTCGCCCAAGCTGGAGTGCAGTAGTGTGATCTCAGCTCACTGCAGCCTCCACCTCCCAGGCTCAAGCAGTTCTCCTACTTCAGCCTCCCAAGTAGCTGGGACTACAGGCATGCACCTCCACCCTCAGTTAATTTTTGTATTTTTTGTAGAGACGTGGTTTCACCATGTTGTGCAGGCTGGTCTTGAACTCCTGGACTCAAGTGATCCATCTGCCTCAGCCTCTCAAAGTGTTGGGATTACAGGCTTAAGCCACTGCACCTGGCTCAAATTTTTTTTTCGTAGAGGCAAAGTCTCACTGTGTTGCCCAGGCTGGTCTCAAACTCCTGGGCTCAAGCAGTCCTCCTGCCTTGGCCTCCCAAAGTGCTGAGATTACAGGCGTGAGCCACTGTGCCGGCCAGTTGTTTTTTTTGTTGTTGTTTTTTGAGATGGAGTCTCACTCTGTTGCCCAGGCTGGAATTCAGTGGTGCAATCTCAGCTCACTGCAACCTCTGCCTCCCTGGTTCAAGCGATTCTCTTGCCTCAGCCTCCCAAGTAACTGGGATTACAGGCACGTGCCACCATGCCAGGCTAATTTTTGGATTTTTAGTAGACACAGGGTTTCACCATGTTGGCCAGGCTGGTCTTGAACTCCTGGTCTCAAGTGATCTGTCCACCTCAGCCTCCCAAAGTGTTGGGATTACAGGCGTGAGCCACTGTGCTGGCCAGTTGTATCTTTAAGGAGAATATTTTGTGATCAGTAGCACTTGCTCTTCCCTCTACCTGGATAGCAGATCTTCCAAAAGCTGAGAACATTCAGGTCTTAGCACAGCTGTTTCTTCTTCCTGGGCACAATAACCATGTTTGGAATTGGGCATCTTCAGAGGATCTTGTTGAAATGCAGTTCCAATTCAGTAGGTCCTAGCTGGGGCCTGAGAATCTGCATTCCTGATGAGCTCTGGGGTAACTTGATGGATGGGGCTGGTCTGCAGATAACAGTGAGTAGTAAGGTTTGTTACCTTCTTTTCTTCTTTTTTTTTTTTTTGAGATGGAGTCTTGCTCTGTCGCCCAGGCTGGAGTGCAGTGGTGCAATCTCAGCTCATTGTAACCTCTACCGGGTTCAAGTGATTCTCCTGCCTCAGCCTCCCGAGTAGCTAGGATTACAGGCGCCCACCACGATGCCCAGCTAATTTTTTTTTTTTTTGTATTTTTAGTAGAGATGGGGTTTCACCATGTTGACCAGGCTGGTCTCGAACTCCTGACCTCAAGTGATGCACCTGTGCTGGGTGTGAGCCACTGCACCTGGCCTCGTTACCTTATTTTCTTCCTAGTACAAGTCACAATGTGATGTTTACCATATTGATCTGTGCATTGTTGGTCATTGCTCTCTTCCAACTAGTTATAAGCTGCCCTGAGTGCAGGGACCATGCCTACCCATGTCCTGTTATATCCCCAGGCCCAGCAGAGTGTTGGCACATGGTGGGCTCTCAATACAAGAACTCCCCTGAGGGACAAAGCAGAGGGTTGAAGCACACAACAGGGGCTGAGTGCCTGGGGACAGGAGTGGGGCAGATCATGAAAATAAGGCTCCTGTTTTTCTTTTTTTTTTTTTTGAGATGGAGTTTCGCTCCTGTTGCCCAGGCTGGAGTGTAATGGCACGATCTCGGCTCACCGCATCCTCTGCCTCCCAGGTTCAGGTGATTCTTCTGCCTCAGCCTCCCGAGTAGCTGGGATTACAGGCATGTGCCACCACGCCCAGCGAATTTTGTATTTTTAGTAGAGACGGGGTTTCTCCATGTTGGTCGCGAACTCCCGACCTCAGGTGATCTGCCCACCTCGGCCTCCTAAAGTGCTGGGATGACAGGCGTGAGCCACTGCACCCGGCTTGTTCTTCTTTTTCTTAAGAGACAAAGTCTCACACTGTCGCCCAGGCTGAGTGCAGTGGCGTGATGATAGCTCACAGCAGCCTCAACCTCCCAGACTCAAGTGATCCTCCCGCTTCAGCCTCCCAAATAGGTGGGACTACAGGCATGTACACCACACCTGGCAAATTGTGTTTATTTTTTGTAGAAAGGAGGTCTTGCCTATATTGCCCAAGCTGGTCTCGAACTCCTGGGCTCAAGCAGTCCTTCTGCCTCAGTTTCCCAAAGTACTTGGATTATAGGCGTGAGCCACTGCACCCAGCCAGCCCCTGATTCTTTAAAAATCTTTAAATATATATATAATATATGTATAATATAGCTTATATATGTATTATATATATAAATTATATGTGTATTATATATATATAAAATACATACTATATATATAAAATTAATTTTTTTAAGAGACAAGGTCTCACTATGTTGCTCAGGCTGGTCTCAAACTCTTGGGCTCAAGCAGTCCTCCCGCCTCAGCCTCCCAAAGTCTGAGATTACAGGTATGAGCCACAGCACCTGGCCAGCTCCTGATGCTTGACCCCAGTAGTTCTGGACTGGTGTGACAAGGCGAAGAAAAACAGCCTGAAGCCCATAGATATCAGGTGATGTGTGTATATATATAAATCATTTTTTAGGCCAGGCACGGTGGCTCATGCCTGTAATCCCAGCTTTGGAAGGCCAAGGTGGGCAGATCACCTGAGGTCAGGAGTTCAAGACGAGCCTGGCCAATATGGCGAAACCCCATCTCTACTAAAAACACAAACTTTAGCTGAGCATGGTGGTGAAGGCCCGTAATCCCAGCTACTAGGGGAGGCTGAGGCATGAGAATTGCTTGAACCCAGGAGGCGGAGGTTGCAGTGAGCCAAGATCACACCGCTGCACTCCAGCCTGGGCAACAGAGTGAGACTCTGTCTCAAAAATAAAAAAAGAAAGATATTTTATTGGCTACATTTATGAAATTGTCTCCCAGGCAGGAGAATCACTTGAGCTCAGGAGTTCAAGACCAGCCTGGGCAACATGGTGAAACCCTCTACCTACAAAATATACAAAAAATTAGCCAGGCGTGGTGGTGGGTGCCTGTAGTCCCTGCTACTTGGGAGGCTGAGGTAGGAGAATCTCTTGAACCCAGGTGGCGGAGGTTGCAGTGAGCTGAGATCATACCACTGCACTCCAGCCTGTGCAACAGAGCAAGACTCTGTCTCAAAAAAATTTTAAGAATCACTTTTTAAACTTGGAAGCTTTTCCCAACCTTGGCTGAATTCATTCTGTAGCTTCCTGGGGTCAAGCCCAGCCAGGGTTGCTTAGGATCTGGCAGCCTCAGGCACCACTTGTTCATCTTGCCCCTTGCACCACATTCCCACACTGTTCCCGGCCTGTCCCTTGAGAGCGTTGACCCCAGTCCATCTGCAGCCAGTTCAGTTTGCCCAGCTTGGGGCATCCAGATCATCCAGATACTCTGGGGGTGAGGCCATAGGCAACGCTGCCAAGCCCATTCCAGTAAGCACCTCATTCAGCCTCAGTTTCCCTGCAAGAGGGCGGGAGGGAAGACTTAAGAAACTGAATGAAGCCTGAGGTCTAGTCCAGGCTACTTCCCTTCTGCTACTTCCCTTCCCTTCTTTGCTGGAATTTTCTTTTCTTTTCTTTCTTTCTTTCTTTTTTTTTCTGAGACGGGATCTTGCTCTGTCACCCAGGCTGGAGTGCAGTGGTGCAGTCTTGGCTCACTGCAACCTTCACCTCCTGGGTTCAAGCAATCCTCCCACTTCAGCCTCCTGAGTAGCTGGGATTACAGGCGCGCACCACCACACCCAGCTAATTTTTTTTTTTTTTTTTTGAGACGGAGTGTCACTCTGTCGTGCCCAGGCTGGAGTGCAGTGGCGCCATCTCAGCTCACTGCAACCTCTGCCTCCTAGGTTCAAGCAATTCTCCTGCCTCAGCCTCCCGAATAGCTGGGATTACAGGCGCCCGCCACCATGCCCGGGTAATTTTTTGTATTTTTAGTAGAGACGGGGTTTCACCATGTTGGCCAGGCTGGTCTCAAGCTCCTGACCTTAGGTGATCCACCCACCTTAGCCTAATTTTTGTATTTTTAGTAGAGAGGAGGTTTCGCCATGTTGGCCAGGCTGGTCTCGAACTTCTGGCCTCAAGTGATCTACCTGCCTTGGCCTCCCAAAGTGCTGGGATTACAGGCATAAGCCACTGCACCCAGACCCTTTGCTGGAATTTTCTATCTGCAATGGCTTGAGTGGACCAGATAACCTGTCAACCCTTGGATGTGGCATTTTTGAGCAGGAAGAACTGAGTCCCTGTGGAACCACTGTCCCACTATATCTCTTAAAAAGACCCTATGTCTCCCCCTTTCTGCCTCCTGCCTCCCTCTACTCCTAGAACTTGCCTGCATCTATGCCTGTCCCCTTAGAACACTCCGTCTGTCTTCTAATCTGACACACGGCTAGCAGCATTTCATCTGGGCCTTCTGTCTGCCAGGGAGACATGGAGGCAGCCTGGGTGCATAGCCTGCTGGGAGGGAGGGAATGACGGAGGGAGGCCTCCTCATGTGCTCTGCACACAGCTCTTTTTTTCACCAAATTATTATACTAATTCATTCACTCTCTCTCTTTTCCACCAACACACTCATGTTCTCACTTCCTCTTTCTGTCATTCCCTCCAGTTCAAGCCCAAGAACACGTCTGGGAATAGACTTGCCTCAAAAGGGGTTAAAATACGCACATAGCCAGGCACAGTGGCTCATGCCTGTAATCCTAGCACTTTGGGAAGGTGAAGCAGGCAGATCATTTGAGGCCAGGAATTTGAGACCAGCCTGGCCAACATGGCGAAACCCCGTGTCTACTAAAAATATAAAAATTAAGGCTGGGTGTGGTGGCTCACACCTGTAATCCCAGCACTTTAGGAGGCCGAGGCAGGTGGATCATTTGAGGTCAGGAGTTCAAGACCAGCCTGCCCAACATGGTAAGACCCTATCTCTACTGAAAATACAAAAATTAGCCAGGCATGGTGGTGCTCGCCTGTAATCCTAGCTACTCGGGAGGGTGAGGTAGGAGAATCACTTGAACCTGGGAGGTGGAATTGCAGTGAGCCGAGATCATGACACTGCACTCCAACCTGGGCAACAGAGCAAGACTCCACCTCAAAAAAATAAAATAAAATAAAATGCCCAGGCACAGTGGCTCACGCCTATAATCCCAATACTTTGGGAGGCTGAGGCGGGCAGATCATGAAGTCAGGAGATTGAGACCATTCTGGCTAGCACGGTGAAACCCTGTCTCTACTAAAAAAAATTTAAAAAATTAGCTGGGCGTGGTGGTGGGTGCCTGTAGTCCCAGCTGCTCCAGAGGCTGAGACAGGAGAATGGTGTGAACCCGGGAGGCGGAGCTTGCAGTGAGCCGAGATCACGCCACTGCACTCCAGCCTGGGCGACAGGGTGAGACTCTGTCCCAAAAAATAAATAAATAAATAAAAAATAGCCACGTGTGGTAGTGGGTACCATAATTGCAGCTACTTGGGAGGCTGAGGCAGAGAATCACTTGAACCCAGGAGGCCGAGATTGCAGTGAGCCGAGATCACACCACTGCACTCCAGCCTAGGCGACACAGCAAGACTCTGTCTCAAAAAAAAAAACAAAAAACACACAAACACACACACGTGCAGAATAACACAGAAAGGCACAAGGACGCTGCACTCAGGAGTTTCCCAAAGTCTGAGCTGGAGAGGAACTAACAAAGGTCACCCTCTTGGTTATCTAGATGGGGCCAATGAGGCCCAGGGGGCCCAGGTCTGCTCCACACCACTGGGCAAAAGAAGCAGGAGGCAGCTACTCTGGGGCACCCTGGCCTGCCCACCACACCAGAGTCAGTGCTCCCAGCCCTGTCCACGCATGGAACATCATGTTTTTCAGTTCTGAGTTGGTGACCCTGAGGCTAAGTCCAAAATGCAAGAATTAAGGCAGAGAGTAATGCCCGTAGGGACCTGGACCTGGATACAGGAGTTATACAATCGGGGCTGGAAGAGCCTTCGTGCAGAAATCTCCAAACTCCTCATTTGACAGCATGGATGCTAGAGCCCAGGGAGCCTGCTTGCAAGTGGCCTGGAGACAGCACCAGAACCCAGTTACAGTCTCCAACCTTGTGGTCTTTGCCTGTGCCCACTGCTCACCAATCCTGGATGTCTGAATACCAGGGAAGCCCCCACCTTTTTTTAAAATAGAGATGGGGTCTTGCTGTGTTGCCCAGGCTGGTCTCAAACTCCTGGCCTCAAGTGATCTTCCCATGTTGGCCTCCAAAGTGGAAACCCCAGTTTCTTGAGGAGAAAATATTCAACAAATTTTTCCCCAAATAAAGATTAGAAAAAAACAAAACGTAAGTGTTAAGGGCTAGAAATGAATTAATCAGGCTGGGCACAGTGGCTCACGCTTGTAATCCAGCACTTTGGGAGGCCGAGGTGGGCGGATCACCTGATGTCAGGGGTTCGAGACCAGCTGGCCAACATGGTGAAACCCCATCTCTACTAAAAATACAAAAATTAGCCAGGTGTGGTGGTGCATGCCTGTAATCCCAGTTACTTGGGAGGCTGAGGTAGAAGAATCGCTTGAACCCAGGAAGCAGAGGTTGCAGTGAGCCAAGACTCTGTCTCAAAAAAAAAAAAAAAATCAAATTTTTTTTGTGTTTGAAACAGGGTCTCCCTCTGTCACCTAGGCTGGAGTGCAGTGGCATGATCATGGCTCACTGCAGCCTCCACCTTCTGGGTCCAAGCGATCCTCCCACCTCAGCCTCCCCGGTAACTGAGACCACAGGCACTTGCCACCACACCTGGCTAGTTTTTTTTTTATTTTTTGTAGAGATGGGGTTTTGCCATGTTGCCCATGTTGGTCTCAAACTCCTGGACTCAAACAATCCACCTGCCTTGGCCTCCCAAAGTGCTGGGCTTACAGGCATGAGCCACCATGCCTGGTCAGGTTACATTATTTAACCTAATACATTAATTTAGAAAAATTACTCTTTTCCATTTGTAGGTTAGGAAACAGTTTTATGCAAATTCTTCATTCTGCTGATTGATTGAGGTAATGTTGGATTGTTACATCTTGCTCATAGTAAAGTAGAGGAAAAGCATCCTGTATAATGAGTATTGTCAGGACGTGAGTATGGCACCATCTTTTCTTTCCTAAGTAATAATTCTAGAAAAGAACCTCACCTTATAGTCAGGCCTGTGAGGTATTTTTGAGCACCTGTCATTATATACAACTCCTGGGTGGCCACATGGTCCCTTGCCACACCAGAGGCCTCACTGCTGCCTCCCTCCAAGCCAGGGTAACTATTTTTCTTTTTCTTTTCTTTCTTCTTCTTTTTTTTTTGAAACAGAGTCTTGCTCTGTCACCCAGGCTGGAGTGCAGAGGCTTGATATCTGCTCACTGCAACCTCGGCCTCCCGCGTTCAAGCGATTCTCCCACCTCAGCCTCCCGAGTAGCTGGGACTACAGGCATGTGCCACCATGACCGGCTATTTTTTTTGTATTTTTAGTGGAGACAGGGTTTCATCATGTTGGCCAGGCTGGTCTTGAACTCCTGATCTCTAGTGATCCACCCGCCTCGGCCTCCCAAAGTGCTGGGATTACAGGCGTGAGCTACCACGTCCGGCCTGGGAACCTGCTTTTTGAGGTGACTGGACATTATAAACAAAGAACCTAGAATGTACTAGGAAGTGATCTAGGCTGAGTGCAATGGCTCAGGCCTGTAATCCACTGCAAGGCACTTCGGGAGGCCAAGGTGGGAAGATGGTTTGAGCTCAGGAGTTTGAGACCAACCTGGGCTGCAAAAATAATAATTTTTAAAAAACTAGGCCGGGTGTGGTGGCTCATGCCTGTAATCCCAGCACTTTGGGAGGCCGAGGCAGGCAGATCACAAGGTCAGGAGTTCAAGACCAGCCTGACCAATATGGTGAAACCCTATCTCTACTAAAAATACAAAAATTAGCCGGGTGTGGTGGCATTCGCCTGTAACCCCAGCTACTCGGGAGGCTGAGGCAGGAGAATCGCTTGAACCCAGGAGGTGCAGGTTGCGGTGAGCCGAGATCGTGCCACTACACTCCAGCCTGGGTGACAGGCGAGACTCCGTCTCAAAAAAAAAAAAAAAAAAACAAAAAACTAGCCAGATGTGATGGCTATTTGTGGTCACAGTTACCTGGGAGGTTGAGGTGGGAGGATTGCGTGGGCCCAGAAAGTGGAGATTGCAGTGAGCCATAATCATGCCACTGCACTCCAGCCTGGGTGACAGAGCCAGACCCTGTCTCAAAAAAAAAAAAAAAAAAAAACAACAGTAGTAAATCTAATAGTCATCATTCAGCCAATAGTTACTGAGCATTTGCAGTGATGAAATGTAGAGTGGCAAGTCCAGGCATGGAGAAATAAATGAGGAATGCAGGGAGCAGAGTCAGAAGGCAGAATCGGCTAGAAAGAAGGCAGTGCCTGCTTATTTTATTTTTTTATTTTATTTATTTTGTTGTTGTTGTTGTTGAGACGGAATCTTGCTCTGTTGCCCAGGCTGGAGTGCAGTAGTGCGATCTAGGCTCACTGCAACCTCCACCTCCTGGGCTCAAGCAATTCTCCTGCCTCAGCCTCCCGAGTAGCTGGGATTACAGGCGCCCGCCGCCACGCCCGGCTAATGTTTTGTATTTTTAGTAGAGACGGGGTTTCACCATGTTGGCCAGCTGGTGTCGAACTCCTGACCTCAAGTGATCCACCCACCTCGGCCTCCTAAAGTGCTGGGATTACAGGCGTGAGCCACCGCGCCTGGCTCAGTGTCTGCTTATTGAGTCCCTCAGTCTCCTAGGCATTTCATAAATACCATCTCTCACCCCATCACACCCATAGGGAAGAGTCAGGACACATTTCAATTCCTCTTTGCCAAGGAATGAATAATGTGTGTTCCTTGGCTTATTGCTTTACCATTTCAGGCCCCAGTTTCCTCATCTGTAAATGGGGTCTACCTACCACATACAATTGTTGGGAAGATTGAGTTCTGCTCTAAGAACTTTGTATATTGCCGGGCACGGTGGCTCACACCTGTAATCCCAGCACTGGCCATCATGGTGAAACCCCATCTCCACTAAAAATACAAAAATTATCCAGGCGTGGTGGAGGGCACCTGTAGCCCCAGCTACTCGGGAGGCTGAGGCAGGAGACTCGCTTAAACCCAGGAGACGGAGGTTGCAGTGAGCCAAGATCATGCCACTGCACTCCAGCCTGAGCGACAGAGTGACACCCTGTCTCAATTAAAAAAAAAAAAAAAAAAAAAAAAAAGCTCAAGGTTAAAAAAAAAAGAACTTTGCATATATAACTTAGCTTAGAATAATATGTCCCAGTTAATGTTTGCCCTTATCATTATTACAACATATGAGGAAGCCGAGGCTCAGGGAGGCTGGTGCTCTCTGTTTCCCTCCACCGCTTGCAGTACACAGAGGGTTAAGGTGGAAGCTTTGCCCTCTGCAGCTGGCCCAGGCCTGGATTTGGCTGCCTGTTCTGCCCTGGAGAAGCAAGGCCAACTGTCAACACAGGGTGACTTCAGGTCATCTGTGGCTATGCGTGGCCAGCCTGCCAAGGGGACTTGTTGAGAGGGACGATCACTGCTTTCCTCTCAGGTCTGACGGAGCTAGGGCAGGCCTACTCCTGTCGTCTCCGAGCTATGAGACCTTGGGCAAGTACCTCTCCCTTTCTGAGTCTCAGTTTTGTCTCAGTTTTATCTTGGGATACTTACGTTTTTCTGTCTCAGGGCCCCTGTGGAAACTGAGTTTGCACAACACTCTGCTGTGCCAACATAAGCATAGTTAAGGCCAGTAACTCCGGGTGGGGTAAATATTACAATTTAAAGGGGAGGGGTTATAGGGAAGTAGAATTTTTTTTCTTTTTCTTTTTTTTTTTGAGACAGGGTCTTGCTCTGTCACCCAGGCCGGAGTGCAGTGGCGCCATCACAGTTCACTGCAGCCTTGAACTCCTGGGCTCAAGCAATCCTCTCACCTCAGCCACTTGAGTAGCTGAGACCTCAGATATGTGCCATCACACCCAGCTAATTTTTTAAAATCAATTTTTTGTAGAGACAGGGTCTCATATGTTGCCCATGCTGGTCTCAAACTACTGGGTTCAAATGATCCTCCTACCTCAGCCTTCCAAAGTACTGGGATTACAGGCATGAGCCACCATGCCGGGCTGGGAGGTGGAATTTTGTTCAGTCTAAAGATAAGCTTTTTCATAGCTCTGGCTGTAGTGGGAGGGAGCAGAGGAGTGAATGATTGTCAGTTGGGAGGGTGCAGAGTGGGCTCCTGCCCTAGGGTGGAGGTGAGGGTGGCTTAGGTGAGGCAACACTGAGGCCGGGTTCAGCCCCACGTCCCCTCCCTGTGCTCCCTCCTCCTCTCTCCTCTCCTGCAGGTGTGAGAGGTATCATCATTCAGCAGATTTCACCGGAGGCAATGAAGGAGGCAGGTACCTGAGCCGGAACTCAGAAGGTCTTATTCTCCACTTGACTCTGCCACCAACTTGTTGGGCAACTTTGGCCTTTCCCCAGGCCTTCATTTTTCTTTTTTTTTGAGGTGGAGTCTCGCTCTGTTGCCCAAGCTGGAGTGCAGTGGCGCGGCATGATCTCGGCTCACTGCAAGCTCCACCTTCTGATTTCACGCCATTCTACTGCCTCAGCCTCTGGAGTAGCCGGGACTGCAGGCGCCCACCACCACGCCCGGCTTATTTTTTGTATTTTTAGTAGAGATGGGGTTTCACCGCATTAGCCAAGATGGTCTCGATCTCCTGACCTCGTGATCCACCTGCCTTGGCCTCCCAAAGTGCTGGGATTACAGGCGTGAGCCACTGTGCACGGCCATTTTCTTAAATATCTAATAAAAAATATATAGCAAATGCAGTTTGTAAACTATGACAATATGACCATGCAAAAGATTATTATCTTCCAAGACTGCTGGTCCAAGGAAAGGTCAATAATCAAGTGGAAGCATTGTAGCTTGTGGAATGACTGGTTAGATTTGGGAGAAGCCTTAGCAATAATCTAGAATCTGCATAGATAATACATCTGAAGATTGGGCTTTGTGGTTTACAAAGCATTTTTTTCCTCTTTTGATCCCAGTTGCTTGTCTGGACTGATACAAAGCATTTTTATTAGTTTGTCTTATTCAATCCTCACACCACCTCAGATTTACAGAGGATATGGATCTGG
Organism: Pongo abelii; assembly: GCF_028885655.2. Classification (NCBI taxonomy): domain Eukaryota; kingdom Metazoa; phylum Chordata; class Mammalia; order Primates; family Hominidae; genus Pongo; species Pongo abelii. The sequence goes on from NC_071994.2 coordinate 80,126,951, forward strand.
TTAACTTGTATGACTATGTAACCTCATGTCAGTCCAGAGCACTGCCTGGAGGTGGGTAGAGGTGGTCCTGGGCTGGAATCCCAGCCCCAGTGGGACCTTGAGCAAGTTACTTTAGCTGTCTGCACCTAAATTTCCTCACTGGCAAAACAGGAATACTGGTGGTTCACACCTGCAATTCCGGCACTTTGGGAGGCTGAGGTGGGAGGAATGCTTGAGTCCAGGAGTTCAAAACTAGACTGGGCAACATAGCAAGACCATCTCTACAAAAATTAAATAAAACATTTACAAGGGTTGTGGTGAAGATTAAATGAGATCACTTATGGAAAAGCTCAGCAGACCCTGATGTGCAGTAGGTGCTCAATAAATGTTAGCCAGCAAAAAAACAAAAAAAAAAACTCAGCTAGGAAATTGCAGTACTGGGCTTCTGACTCCAACCTCAAAGTTCCTTGCCTCACATCAAGCTGTTTCATTTCAAATCCTCTCCATTTCACAATGGAGTCGCCCCGGGTTGAAGGAGTGAACTATGCATCGGAAGGCTGCCCTAAGTAGGCAGCAAAGAGACAGCTTGGTCTCCAGTGACCTGAAAGAATTATTTATTGCCCTGAAGTCCAGTGCACCAGTTGCCAAAGGGAAAAGCTTCCTTCCAACTGACTCAGCAAGCTGACAGAGGAAGAGTCGGGTTCTTGCTGGGGCAGTCATGCAGAGCTGGGATGACAAGCAGAAGGCTGGCAGCTCTGTCTCTGGGCAGATGGATCACCTGATACCGATGCTGGGGCCTGAGACCTGGGATTGGCCCAAAACAGGGCTGTGTTGACCCAACAGCTGGGCATTGGCATCCTGTCAATCTGCCGAGAGCCTAGAAATAGTGCGGGGGCAGTCTGCTGGTCTCAGTGTGTCAGAGGAAGCAACCATGCAGGTGCTAACCAAGCGTTACCCCAAGAACTGCCTGCTGACGGTCATGGACCGGTATTCAGCAGAGGTGCACAACATGGAGCAGGTGGTGATGATCCCCAGCCTTCTGCGGGACATGCAGCTGAGTGGGCATGGGGGCCGGGCCCAGGCTGAGGCCCCTGATCTCTATACCTACTTCACCATGCTCAAGGCCATCTGCGTGGATGTGGACCATGGGCTGCTGCCACGGGAGGAGTGGCAGGCCAAGGTGGCAGGCAGCGAAGAGAATGGAACCGCAGAGACAGAGGAAGTCGAGGACGAGAGTGCCTCAGGAGAGCTGGACCTGGAAGCCCAGTTCCACCTGCACTTCTCCAGCCTCCATCACATCCTCATGCACCTCACCGAGAAAGCCCAGGAGGTGACAAGGAAATACCAGGAAATGACGGGACAAGTTTGGTAGACCTTGGACACTAGGGAAGGTAATGGTGGCCATGCTGGTGGGTGTGAGTCTACAAAGGGACATTCCAGGAGAGGAGAGGGGGCGGTGGTACTACAACCCAGTGGGAGAGGAACAGCCTGGCTCTCAGACAGAGCCACTCTTGGGTCAGGGTATTGGGACCACAACCTAGGAGGGCCTAAGACTAGGCCTGTGTTACTATCCCTCTGACCTCAAATTGGCAATTGCAATGAATTGATACAGAAACAGAAGGAAAAGTGGCCTGTGAGGGCATATCTCATATGCACATATATGTGTTTGTGCATGTGTGCATTTATTAGTATGTGAATGGTTGTAAAAGTGTGAATTGAATGAGTGTGTTCTCATCATCGACTTTAAGAATTTGATTAAAGAGGGGCCAGGCGTGGTGGCTTACACCAAATCCCAGCACTTTGGGAGGCCGAGGCGGCCGGATCATGAGGCCAGGAGATCGAGACCAGGCTGGCTAACATGGTGAAACCCAATCTCTACTAAAAATACAAAAAATTAGCTGGTCGTGGTGGTGGGTGCTTGTAGTCCCAGCTATTTGGGAGGCTGAGGCAGGAGAATGGCATGAACCTGGGAGGCGGAGGTTGCAGTGAGCCGAGATCACGCCCCTGCACTCCAGCCTAGGTGACAGAGGGAGACTCCATCTCAAAAAAAAAAAAAAAAAAAGAAAGAAAAAAAAAGAAACTTACCTAAGGCATACATATTAAGTTAAGTGAACATTGTGAATTCCGTGTGTGTGACAGTGTTTCCCAACATTTTTTCAAGTCACAGAACATGGAAAATCATATGGCACATGGGGATACATAGGTGAGGCTGCTTGCAGTACTGCTACAACAGGCTGGGGGTACTCTGACCATCCCAGGTTGGAACCCACCAAATGGGAAGCTGAGGGACCACTGTCATGGCACTCTAATCCATTCCAGGCAAACCAGAGTGTGCAGACATGCCTGTTGGGAAGCCCTGTTGTATGTACATACGAATATGTGTTCCAGTCTGAGCCTACATGTCTATGCACAGAGGGGCTGGGGTGGTGAGTGTGGATGAGCAGCAAGCTAGACAAGCAGGTAGTGGCAGAGGGTAGGAGGTGGGAAGGGGCCCTAGCATGGTCACCACTAGTTCACTCATGGATAAAGACTAGTATTCATAGAAATTGGACCACAGCACCTGCCAGTTTTGATTCTGTGCTACCTGCCAGCCCTGCTCCCGCAAACTGGTCTCATTAGTTGTAAACAACATCCACGTCCATTGTAATCTCAAAACCACCTGATGCAGCTATGTAGGAAAAGATTCTCATCCTCAGTTTACTAGTATGGAAATTGAAGCCAGACAGGTGAAGTGACTCACCCAAAGTCACACAGTAAGGAGACAAAAGTAAGACTGGCCTCAACTTTGAGCTGAGTGTTCTTTCCATCGTACCCACTGTCTGCCATATTGTGTTATCTTCATAATCTGTGTGAAGGCTGCTCTGTAATTATGGGGAATAAACACGGAACCCCAAACACAAAGCCTATGGAGAGCTCTGCTCCAGACATTATCTCAGCCGTTTTTCCTTCTCCCACTTCAAACCCAAACTGTCAACCTCAACCCTTCTTCTCTCTCCCCTTGAGGCTCCCCGAGTTGCCTCACAGAGGTTCTTCTTGAATTAGACTGGGCTGTGTCAACAGCTCTGGGTTCACGTTCTGATTCTATCACTAATGAGCTGTGGGGCCTTGGGCAAGCTAATTCATTTCTCTGGGTTTCAGCTTCACTGAATAATAACAGTGGTAGTAAAACTAACAACTGGCATTTGAATAGTTTTAAGATCACTTTGCATATCCCTTATCTAATGGAATTATCATTCCCCCACCCTTTTTTTTTTTGAGACGGAGTCTCACCCTATCACCCAGGTTGGAGTGCAATGTGCAATCTCAGCTCACTGCCACCTCCGCCTCCCAGGTTCAAGAGATTTTCCTCAGCCTCCCAAGTAGCTGGGATTACAGGTGTGTGCCACCACACCCAGCTAATTTTTTAAAAATCTTTAGTAAAGACAGGGTTTCACCATGTTGGCCAGGCTGGTCTCGAACTCCTGACCTCGTGATCCACCTGCCTCGGCCTCCCAAAGTGCTGGGATTACAGGCATGAGCCACTGCGCCCAGCCGATCATTCCCTTTTGCAGATGAAAAAACCGGAGGCCTGAGAAGTAAAACGAGTCCAAGTTTACTCAGTAAATAACAGCCAAGATGTGAACCCTGGCCTAATTAGTCTAATTCTTTTCCTCTACAGTGGTGTTCCTTAGAGCCTTAGACTTTTGCAGAGTGCGCTCAAAGTGGGAACTGGGCATGGCAGAGTGGGTAGAAACCACACTCTGACTCACTTAGTTGCTTCAAAGGCCAGAGCAGCAACTCTACACCATAACATTTCAACACACCCTAACCTGATTTTCATTCAGAGGCAATATGGTATAGCAACAGTTAAAAATCTGGGCTCTTGTTCTGGCTCTTCCATTGACTTCTGTATTATCCTAGACAACTTTTTATTTTAAGATGGAGTCTCACTCTATTGCCAGGCTGGAGTGCAGTGGCGCGATCTCAGCTTACTGCAACCTCCACCTCCCGGATTCAAGCAATTCTTCTGCCTCAGCCACTCGAGTAGTTGGGATTACAGGTGCACGCCACCACGCCCAGCTAATTTTTTGTATTTTTAGTAAAGATGGGGTTTCACCATGTTGACCAAGATGGTCTCGATCTCCTCACCTTGTGATCCTCCCCGCTCGGCTTCCCAAAGTGCTGGGATTACAGGCGTGAGCCACCACGCCCAACCTTTTTTGTTTTTTGAGATGGAGTTTTGCTCTTGTCGCCCAGGCTGGAGTGCAGTGGCGCGATCTTGGCTCACTACAACCTCTGCCTCCCAGATTCAAGCAAGTCTCCTGCCTCAGCCTCCCGAGTAGCTGGGATTACGGCTCATGCCACCATGCCCGGCTAATTTTTGTACTTTTAGTAGAGACGGGGTTTCACCATGTTGGCCAGGCTGGTCTCGAACTCCTGACCTCAAGTGATCCACCCACCTTGGCCTCCCAAAGTGCTGGGATTACAGGTGTGAGCCACCACGCCCGGCCCTAGGCAACTTATCTTACCTTTCTGTATCTGTTTCCCTGTTAGTAAAATATAGCAGAGAAATCAAATGAGTTATTCCAGTTCTGACAACCTAGGATTCTCCTTACAGTGCTGAGGCACTGCCAGTTTTCCAACAGCAACATAAGCATTGTTCTTCCTGCTTCAATGGGCACGTGACAGTATCTTAGTTGTTTGAATTGATACTGACTTGGCCTTTTAAAAATTTCTTCACTCCACAGATCCCTTCACGATAGAAGGCAGACTCTTTGATGAGGCCAGCGGAGCAGTTCACTAGCTGATGATGAGAGCAGAAAGGCCTAGACCTGCAGCCAGAAGTGAAGGTGGCTCAGTTCTCCGGGATGCTTCTCTACCTCCTGAGCACCAATTCCTGGATTCCAGTCACTGGCTCACCTTTAGAATGTCTGTTGCTATTCACTGCTCCCCTCGCTCCTCTTACCAGCTTGGGTAGGTGTCCAATGGTTCAGGAGGGACTAGACAGTTACCTGTCCAGTGTGGTATGGTAGGAAGAGTGTAGGTGTTGGCATGTGACCAAAATTCACATCCCTCCTCATGGCAGTCATTCAGTATGTGTACTTGTACAAGTTATTTAACCCATTGGAGCCTAAATTCCCTCATCTATAAAATGGGGATAATATTATCTACCTCACAAGTTTATGAAAACTAAACATGATGAATCGAAAGCACTTGGCATGTGAGGGCTATTAAAATAGCCTGATTTTTTTTTCTCCCCCTCTCCCCTATGTATTTGCTCTGGCCCTTGCTTTTTACCCTCCAGAGCTAAGAGGTAGCAGTCTCTTGGGATGAGTGGTTCACCCTCTTTTACTTGGCGACCACTGATGAGGCCAACGACAGGTGAACTATAAACCTATTTATTGCAGAACTAATTAAAAAAAACCAAAGCCTTGTATTTGTACATCTTTATTATTTCTAAAGCACTTTCTTCAACCTAATTTCAGTTTTTACAATTGGTACTCAAGAAAATAGAGACAGAATTCATTTGATTTTGCCCAGAAACCATCTGCTTATATTTATAAGGCCACCCAATTTGAAATCACATATAGGCCAGGCGCGGTGGCTCACGCCTGTAATCCCAACATTTTGGAAGGCCAAGGCAGGTGGATCACAAGGTCAAGAGATCGAGACCATCTTGGCCAACATGGTGAAACCCCATCTCTACTAAAAACACAAAAATCAGCTGGGCATCGTGGCATGCACCTGTAGTCCCAGCCACTCGGGAGGCTGAGGCAGGAGAATTGCTTGAACCCGGGAGGTGGAGGTTGCCATGAGCCGAAATTGCGCCACTGCACTCCAGCCTAATGACAGAACAAGACTGTCTCAAAAAAAAAAAAAAAAAAAACCCACATATACTTTATCTCTAAAACCTAATCTGATTATAAATTCTAAGCTAGGAAACAAAAACTTTTGGGACAAGTACTTTTTTTTTGACAGGGTCTCCTTTGTCACCCAGGCTGGAGTGTCACCCAGGCTGCAGTGAACTGTGACACAATCATAGTTAATTGCATCCTCAAATTCCAGGGCTCAATAGATCCTCCCACCTCAGCCTCATGAATAGCTGGGACTGCAGGAACGTGCCACCATGCCCGGCTAATTTTTGTATTTTGTGTAGAGACAGTGTTTCGCCATGTTGCCCAGGTTGGTCTCGAACTCCTGGGCTCAAGCAATCTACCCTGCCTCAGCCTCTCAAAGTGCTGGGATTACAGGCATAAGCCACTGCATCGGGCCAGGACAAGCATTTGATAAGCCATAAAAAGTAACCTCATTCCAGTTAGGTACAGTCTTTTGCTAATTGCACCAAGCTCCACTGTAGACAGTATTAGCTCCTGAGTCCACTTTCTCCAGGATAATCCACCTAAGAGCAAAGACAACTTGGCAACGTAAGATTTCTGTTTTCCTTGTCTGGAGTCTCCTCCTTCTAAACCACCTTCTATATCATTACAGACAGCTCAGAAACACAAACCTGTGTGATTTAAAACGCCTTAATGACTTAATACCTACAGGATGAAGTCAAAATTATTTGGCAAGAGTCACAGAATCCTCCATAATCTGGCTCACTCTAAATTCACTTTGCACTAGGACAGGGGCAGGCAAACCTTTTCTGAAAGGGCTACATATTAATTAGGCTTTGCAGGCCATAGGTCTCTACCACAACTACTCAGTTCTGCTCTTGCAGCATGGCAGTCACCATAAGCAACATGTAAACAAATGAGCGTGGCTGTGTTCCAATGAGACTTTATCGGCAGTAGGCCAGATTTGGGTAGTCTGCTAACTCTAAACTAGAATTCAACCTCATTTTAAAATCTTTCAGATGGGTGAATGGAAACTGACCATTCTCTGATGAACTATTTTTCTTACAACAATAAAGAGTCTGAGTACTCATGGTAACTACTTTAATTACAAGGTGTCAACATACAGATTAGCATAAGCTTCAACTGTCATTAGAAACATATTCCATCAAATTCAGAAACAGCAGGTATCAGTGAAACTGGAGCAAGCATTTTGAAGACTTCAATGTACTGGATGGAATTTTTCAAAAATTTCACCATATGTTTTCTTCTCTATAAAAGGAAAGATCATAAAAGATTTATTTTAAAAATATGTTTTAAAAATTGTATTTCCTAAAGGAAAATTAACACTCAGTAATCTTACGATTGAAATCCTGCTGTGGTCTGAATGTTCATGTCCCCCCAAAGTTCATAAATTGAAATGTAACCCCCAAGATAATGACATTAAGAGGTTAGGACTTTGGGAGGTGATTAGGTCACAAAGGCTCTGTCCTCATGAGTGGGATTGGCTTAGGGGACCTTGTTTGCCTCTTCTACCATGTGAGGACACAGCAAGACAGCATCATCTATGAAGCAGAGTGGGCCCTCAGCAGACACCAACTGTGCTGGTACCCTGATCTTGGACTTCCCAGCCTCCAGAATTGCAAGCAATAAATTTCTATTATTTATATATTACCCAGTCTATTCTGCAATTATACAGGTGGTAAGAAAAACAAAGTTAAAAAAAAATTTTAATTACCCAGTTTAAGGCATTTTGTTATAGTAGGCCAAACGGACTAAGACAAACCCCTAAGAATTTCCTTATTTTCTTGTCCTTGACTATGGCTTGGTAATCACTGAAGGATTTTCTTTCATTGACTGAAGAATAACTTTGGAGGAATCTGTGATGACAACCAAATGGCTGCCAAGAGGGACAAGGTGCTGCCAGGAGTATCCTGACTGAAGAGGTGAAGGAAGAAATAAACACAGAGGGGCATAGGTCAGCTAGGAGAGGCCAACAGCCAATGTGGTCAAGCTCTCTGGGCTCCCACTGTCCGTGCATGAGGCTCTTGGCACAACTGCCAGTAATCTGCAGCTCAGAAACAGAATGAGCCCTGCAGCTATACACACTCCTGCAGACACAGGGAACTCATGGAACTATGTCTAGGCAAAGAGCCAGAGGTCTGAGACTGAAGACTGCTCAGCCACTGGGCCTCAATCCTAGTAATCTATATGTCCAAGACGACTTCCAGCTCTAACATTTAATGGTTCTGGGTATTATGCATTCCCGATACATCCACTATTCATGGCTTTGTGCTAGTCTTTAAGCTCTTCTTTGGCAAAAAAAGAAGCTGTATCTTTCTGATCCACCATAAATATCATATATGTGACTGAAGGCTGTGGGAATATTAAAGAGTAATAAAATTTTAGAGCTAAATAAGACCTTAGAGACCATTCAGCGTAATGAAATTTAAATGTTTTATATCACACATTTACATTAATAGAAGAATTTTTTTTTTTTTGAGCCAGGGTCTCGCTCTGTCACCTAAGCTGGAATGCAGTGGTGTGATCACGGCTCACGGCACCTTGTCCTCCCAGGCTCAAATAATCCTCCTGCCTCAGCCTCCCAAGTAGCTGAGTCTATAGGCATGTGCCATCACACCCAGCTAATTTTTTAATTTTCTGTAGAGATGAGGTCTCACTATGTTGCCAAGACTGGGGAAAATCTATTTATGTTTACAAGTTCAAATTTTTTCTATACTCATTCATTTACACATTTAATAAGGCTATGTGTGCCAAACCCCTGGGGAGACAAAAAAAAAAACTGTCCTAGTAAGTTAAACTCCCAGCCTACAGAGACTCATATATGTGCACATCTGTGTTGTGTATATGTGTGTAAAACACAGGTGAGAAAAGTTATATTACAACTATTAATAGATTCATAGCAGAATAGAGATAGAGCACCCTGAGGGAATGCCTGACTGTAGCTGGGTGAAAGCTTCACTGAGATAATAAAAGCAGAAATTTGCTAGGTGGATGGGGTGGAAACAGGGGCAAGAGGAAGAATAACATAGCAGGAAGAAGGTACAACATGTATAAAGCAATATAGGGCAGGTTCGGGACAAAGCATTTCACCAGGCAAATGATGAGTGATGAGGAATGAGGAAGTATTCCATACGGTTCATATCCACTATTATGCATAAGTGCCTGCTGTGTGTAGGCTCTATGCAAGAGGTTGGGGAAACAAAGATGAAGCTACAATCCATGAAGAACACAGACATGTGTATATCATACGGTGGATAAGAATGTGGGTAAAGTGTTTCTACCAGAGGACAGGCAATTAGCTAAGCTGGAGGAAATGAGCCATCCTAAAGAGTCTGGATTTTATCCACTAGGCAATGGATGACTTATTTATTTTATGTTAATTTAATTTTATTTTTTGAGACAGAGTCTTGCTGTGACACCCAGGCTGGAGTGCAATGGCGCGATCTCAGCTCACTGCATGCAACCTCTGCCTCGCGGGTACAAGCGATTCTCCTGCCTCAGCCTCCCAAGTAGCTGGGATTACAGGCACCCGCCATCATGCCCGGCTAATTTTTGTATTTCTAGTAGAAACAAGGTTTCACCATGTTGGCCAGGCTGGTCCCAAACTCCTGACCTCAGGTGATCTGCCCCCCTCGGCCTCCCAAAGTGCTGGGATTACAGGCGTGAGCCACTGCGACCGGCCGAATGACTATTTTAAACAGATGTGATCAGATTTGCTGTCATTGGAAATAAGACCAAAGCAAGTGGTGAGTTAAGAGGCAAGTGCAACAGTCCAAGCGAGAGATGATCAAGGCCTGAACCACGGTAGCGGTAGTGCAGAGGAGAGTTCAAAGTCGAGAAATATTTAGGAAGTAGAACTGATAAGACCCGATGATTAATGGGAAGTGAAAGAGAAAGACTTGATGACTCTCAGGCTTCTGGCTTGAGTGGCCAGGTGGACAGTAGTGCCATTCCCTGAAGCAGGACACAGAGGAGCAGGAGGTTTGGGAAGGCAGAGGGCATGTGAGTTTTGTTTGCTGTCCAAAGGACACAGAGGTAGTCAGACAGAAACTGGATATATTAATTCAAGAGAATTTTGGTCTATAGACTAAGATGTGGGAGTCAACAGAATTTAGAAGGTATCTAAAGCCATAGACATGGGTAAGATTAACCAGGGAAAATAATAATAAACACAGATTCTCTAAAATTAACTTGAAATACCTTCTTCAGGAAACTCCTCTGGATGTAATTTCATATATCCAAACATTTCACGGTCCCTCACAGCATACAGGTAGTTTTCACGTTTTACAAGATAATATCCAGCAAAAAAAAAGGCCGTAATATATAGAAGCTGGCGATGCAAACCTGAAATTCAAATGACAAATCCCAAAGAAAGCAAAAATTAGTCAATGTGTATTAAGAGTTACATTTTTGGCTGGATGCAGTGGCTCACACCTGTAATCCCAGCACTTTGGGAGGCCGAGACGGGTGGATCACCTGAGGTCAGGAGTTCGAGACCAGCCTGGCCAACACGGTGAAACCCTGTCTCTACTAAAAATACAAAATTTGGCTAGGGGTGGTGGCGGGCGCCTGTAGTCCCAGCTACTTGGGAGGCTGAGGCAGGAGAATCATTGGAACTTGGGAGGCAGAGGTTGCAGTAAGCTGATATTGCGCCATTGCACTCCAGCCTGGGTGACAAAGCACCTGGCCTGTTATGGCATTTCTTAAAGAAATAAAAATAAAAAAAGCACTGGGCTCAGTGGCTCATGCCTGTAATCCCAGCACTTTGGGAGGCTGAGGCAGGTGGATCGCCTGAGGTCAGGAGTACAAGACCAGTTCACATGGTGAAACCCCATCTCTACTAAAAATACAAAAATCAGCCAGACATGGTGGCGGGCGCCTGTAATCCCAACTACTCCTCTGGTGGCTGAGGCAGGAGAATCATTAGAACCCGGGAGGCAGAGGTTGCAGTGAGCCGAGATCGCGCCATTGCACTCCAGCCTGGGGGACGGAGTGAGGCTCTGTCTCAAAAAAAAAAAAAAAAAAAAAAAAAAAAAGCTATTCTGAACAAACAGCCTTGATCCTTGACTTTGAGACATTCTACATATTCTTTTTTTTTTTTTTGAGCTCTGTTGCCCAGGCTGGAGTGCAGTGGCACAATCACAGCTCACTGCAGCCTCAACCTCCCAGGCTCAAGCAATCCTCTCACCTCAGCTTCCCAAGTAGCTGGGACCAAAAGCGTGCACCACCATGCCTTTTTTTTTTCTTTTTTCTTTTTTTTTTTTTAAGAGGGGTCTTGCTAATGTTTCCCAGACTGGTCTTGAACTCCTGGGCTGAAGCGATCCCCCCACCTCAGCCTCCCAAAGTGTTAGGATTACAGGAATGAGCCACCACACTCGGCCCACATGATCACTTCTTTAAAGGTTAACAAATTTAAATATTACATGCAATGTATATTTTAGCATATAGCACTTAATATTTATTTAATAAATGAATGAACAGCCTTGGGCAATTCAATTTACTACCTCTAAAACATAGACGAGACCTATCCTGGCTGGGCGTGGTGGCTCACAACTGTAATCCTAGCACTTTGAGAAGCTGAGGCAGGTGGATCACCTGAGGTCAGCAGTTCAAGACCAGCCTGGCCAACATGGTGAAACCCCGTCTCTACTAAAAATACAAAAATTAGCCAGGCGTGGTAGCACGCACCTGTAGTCCCAGCTACTCAGGAGGCTGAGGCTGGAGAATCGCTTGAACCCGGGAGGTGGAGATTGCAGTGAGCCAAGATCGCACCACTGAACTCTAGCCTGGGCAACAGAATGAGACTCTGTCTCATAAAAAAAAAAAAAAAAGATCTATCCTATCTTTCTCATAGTGGTAGCAAATAAAACAAGACATATGCATGTAAAAGTATTTTCAAAAATGTATAAAACAATAAAAATGAAAAATATTCCTATGTTCTAGAACTGGACAGAGCACTCTCTCTTACCCCAAACAGCCACTGCTTTCCATAATGGGCTACACGCCATATAGCAAACCAAAGAGCACATGTTCTCCCATATGCCACTGGACTGCAGAGACATACAGAACTAGACTCTCTCTACGCTGACCCATGTTCCTCACAGAAAGACTCCATGAGTGTTCGAGATGATGATGTCAGCATCCTAGCCCTAAAGGCATGGCTTGGCCTCTTCCCAAGGCCCCATTTTCCTAACCTCTCTCCTCATTCTGTCTTAGTGGTCTACCTCTCACTACCTGCACATCCCATCTACAATCATTTTCCCATTGTTTACTCAGTGAGTCTAACCCTGGCAGCTATTGTGCTCTGCAGAACATCATAAATTACTGATATATTAAACTAGAGATCAATAAATATTTGATTTTGTGGGCTATACTTAGAATACCAACTAACTCTAAATTTAGGGCACATTAAGTGGTAACCAGCAAGAAGGTTAAGTTTTAAAAAACAGATGATGAGAGAAAAACTTTTAAAAAAATTATATTTATGATAGTACAGTAGGGTGACTACAGTTAACAATAATTTGTTGTACAGTTCAAAATTGCTGGAGGAGAGGAATTTGAATGTTCCCAACATAAAGAAGGGTGAATGTTTGGGGTGATAGATGACCCATTTGCCCCAGTTTCAACATTACACATTGTATGCATGTATCAAAATACCACATGTACCCCCAAAATATGTACAACTTATTTTTAAAGTCTTATTCTTAAAAAATTCTTTTTAACATTTCCTGCTAATTTGAAAAAGAGCTACACAATTTCATTTCATTGATAGAAATTCATTATTATGAGACATATTCATTATTATGAGACAGAATCTTGCTCTGTCACTTAGGCTGGAATACAGAGGCATGATCACATTCACTGCAGCCTCAACCTCCCAGGCTCAAGTGATCCTCTTACTTCAGTCTCCCAAGTAGCTGGGATCACAGGTGCATGCCACCACGTCCAGATAGCTTAAAAAAATTTATTTTGTAGAGACAAAGTTTCCCTATGTTTCCCAGGCTGGTCTTGAAACCTGGGCTCAAGCAATCCTCCCACCTCAGCCTCCCAAAGTGTTGGGATTACAGGTGTGAGCCACGGTGTCCGGCCAGAATATCCCATTACTCACAGAATGCCAGGTACTCTCCAGGGCTGTAGTTTGAAAATCTACCATATCCCTTTCACCACTCCTCCAACTCTCTTAGAAACATCATTTATGTGACACACAACTTCACACTATATGCACAATCGTGTACCACAATTTGTCTTTTTAATGGATATGGCCATCTGGTCTGTAAACCTTTGGAGGATTGGGTCCATGTTTTATATTCCTCGTAATCTACATATACTTATTCACTCAATACTACTTTTTTTTTTTTTTAAGACGGAATCTCAGTCTGTCGCCCAGGCTGGAGTGCAATGGCGCAATCTCAGCTCACTGCAATCTCCACCTCCCAGGTTCAAGCAATTCTCCAGCCTCAGCCTCCCAAGTAGCTGGGATTACAGGCATGTGCCACCACGCCTGGCTAATTTTTGTATTTTTAGTAAAGACAGGGTTTCACCATGTTGGTCAGGCTGGTCTTGAATTCTTGACCTCAGGTGATCCACCCGCCTCAGCCTCCCAAAGTGCTGGGATTACAGGCATGAGCCACCACACCTGACCTCACTCAATACTTACTGAACACCTACTATAGATATTAGACACTGAGCTAGATAAACACAATATGTATTCAGTAAATGCCGTTGAGGACAACCATTTCAACAAAGTCCTAGGACCTAAATCTTCCCAAGCAATTTAGGGAAGCTCTGGGAACTCAGGAAGTCTGATCCCTACTCCTGGGCTAAGCAGTTTATATTCATTATCTCATCCAGTCCTCAGAGATATGGAAGTTCCTCAGAATCAAATTACTAGTAGGGCGGAGGTGGTGTCAAACCCCAAAGCATATGCTCTTAACTGCTATACTCTTCTGTCTCCCAGAAAGGCACAAACAGCTAAACTAACAACAATGAGATTAAGTGGTACATACAACACATTTCAGCCAACCTTTACTTCCTCTAGAGCATTCTCCCTCCCATCTGTATCTCCTCTGTGCTCCTAAAGTGCTTTCTGCTCACCCATCTCTATCAAAACATGTATCTATCATATCAAGATCAGCAACAGACTGTTTACTTGTTTGTCTCCCTGATTTCACTAGGAGTTCCATAGGGCACATAACAGAGTAACAGTTAAGTAAGGCCAAGGACAGTGGTTCACACCTATAACCCCAGCACTCTGGGAGGCCGAGGTGGCAGGATCACTTGAGGCCAGAAGTTTGAGACCAGCCTGGCCAAGATGGCAAGACCCCATCTCTACAAAAAACTTAAAAATTGGCCAGGCCTGGTGGTATGTACCTGTAGTCCCAGCTACTTGGAAGGCTAGGATAGGAGGATCGCCTGAGCCCAGGAGGTCGAGGCTGCAGTGAGCCATGATTGCACCACTGCCCTCTAGCCTGGGTGACAGAGTGAGACTCTGTCTCAAAAAAAAAAAAAAAAAAAAAAAAAGGGGGCTGGGAGCAGTGGCTCACGCCTGTAATCCCAGCACTTTGGGAGGCCAAGGCGGGCAGATCACGAAGTCAGGAGATCGAGACCATCCTGGCTAACACGGTGAAACCCCGTCTCCACTAAAAATACAAAAAAATCTCTGGGCGTGGTAGAGGGCGCCTGTAGTCCCAGCTACTCCAGAGGCTGAGGCAGGAGAATGGTGTGAGCCCGGGAGGCAGAGCTTGCAGTGAGCAGAGATTGCGCCACTGCACTCCAGCCTGGGCAACAGAGCAAGACTCCGTCTCAAAAAAAAAAAAAAAAAAAAAAAAAAAAAGGGTTCAGTAAATGAACAATTTACAAATATATGGTAAACTGTTTGCATAACAAGAGCTAAGGAAGGGGAACTCTGTCCAGCACCTTTTGCATGTCAGACATTTTACCTACAGAATCTCACTCAATTCTCACAACAAATATGCAAAAATTAATTATTCTTATTTTATAGATGAGGAAACTTTGGCTCTGATCCACCTGACCATGTAATTTGCCCAAAGTGACACAGCTGGAAAGCAGCAGAGCAAGTCTGTTTATTTATTTATTTATTGGAGACAAGGTCTCAACTTTGTTGCCCAGGCTGGAGTGCAGTGGTGCAATCGCGGCTGGCTGCAGCCTCAACCTCCTGGGCTCAAGTGATTCTCCTCCCTTAGCTTCCTGAGTACCTGGGACTACAAGTGCACATCACCATGCCCGGCTAATTTTTTAAATTTTTTGTAGAGACAGGGTCTCACTATGTTGCCCAGGCTGGTCTTGAACTCCTGGCCTCAAGAGATGTTCCTGCCTTGGTCTCCCAAAGTGCTGGGATTACAGGTGTGAACCACGGTGCCTGTGCCTGGTGAGCAAGTCTGTTTAGTTCCAAAGTGGAGCTCTTTTCATTACACCAAGTGACAGTCTTGGGGAAATGTGAAGTGGTGATGAAAAGGGAAAACCTCGAGTCCTCAGAGGCATAAATGGACAAAGATCACTCCTTTCTGAAGTGAGGAGTCACGTCCAAGGGAGATAGGATTTCAATACTATTTGAGCACTGGAAATGCTGGGATTTGATGGGTTGGGAGCTAACCTTCAGGCATGACATACAGCTGTAAGAAGGCAAAAGAGACAGAAGTGTGGTGACTCCTAATTGCCTGAACCATTGCCTGAGCTTTTTTCCTGATTGTGCTTCTTGGCTCCAATCAATGCCTCACATTGCTGACAAAGATGACTTTTTAAAATACAGAGCTCATCACTGCACCCCTGCAACTCTCAAAAGCTTACAAAGTTCCTGACTGCCTAGAAAATAAATTGCCATGCTCTGCTAAAATCTCCCTTGTAGTTTTATCACCCAAAACCTGAACACTCACTCAATCATCAAACACCCTCCATTCAGAGGTCCTTGTCCCCATTGGCTCCCACTAACCCCATGGGCCTAGAAAGCTGTCTGTCTCTCAGTCCTGCCTGATAATCAAAGTTAACTGCAAAGACCCCTCTTCCAAAGTTCCTCTCCTCTTTTCCCTCTGGAAATCCATAGAACTTAGCAAAGCTACTGTGGTGGTTATTATCAGAATAGTCAGTGTCTCTGATAGGAAGCCAGTGACATACTACTGGGAAGTACAGCACACGGGTTTACAGCCTCCTATTCAAACCGTGGTCCTCAGACTAGCAGCAGCAGTGTTTGAGCGCTTGTTGTTAACATCATTTCCTCCCCAGACCTCATGAATCAGAATCCGCTTTTTTTTTTTTTTCTTTTTTTTTTTTTTTAAGACAGGGTCTCACTTTGTTGCCCAGGTTGGAGTGCAATGGTGCAATCTCGGCTTACTGCAACCTCTGCCTTCCAGGCTCAAACGACCCTCCTGCCTCAGCCTCCCTCAGCCTGGGACCACAGGAATGCACCACCACGCCTGGCTAACTCTTGTATTTTTTTGTAGAGACGGGCTTTCGCCCTGTTGCCCAGACTGGCATCGAATTCCTGAGCTCAGGCGATCCGCCCGCCACGGCCTCCCAAGGCGCTGGGATTACAGGTGTGAGCCACCGCGCGCAGCCCAGAATCCGAATTTTAACAAGACACCTATGCTATTCGTATGCACATTAAGTTTGAGAAGCACTGGTGTCCAATATCCATTCAGAGGTCAAAAAAAAAAAAAAAAAACAAAGCTCTGCTACTTAATAGCCATATGACCTTGGGCAAGCTGCTGTTAACCTGTTAGGCTCGGTTTCCTCGTTGTGAATAATACATCCCTAACAAAGTGTTTTCAGGCCTAAATGCTATCAATAATGCCCATAGTGTGAGTAGTGCATGGCATGGAGTCATGGCTCATTTGTGCACACAGCACAACACGAACTGAGGAGAGTAGCCCCGGGTCCTTCATAGACTCAGTTCCTGCTTCACTGCACCTCAGTTTCTTCAAGCGTCAAATGACATTCTGGCTCTGCTTAATTCTAAAGAGCTAATAGGGCGTGGACCCCCCGGGAAGGCGAGCTGGGTCCAGCTAGGCAAAAGGGCACAGAAAAACACAGCACCTCAGGGGGGCCTACGGCGGGGCTGGTCTGCAGCCCTACGACCCCCTCTCCTCCCAGCCGATCCCTGCCGCGCAGCACTCACCAGCCGTCGCGATCGGCCTCCGCCGGATTAGGTTATCAATCAGGCCGGAGCAGTAGCCCAAGAAGCCGAGGTAGAGGAGCCGCGGGTCGGTCAGCTTGGGCGGGGGCAGGCTCCGGGCCTCATCCGGCAGAAACCGTAAGGGCTCTGGGTTCCGCCGTGCGATCATGGTGACGCCGTTTCCACTTGAGGCCTGGTCTCAGACCACGAACTACAAGGAAAACCACGACGACCACTACCTGGGCCTAAGCAGTCAGCTTTCTCCTCCTCTGCGCGCCGGACTCACGGGCACGGCTCAGCGCGGTGCAGCGCCCAAACGCTTCCCGGTGCGTGCTGCTGCCGGAACCCCGCAGGCAAAGTTCCGGGCTACTAAGTTTCACTTTGCTCTTCGCCCGCGCTAATTCTCTGGTGGGAGTGGGATTCACGGGCCTGGTAACGCGGGGTCGGGGAGTACCCCAAACGAGCCAAACTGGGCGAAGACTAGGAGATACTGATTTTCTTTTCTCCCAACTTCCCCACCCAGAATTGCCTCTCCCTCCTCTGCCCCTTCTGGAAAGATTTATCTTTTCATCCAATGCCCACAAATGGGCATGATGCATAGTTTTGAGAAACGTAATTAATTGAAATTCCATAAAAGCTAGTTTTCGTTTTCTGAGTTTTCAGTCGTTCATTCGCATAGACATACCCTCCAAAGCCTAAAATTAAGGTCTGGTCAGCAACAAAAGAATTTAGAGAAGCCCAGGACTGGATCGTTTTAGTCTATTGTTGAAATTCAGATTCAGAGGCAGCACCCTAAAATGTTTCACCTCTGGGTCTTCACGTCCTTACACATGGCTGCGTGAGGAGGTGTTCCCTAAAGGTTTGAGTAATGAGGCCAGGCGCCGTCACTCACGCCTGTAATCCCATCACTTTTGGGAGGCCGAGGTGGGCGGATCACCTGAAGATCAGGAGTTCAAGACCAGCTTGGCCAACATGGTGAAACCCCTTCTCTACGAAAAATACAAAAAATTAGCTGGGCGTGGTGGCGGGTGCCTGTAGTCCCAGCTACTGGGAAGGCTGAGGCAGCATAATCAGCTGCTCGGGAAGCTGAGGGAGGAGAATCGCTAGAACCTGGGAGGTGGAGGTTGCAGTGAGCTGAGATCGCACCACTGCATTCCAGCCTCGGCAACAAGAGCAAACCTTCGTCTCAAAAAGAAAAAAAAAAGGTTTGAGTAATGAAAGAAGGAATTTATAATTCTCTTAAGCAATTTTCCAGTCTCTGCTGTCAGGCCTCTGAGCCGAAGCTCAGCCATTGTAACCCCTGTGACTTGCACATATGCATCCAGATGGCCTGCAGGAGCCAAGAAGTCTGGGGCAGCCAAAAACCCACAAAAGAAGTAAAACAGCCAGTTCCTGCCTTAACTGATTAACCAACATTCCACCATTCCACCATAGTGACTGGTCCCTGCCCTACCTTAACTGATCAATCGTCCTTGTGACATTCTTCTTCTGGACAATAAGTCTTATGATCTCCCCATTATGTATCTTGTGACCCCCTCCCCTGCTAACAATAGATAACCACCTTTTACTGTAATTTTCCGTTACCTACCCAAATCCTATAAAGCAACCCCTTCCCCATCTCCCTTCGCTGATTCTCTTTTCGGACTCAGCCCACTTGCACCCAAGTGAATAAACAGCCTTGTTGCTCACACAAAGCCTGTTGGTGGTCTCTTCACACAGATGCATTTGACATTTGGTGCCGTGACTTGGATCGGGGGACCTACCTTGGGAGATCAATCCCCTGTCCTCCCATTCTTTGCTCCGTGAGGAAGATCTACCTACAACCTCGGGTCCTCAGACCAGCCCAAGGAACATCTCACCAATTTTAAATCGGGTAAGTGGCCTCTTTTTACTCTCTTCTTCAACCTCTCTCGCTATCCCTCAACCTCTTTCTCCTTTCAATTTCGGCACCACCCTTCAGTCTCTCCCTTCCCTTAATTTCGGTTCCTTTCCCTGTCTGGTAGAGACAGAGGAGACACGTTTTATCTGTAGACCCAAAACTCCGGTGCTGGTCACGGACTCGGGAAGACTGTCTTCCCTTGTGTTTAATCACTGCAGGGACGCCTGCCTGATTATTCACCCACATTTCAGAGGTGTTCAATCACTGCGGGGACGCCTGCCTTGATCTTCCACCTTGGTGGCAAGTACCACCTCCCCTGGGTGGCAAGTACCACCTCCCCCCCTCCATGTCTCTACCTCCTCCTTTCTCTAAACTTACCTTTTTACTATGGGCAACCTTCTGCCCTCCATTCCTTCTTCTTCCCCCCTTAGCCTGTGTTCTTAAAAACTTAAAACTTCTTCAACTCTTACCTGACCTAAAACCTAAGTGTCTTATTTTCTTCTCTAACACCACTTGGCCCCAATACAAACTTGATAATGGCTCTAAATGGCCAGAAAACAGCACTTTCGATTTCTCCATCCTACAAGATGTAGATAATTTTTGTCGTAAAATGGGCAAATGGTCTGAGGTGCCCTACCTACATCCAGGCATTTTTTACACTTCGTTCCTTCCCTAATCTCTGTTCCCAATGCGACTCGTCCCAAATCTTCCTTCTTTCCCTCCCACCTGTCCCTTCAGTCCCAACCCGAAGCACCAGTGAGTCTTTTCAATATTTCTTTTCTACCGACCCATCTGACTTCTACCCTCCTCCCTAGACTGCTCCTCGTCAGGTCGCTCCCCACCAGGCTGAATCAGGCTCCAACTCTTCCTCAGCCTCCACTTCCCCACCCTACAACCCTTCTATCATCTCCCCTCCCCACACCCAGTCCAGCTTACAATTTCGTTCCGTGGCAAATACTCCCCCACCTGCCCAGTAATTTCCTCTTTGAGAAGTGGCTGGAACTGAGGGCATCGTCAGAGTGCATGTACCATTTTCTCTATCAGACCTTTCCCAAATTAATCAACACTTAGGCTCCTTCTTGTCAGACCCCACCAAATATATACATGAATTCCAGTATTTAACCCAGTCTTACAATTTAACCTGGAGTGACTTAAATGTCATCCTAATTTCTACCCTCTCCCCAGATGAATGGGAAAGAGTTTTTTCTCTAGCCCAGTCCCACAGAGACACCCACCAGCATCATGAGCCAGGCCTCCAGGAAGGCATTAGAGCGGTTCCCCGAGAAGATCCCCAGTGGCACTATCAGGCAGGTTCCTCAGGTATAGCTAGGTGAGATTACATGATTTCCTGCCTAGTTGAAGGGCTTAAAAAGGCAGCATACAAATCCGTTAATTATGACAAACTTAAAGAAACTACCCAAGGTAAAGATGAAAACCCAGCCCAGTTCATGGCCTGTTTGGTGGCTACCCTTAGATGCTTTACAGCCCTAGACCCTGAAGGGCCAGAAGGCTGTCTTATTCTTCATATGCATTTTATCACCCAGTCAGCTCCTGACATTAGAAAAAAGCTTCAGAAATTTGAATCTGGCCCTCAAACCCCACAACAGGAATTAATCAACCTTGCCTTCAATGTGTACAATAATAGAGAAGAGGCAGCCAAACAGAAACACATTTCTGAGTTACAATTACTTGCCTCTGCTGTGAGACAAAACCCAGCTGCACCTCCGGCATACAAGAACTTCAAAATGCCTAAGCTGCAGCAGTCAGGCTTTCCTACAGGACCTCCTCCCTCAGGATCTTGCTTCAAGTGCCAGAAATCTGGCCAGTGGGCCAAGGAATGCCTGCAGCCGAGGATTCCTCCCAAGCCATGTCCCATCTGTGCAGGGACCCACTGGAAATCAGACTGCCCAGCTCACCCGGCAGCCACTTCCAGAGCCCAGCCCCTAAAGCTCTGGCCGAAGGGTCTCTGACTGACTCCTTACCAGACCTGCTCAGCTTAGTGGCTGAAGACTGACACTGCCCAATCACCTTGGAAGCCCCCTGGACCATCATGGACGCCAAGCTTCAGGTAACTCTCACAGTGGAGGGTAAGTCTGTCCCCTTTTTAACTGATACGGGGGCTACCCACTCCACATTACCTTATTTTCAAGGACCTGTTTCCCTTGCCCACATAACCATTGTGGGTATTGACAGCCAGGCTTCTAAACCTCTTAAAACTCCCCAACTTTGGTGCCAACTTGGACAACATTCTTTTATGCACTCCTTTTTAGTTATCCCCACCTGCCCAGTTCCCTTATTAGGTTGAGATATTTTAACAAAATTATCCGCCACCCTGACTATTCCTGGACAACGGCCACATCTCATTGCCACCCTTCTTCCCAACCCATAGCCTCCTTCACGTCTTCCTCTTGTATCCCCCCACCTTAACCCACAAGTATGGGATACCTCTACTCCCTCCCTAGCAACTGATCACACACCCATTACTATCCCATTAAAACCTAATCACCCTTACCCCCCTCAGCGCCAGTATCCCATCCCACAACAGGCTTTAAAGGGACTAAAGCCTATTATCTCTCGTCTGCTACAGTATGGGCTTCTAAAGCCTCCAAACTCTCCTTACAATTCCCCCATTTTACCTGTCCAAAAACCAGACAAGTCTTACAGGTTAGTTCAGGATCTGCACCTTATCAACCAAATTGTTTTGCCTGTCCGCTCTGTGGTGCCCAACCCGTACACTCTTTTGTCCTCAATACCTTCCTCCACAACTCACTATTCCGTTCTTGATCTTAAAGATGCTTTTTTTACTATTCCCCTGCACCCCTCGTCCCAGCCTCTCTTTGCTTTTACCTGGATTGACCCTGACACCCATCAGTCCCAGCAACTTACCTGGGCTATACTGCCACGAGGCTTCAGGGACAGCCCTCATTCCTTCAGCCAAGGTCTTTCTCATGATTTACTTTCTTTCCACCCCCTGCTTCTCACCTTATTCAATATATTGATGACCTTCTACTTTGTAGCCCCTCCTTTAAATCTTCTCAACAAGACACCCTTCCGCTCCTTCAACATTTATTCTCGAAACCATTATATAAACTCACAAAGGGAAACCTAGCCAACCCCATAGATCCTAAATCCTTTCCCCACTCCTCTTTCCGTTCCTTGAAAACAGCTCTAGAAACTGCTACCACACTAGCTCTCCCTTACTCATCCCAACCCTTTTCATTACACACAGCAGAAGTACAGGGCTGTGTGGTCGGAATTCTTACACAAGGACCGGGACCATGCCCTGTAGCCTTTTTGTCTGAACAACTTGACCTTACTGTTTTAGGCTGGCCTTCATGTTTGCGTGCAGCAGCTGCCACCGCTCTAATACTTTTAGAGGCCCTTAAAATCACAAACTATGCTCAACTCACTCTCTACAGTTCTCATAACTTTCAAAATCTATTTTCTTCCTCAAACCTGATGCATATACTTTCTGCCCCCCCCCCCCCCCCCCCCCGGCTCCTTCAGCTATACTCATTCTTTGTTGAGTCTCCCACAATTACCATTGTTCCTGGCCCAGACTTCAATCCGGCCTCCCACATTATTCCTGATACCACACCTGACCCCCATGACTGTATCTCTCTGATCTACCTGGCATTTCAACTTCTGTCACAACCTTCTATAGTCTTTCTAATGACTTTCCTGCTAGCATTACAGATATATCATAAACTTTATCAGTCCTTCGGGCCCAGGTCGGTTCCTTAGCTGCAGTTGTCCTCCAAAATCACCAAGGCCTTGACCTACTCACTGATGAAAAAGGAGAACTCTGCATATTTTTAAATGAAGAATGTTGTTTTTATCTAAATCAATCCAGCCTGGTATATGACAACATAAAAAAGCTTAAAGATAGGGCCCCAAAACTTGCCAGCCAGGCAAATAATTATGCTGGACCTACCTGGGCACTTTCTAACTGGGTGTCTTGGCTCCTCCCTATTCTTAGTCCCCTGCTACCTGTTTTTCTCCTTCTCTTATTTGAGCCTTTTGTCTTTCGTTTAGTCTCTCAATTCATACAAAACCGCATCCAGGCCATCACCAATCATTCCATACGGCAGTTGCTGCTTCTAACAACCCCATGGTACTATCCTGTGCCCCAAAGTCTCCCCACAGCCTAAACTTCTATTCCTTGTCCTATTATACTCCTTCTCACCTTTAGGACTAAGCCAGTGATGAACTCCTGGCAACATCCAGACAAGACCAAGCTTCTATGCAACACCCCCTCCAAACGGCTGTCCAAACATACTTCCAGGCCTGCTTCACCCGTTCCTCTAAACCATAATCTCTGAGGACCTGCTGTCTATAAAAACAACTTCCTTCAGGCCTCATCTTCCAAAATGTTCCCCACCCCCAAAATCAAAGACCTCTGAATTAAAAATATAAAATGCCTGGGGTGGCAGCTGTCAAATCCTTGCCCATGGGGTCCTCAGGCCTACTCATATAGAAATGACCAGCAATATGCATATACAGGACCAGTTCCACATATCTGGCACTCAGGTCAACATCCAGGACAACACATGGTCTGTCGTTGGTTATTAGAAGGCCTAGGACATTTCTCTCTTTGCCAGCCCCAACTTATTCCAGGAGACAGGGACTATTGTACTTATTATCTTTCCTGTATAGGGTCTGCAATAAGGACTATTGAACTCCTCCATTCAAAACACCACTCGCACCTTTGGGAAAAAGGTAACATAATAGACTTTTGGCTCAATGCCAGGGGATCCTATTCATATGATCGAAAATGGGGACAAAAGGCCTTGGTATATAAAACATTATTC
This sequence comes from Pongo abelii, assembly GCF_028885655.2. NCBI lineage: Eukaryota > Metazoa > Chordata > Mammalia > Primates > Hominidae > Pongo > Pongo abelii. Next base: position 80,150,585 of record NC_071994.2, read on the forward strand.
CTACCTTGGCCTAAAAACTCACTGCCACCTACCTTAAAGCTATTATGCTTAATTGCTATTTTTAGATAATTTATTCTATTAGGAGAATTCCAAGCTCAAAAATATACTAACTGGTGCCTTGTTAGCCACACAAAATTGTACCCGAAAACTTTCTAGACCAACTCACTATAAAATTAAATTTTCTTTAGGTGTCCATGCCGCCCCTAAGTCATGCCTGAAGTAGCCCTGAGAAACATCACCTCTGCCCCAATAATCCCCAGTAAAAACTTATATTTTCTTTATCTTTTCTTATAACTTTATATTTTATAAATAAAAAGACAGGAATGTCAGGCCTCTGAGCCAAAGCTCAGCCATTGTAACCCCTGTGACTTGCACATATGTGTCCAGATGGCCTGCAGGAGCCAAGAAGTCTGGGGCAGCTGAAAAACCACAAAAGAAGTAAAACAGCCAGTTCCTGCCTTAACAGATTAACCAACATTCCACCATTCCACCATTGTGACTGGTCCCTGCCCTACCTTAACGGATCGATCGACCTTGCGACATTCTTCTTCTGGCCAATGAGTCTTATGATCTCCCTACCATGTATCTTGTGACCCCCCCTCCCCTGCTAACAATAGATAACCACCTTTTAGTGTAATTTTCCATTACCTACCCAAATCCTGTAGGGCAACCCCTTCCCCATCTCCCTTCGCTGACTCTCTTTTCAGACTCAGCCCACTTGCACTCAAGTGAATAAACAGCCTTGTTGCTCACACAAAGCCTGTTGGTGGCCTCTTCACACAGATATGCATGACATCTGCTCACCCACCTCTAAAACTGCAGATTGAACAGTTCCCTTTGGAAAGCCCTTCCTGATGTTGAGCTAAAATGTCTTCCTGTCATGTCCATTCATTAGTAGAATAAACATTTTATCCAAACCAGGCTGATTAAACCAGAGGTTTATGCAAAGGTATATGCAACAAAGATAGTGATTTCCTGAGTGGAAGAATTAAATACCAGCTAAGAGTGATTACATAAAGCATGGACCTTTTATCTCTATAGAAAAAAACACTACCTGACAATATTTCAAGTTAGAATTTTGCTTTTCTTTTTCTCAAGTCAGGGTCTCATTCTGTCACACAGACTGGAGTGCAGTGGTGCGATCATGCTGGCTAATTTTTAAATTTTTTCTAGAGACAAGGTCTTGCTATGTTGCCCAGGTTGGTCTGGAGCTCCTGGGCTCAAGGGATCCTCCTGCCTTGGCCTCCCAAAGTGCTGGGATTACAGGCGTGAGGTACCTCGCCCAGCCCAAATTAGGATTTTTCTGGAGTGTATATTAGAACTTTCCTGAAAGGCAGCAAATGTTTCAAAAGTTCACACCCTTTAACTCAATAATTACACATCTAGGAATCTTATTCTCTGAAAATAGTATAGCATGGAAAACGTTTTTTGCACAAATTTTTGTTTTTTTAACCACAATGTTTCTTTTAAAATGTTATCAAAAGAATAAAAACAACCAAAAATGTTCCTCAGAAGCAATATGTAAATTCTGAATACCAGAAAAACTACTAGGCAAGCATCTAAAATGAAGTTTACAGATTTTCTTAAAACATGATGAAATACTTGTGTATTCAATGGATATTCCAAGGCTCAGCTTCTATAAAAAAAAATCTAACTCTGAGTAAGGGGATCCATAACAGAAGCCTAGCCCTCTGCTCCTCAACACATAACCCCCACAATCTTCTGGGCCTGTTTTTTGTTTGTCTGTTTTTTTATGAGACAGAGGTTCACTCTGTCGCCCAGGTTGGAGTGCAGTGGCGCGATGTCGGCTAACTGCAACTTCCGCCTCCCTGGTTCAAGCAATTCTCCTGCCTCAGCCTCCCCAGTAGCTGGGATTACAGGTGCGTGCCACCATGTCCTGCTAATTTTTGTATTTTTAGTAAAGATGGGGTTTCGCCCTGTTGGCCAGGCTGGTCTCGAACTCCTGACCTCAAGTGATCTACCCACCTCAGCTTCCCAAAGTGCTGGGATTACAGGCGTGAGCTACTGCAACTGGCCCTTTTTTGTTTTGTTTTGTGGGGTTTTTTTTTTTTTTTTTTTTTGAGACGGAGTCTCACCCTGTCACCCAGGCTGGAGTCCAGTGGCACGATATTGGCTCACTGCAAGCTCTGCCTCGGGTTCACGCCAATCTCCCGCCTCAGCCTTCCGAGTAGCTGGGACTACAGGCACCCGCCACCACATCCAGCTAATTTTGTTTTTGTATTTTTAGTAGAGATGAGATTTCACCGTGTTGGCCAGGATGGTCTCGATCTCCTGACCTCATGATCTGCCCACCTTGGCCTCCCAAAGTGTTGGGATTACAGGCGTGAGCCACCGCACCCGGCTGTTTGTTTTTTTTTGAGACGGAGTTTCGCTCTTGTTGCCTATGCTGGAGTGCAATGGTGCGATCTCGGCTCACCACAATCTCTACCTCCTGGGTTCAAGCGATTCTCCTGCCTCAGCCTCCCGAGTAGCTGGGATTACAGGCATGCGCCACCACGCCTGGGTACTTTTGTATTTTAGTAGAGATGGGGTTTCTCCATGTTGGTCAGGCTGGTCTCAAACTCCTGAACTCAAGTGATCCACCTGCCTCGGCCTCCCAAAGTGCTGGGATTACAGGTGTGAGCCACCACGCTCAGCCCAGATCTATGATGTGCAAATATTTTCTTCCATTCTGTAAGCTGCGTTTTCACTCTGCTTCCTTTGATGTACAGGAGTTTTAAAGTTTGATGTATTCCTGGCTGGGCGCGGTGGCTCACACTCCTAGCACTTTGGGAGGCTGAGGCAGGCGGATTGCCTGAGCTCAGGAGGTCGGGACCAGCCTGGGCAACATGGTGAAACACCGTCTCTACTAAAATACAAAAAATTAGCCGGGTGTGGTGGCAGGCACCTGTAGTCCCAGCTACTCAGGAGGCTGAGGCAGGAGAATCACTTGAACCCAGGAGGCGGAGGTTGCAGTGAGCCGAGATCATGCCACTGCCCTCCAACCTGGGTGACAGAGCAAGACTCCATCTCCAAAAAAAAAAAAAAAAAGTTTGATGTAGTCCCATTTGTCTAGTGTTGCTTTTGTTACCTATATTTTTGGTGTCATATCCAAGAAATCATTGCAAAATCCAATGTTCTGAAGCTATGTTTTCTTTTCCTTTTTTTTTTTTTTTTTGAGACAGGGTCTCACTGTTGCCCAGGCTGGAGTACAATGGAACAATCTTGGCTGACTACAACATCCGCCTCCCGGGTTCAAGTGATTCTCCCACCTCAGCTTCGCAAGTAGTTGCGATTATAGGTGTGAGACATCACACCAGTTAATTTTTTTGTATTTTTAGTAGAGACAGGGTTTCGCCATGTTGGCCAGGCTGGTCTCAAACTCCTGGCCTCAAGTGATCCACCTGCCTCGGCCCCCCAAAATGCTGGGATTACAGGCATGAGCCGCCACGCCTGGCCTGAAGTTATATTTTCTTCTAGGAGTTTTAGATCTTATAGTTAGGCCTTTAATCCATTTTGAGTTGGTTTTTTTTTTTTTTTTTTTTTTTTTTTGAGACGGAGTCTTACTCTGTCACCCAGGCTGGAGTGCAGTGACGCAATCTTGGTTCAACCTCCCTCAGTTCAATCTCGGTTCCACCTCCCGGGTTCAAGCAATTCTCCTGCCTCAGCCTCCCAAGTAGCTGAGATTACAGGTGCCTGCCACCATGCCTGGTTAATTTTTGAATTTTTAATAGAGACAGGGTTTCACCATGTTGGCCAGGCTGATCACGAACTCCTGACCTCAGGTGATGCACCCACCTTGGCCTCCTAAAGTGCTGATCCCAGCACTTTGGGAGGCCGAGGTGGGCGGACTGCTTAAGCCAGGAGCTCAAGACCATCCTGGGCAAAATGGTGAAACCCCATCTCTACAAAAAATACAAAAATTATCTGGTCCTGGTCATGCCTTCCGTAATCCCAGCTACTTGGGAGGCTGAGGTGGAGGTTGCAGTGAACTGAGACTGCAACACTGTACTCCAGCCTGGGCAACAAAGAAGGACCCTGTCAAAAAATAAAGAATAAAAAATGTGAAGTCAAAAGTGTATATAATGTTTTTATTTATGTACATAAAAATACTTGTCTATGCATAGAATATCTCTGGCATCTCTGGAATGATGCATTAAAAAATTGGTAACAATGGTTGCCTCTTGGTAGGGGAACTGGGTAGCTGGGGACCTCACGAATTTTGCTCCATCTACATGAAAGTATAACTCAGAAAATCTGAAAATCATTTGTTCCCATTTGACTTAAAATCAAACTCCCACATGATTTGGGCGCTGCCTACTTCTTCAACTTCCATTTATACCACTCTTCTTTGCTCTTAGGACCCTCTAGCCACTAGAATATAAATTCCTTGTAGGCAGGAATATGGCTTTCTTGTCCACTTTTTGATCTCCAGCACTAAGCACAATGCATAACACTCAATAGAAATTCATTAAATATTTTTGTGAAGTGATAATGGATTTCATTTGCAGTTTTAGTAGGGATTAAGAGATGTAATGTCTAGCACCGTACTTGGCACATAACAGTATGGGGTTTTCCTTCTGTGTATCACTTGAAGGGCTGTTATTTAAATATGAGTAGACCCTCAGTATGTTCTGCTCCAGAAACCAATAGCAGAAAGTCAGAGAAGGAAAAATATTAATTCATCATTAAAAATGCCCTAACAAACAGCTGCACATATGGGAGGGGCTGCTTTGAGAGGTGAACACTCCCATCCTGCTTTAATCAGCTATCTTTGTCAGAAAACACTTAAAAAACTAATAAATCTGGTCGGGTGCGGTGACTCATGCCTGTAATCCCAGCACTTTGGGAGGCTGAGGCAGGCGGATTTCCTGAGCTCAGGAGTTCGAGACCAGCTTGGGCAACACGGTGAAACCCAGTCTTTACTAAAATAAAAAAAATTAGCTGGGTGTGGCGGCGTGCTACTCGGGAGGCTGAGGCAGGAAACGCTTGAACCCGGGAGGCGGAGGTTGCAGTGAGCCGAGATTGCCTGGGTGACAGAGCGAGACTCCGTCTTCAAACAATAATAAGAAAAAATAAAAAATAAAAAATATGTGGAATGCTCTTCTGAAAGCCTTTCTAGGACTCTGAAATTCTTATAAACAGTCTCTTTTCAGAGCACTGTACAGAGGTATACTGAGTCTTGTCCCTTTCATAGTCACTTTATCAGTACAAATATTTTTGTTGTTTTTCTTTTTAAAGACAGAGTCTAGTTCTGTCACCCAGGCTGGAGTGCAGTGGTGCAATCTCAGTTCACTCCAACCTCTGCCTTCTAGGTTCAAGCAATTCTCCTGCCTCAGCCTCCTGAGTAGCTGGGATTATAGGCACCCACTACCCCGCCTGGCTAATTTTTGTGTTTTTAGTAGAGATGGAGTTTCACCATGTTGGCCAGGCTGGTCTCAAACTCCTGACCTCAAGTGATTCACCTGCCTCGGCCTCCCAAAGTGCTGGGATTACAGGCATGAGCCACCACACCCGACATAGAATTTTTTTTTTTTTTTTTTTTAGACAGAGTCTCGCTCTGTCGCCCAGGCTGGAGTGCAGTGGCACGATCTCGGCTCACTGCAAGCTCTGCCTCCCAGGTTCACGCCATTCTTCTGCCTCAGCCTCCCAAGTAGCTAGGACTACAGGCGCTTGCCACCACGCCTGGCTAATTTTTTGTATTTTTAGTAGAGACGGGGTTTCACCGTGTCAGCCAGGATGGTCTTGATCTCCTGACCTTGTGATCCGCCCGCCTCGGCCTCCAACATATATTGTTTTTGTTTCTGACTCCATAGTTTGAAAAAAAAATTAGTACCTTTATTGACCTTTGTATAAAATGGAGATGCTGAATATGGGACTTCATTGTGAGAAATGAATGGCTATACTGCTTCAAGCTTTTAAGGTTTATATGATCGTTCCAATCTTAACTGCCATTAGCACAGTAGCCAATTTCTTTGGAGAACAAACAAAGGGATAGATGGATTTTTTAAAAAACCAACATCATGCTATAAGTGTAATTTCATCAAAATCTTAAAGAGAAATATATCTAAAAACAAATGTTCAAACTCTTTTTAACAGATGACTCATGATGCAATTAAAATCAAAATATGTGCATAAAGTTGACATTTTAATCAAAAATACATATTTTTCAAAGGTCATTCTTTTATTGGCATGTTTTCTTTCCTATTAACTGCAAACAGAAGCCGCATGGGCTATACCTAGGGGGCATTTCTGATACTGAGTGCTTCCTTCACAAAGTTTCAGGGTGGAAGTCATTAACAAGAAACACTATACCAGAGTTGGGCTAGAAAGACAGCACATCTTCCTAGTAGTTCCCGCCCAGTTCTGGGCTTCCACCTGGGGAAAGATACAGTGACCAAGAACACGAAGTCCCACAACCTATTCTTTTATCTTCTTAAATTGTGGCACATTGCATATACATTAAGTAGTAGGTAAGAAATGAGTTATGTATCTTATTTGTTTACATTTTGATAATACTATCTTGTTCTTAAACTTTGCTTAATTCCAGATTTCAAAATATTTTGAAACAGCATTTCTTTTTTTTTAAGATGGGGTCTCGCTGTGTCACCCAGGCTGGAGTGCATTGGCAGGATCATGGCTCACTGCAGCCTCAATTGCCTGGGCTCAAGTGATTCTCCCACTTCAGCTTCCTGAGTAGCTGAGACTACAGGCACAGGCCATCACGCCTGGCTAATTTTTATTTTTGTAGAGACAGGTCTCACTATGTTGCCCAGGCTGGTCTTAAACTCCTGGACTCCAGTGATCCTCCTGCCTCGGTGTCCCAAAGTGCTATGAGCCACCACACGCCACCAGCATTTCATTTATTGACTGCTGAAATTTAGGAATTTGTTGTTGAAAACCACCCATATCTCTGTAAAGTTTTAAAACATGATTACAAAGTATAGTGCTTGGAAAAGAATAAAAGAATCTTGGGCTCTAGACAAGAAGTCTAGATTCTGGTCTGTGTTGGTACCAACAAGGTATTCTTCAGAGTCTGGAGCCATTTCCCTCCCAGTAATATAAGACATTGAATTTTTTTTTTTTTTTTTGAGACAGGGTCTTGCTTACTTCCCCAGGCTGGAATGCAGTGGTGTGATCACAGCTCACTTAGCCTCGACTTCCAGGACTCAAGTGATCCTCCCACCTCAGTCTCTTCAGTAGCTGGGACTACAGTGCATGTCACCACGCTTGGCTAATTTTTTGATTTTTTGTAGACAAAGGGTCTCACTATGTTGCCCAGGCTGGTCTTGAACTCCTGGGCTCAAGTGATCTGTCTGCCTCAGGCTCCCAAAGTGCTGGGATTACAAGTGTGGGTCACTATGCTCAGCTGAACTGTTTTAAGACTATATTTGGACTTTGAAGTCAAATGAAAATGTATATGAAACCATGTGAATACATGAAAGAGATCAAAGCTATTTTCTATGGACAGAGCCCAGGGCCTCTGAGGCAACACTGAAGAACCTCCAGTGCTCTACAGAACATTCTGGAAATCCCTACACTAGATGAACTCTTCCTGTTCTGACATCACATCACTTTCATAATAACAACCAACAAAGTAAATTTGGTCATGTTGAAATGCATCCAAATTCATCTTCTACTTTTTTTTTTTTTTTTTGGCTTGGACAACAGCAAAGACGCGAGGAACTATACTGGTCCTTTGTGTTAATGCTTGTACTAGTAAAATATTTAGGTTTTAATCATGGCTTGTTTGGTGTGCTTCATTCATTCATTCAACTGTGCTAAAAACCGGGGCTATGAAGACAAGTGTGGTCTTCTGCTCTCGAACTGCTAGTCTCCTGGGGAAAAGAGGTAAACAAGCATAACACAGGATTTCAGCAGTTAATGGTATCAGCAGACTCCTGGCACAGTGGGAGCAACTCAATTCTGCGGGAGGAGGGAAGGTAGAGGGATAGGAAAAGATTCACATAAATAGCAATGCTATTGACTGAGCACTTAAAATGCATCAGGCAGTGTTCTAAATCTTTTATGTAATTATTTTAGAGATGAGAACATTCAGATAAAATAAAAGATGGTTAAATAATCTGCCTACAGATTAAAAAAAAAAATGACGGAGGCAAGATTTACAACCAGGCCATACGACTTTAAGGCCCCTACTCTTAATCACTATACCATTCTGCCTTTATATTCATAGACATGGCAGCAGTTAAGCTGAATCTTGAAGAGGTTCATATAATCAGATGACAGGGCAGAAAAGTCAGCAGAGAGAAGAAGCAGCATGTATGAAAGGGAACAGAGGTACAGGACAGCATGGCACATGGGGAGTTTGAAGTTGTTAGGCCAGCTGGAACACAGGGTGGAGAGAGACTGTGGGGAGGAAAACAGGTTAGAGAACTACGCTTCCCTCCCCCTTTGGCAAGATCCCCATCTTTGTCTCTGCAATAACAGACCCAAAAGAAGTCTTAGAAAATGGAGTAGACAGAAGAGATGGAATAACTGGATTCTATCTCAGAATGCCATTAACCTTGGAGTCTCTCTGATCTTAGGGGATAATGGGTAAATAAAATGTATGAATTCTGCCTGAGGGCTGAAAAATAAAATATAAATAAAATAAAGTGTGTGCAAGTTCCTACTGTTGACTAGATAAACGTTGGCTGAATTTGAATGTGCGGCAGATATTACACAAACTGGGGTCCTGGATAAAAAGCGTATATGAAGTACTCTTAAGGAAGGGAAAGGATAAGAACCAGACTGCAAAAACTACTTCAGTTCCTGCGCATGATGAAAGGTTTAAGTGGCTGCCTTATAAAAACTGCAGTGCTTGCTGTGAGAATAAATAAGCTGCACGAGATATCCTTAAATCAATGTAAAGTAGCTGTGGTTTGTAGTTTCTGCTGCCTGGCCAAACCAGTACCTTAACTACTCCCCTCGGCTTTGTGAGTATTGTCACTGTATGATTTCAAAGAAAAAAAATCTGGAACAAGGTGTACAGAATGGGGACAGTACACCATCTGCCTGTGTACACGCCAAGAGGAAAATGTAGGAGCTGGTAACGATCCAGAAGTTTTTTTGTGCATACAAAAATAGCATTTCATTTATATTTCCTTAGCACAGGATTCTAATTATGCTTTATATCCTCACAATGGTTAGCATAGGCTACAAATAATTATGCGGTTAATCAGACTCCCCGTTTGGCTTGAGCAAGCACAGCAGTCTGAACGATCTCAGACAATTTTAATAGGGAAAGATGAGTTTTTTTTCAGATGTGTTTCAGTGCTTATGGAGGGCCAGTGGCTTCTCACCATGGTGACAATCCGGTTGCTAGGCTGGGCAAGACCAAGTGTGGAAGAATGGTGCTCTAAACAGTTCTACTGAAACAAATGGCTGATGCCACTGGCAACTTTCTTCAAGTTCTGGTTAATTTCCCATGAAATAATTGCTTGGCACACATCTAAGCAGTTCCTTTATTCATTGTTTCTTTGTCTTGCCAATAGGAGGGTCAATCAATACTGAAACATACAGTTTGAACCAAGCATATGTGATGCCTACTGCACAATACACTGAGGTTAGTAACAAAGGGATGAAGGGGTACTTCACCTTCCAGGAGGTGAAAGGGAACACAAATTCACAGCAGACTTCCAGAGGCCCCAGGCCAAGCAGGTAGAAAGTTTCCATCCAATTAAAAAGAGGTTTTTCTTTTCTGAAGGAAAAAAGAGAGAAAAGTCTGATTTTAGATGAGTCATCATGGTTTAGCAAACATTTCCTAGCTAAAGCTTCCCCCTCTGCACTGTCTTGCTGTCAATTATTACAGCCAAGGCCAGAGTCAAGAGTATATTAAATTTCACATTTAGGGCCAAGTGCAGAGGCTCATGCCAGTAATCCCAGCACTTTGGGAGGCCAAGGCAGGTGGATCACCTGAGGTCAGGAGTTCTAGACGAACCTGGCCAACATGGAGGAACCCCATCTCTACTAAAAATGCAAAAATTAGCCCACCAGGGTGGCACAGGCCTGTAATTCCAGCTACTTGGGAGGCTGAGGCAGGAGAACTGCTTTAACTGGGTTGCAGTGAGTTGATATGGCACCACCGCACTCTAGCCTGGGCGACACAGTGAGACTCCGTCTCAAAAAATAAATAAAAAATAAGTTTCACATTTAGAAAAAATGATAATTATATACATTATATTATCCCAACAATCCAAATTTACTCCGTCATCAAACTATGCTGTTATTTAGCTCAAGCTGCTCAGAGAGAATTAGTTCTACATTTGAAAGAGGTAAAGGGGTTGGGTGCTGTAACATTGGAATAAGAACATGAGAAACAATATAGAATTGAAGATTTAAAAAAAATTTTCTTTTTGAGATGGAGCCTTCCTCTGTCACCCAGGCCAGAGTGCAGTGGTGCAATCTCAGCTCAATGCAACCTCCACCTCCTGGGTTCAAGCGATTCTCTTGCCTCAGCCTCCCAAGTAGCTGGGATTACAGACGCCTGCCACCATGCCCAGCTAATTTTTGTATTTTTGGTAGAGACAAGGTTTCACTAGATTTTTAAAATATTTTTTATTTTGGTAAAATATATATAACATGAAATTTGCTATTTGTTTAACCATTTTTAAGTATACAGTTTGATGGTATTAAGTAGATCAATAATGTGCGCCCATCGCCACTATCCACCTTCAAAATATTTTCATGACCCCAAACAGAAACTCTGGAACCATTAACAATAACTCCCCATCCCCCTGTTCCCTCAACCTCTAATCTACTTTCTGTCTCTATAAGTTTGTTTATTCTAGAATTTCGTATCAGTGGAATGATATATTTGTTCTATTGTGTCTGGTTTCATTCACTTAGCATGTCTTCAAGATTCATTCACGTAGCATGTATTGGAACTTCATTCCTTTCTCTGGCTGAATAATCCACTATATGTGTATATCACACTTTATCACGTATTTGTTGATGGACATTGGGTTGTTTCTATCTTTTAGCTAGTATGAATAATGCTACAATGAATACTGATGTACAAGTATCTGTTGAGTCCCTGTTTCCATTCTTTTGGGTATAGGAGTGGAATTGCTGGGTCACATGGCTATAACTGCATTTTAACATAGTTAATTATATAAGTTTTTATGGACACAGTTATGAACCATAAGCAAGCTTTAAAAAATTACAGTTGGCCGGGCATGGTGGCTCACGCCTGTAATGCCAGCACTTTGGGAGGCCAAGGCGGGTGGATCACCTGAGGTCAAGAGTTCGAGACCAGCCTGACCAACGTGGAGAAATCCATCTCTACTAAAAATACAAAATTAGCTGGGCGTGGTGGCGCATGCTTGTAATCCCAGCTGCTAGGGAGGCTGAGGCAGGAGAATTGCTTGAACCTGAGAGGTGGAGGTTTCAGTCAGCTGAGATCATGCCATTGCACTCCAGCCTGGGCAACAAGGGTGAAACTCCGTCTCAAAAAAAAAAAAAAAAAATTATAGTTAACATTACATACAGTTTAGAAGAGAAAACGTTTCCACCTATAATTCTGTAGTAAAAATTTGTACATAGTCGGGTGCGGTGGCTCCACGCCTGTAATCCCAGCACTTTGGGAGGCTGAGGTGGGTGGATCACCTGAGGTTGGGAGTTCAAGACCAGCCTGACCAACATAGAGAAACCCCGTCTCTACTAAAAATACAAAATTAGCCGGGCACAGCAGCTCACGCCTGTACTCCCAGCACTTTGGGAGGCCAAGGTGGGCGGATCACCTGACGTCAGGAGCTCGAGAGAAGCCTGGCCAACAGGGTGAAACCCCATCTCTACTAAAAATATAAAAAATTAGCCAGGTGTGGTGGTGGTGCATGCCTATAATCTCAGCTACTCAGGAGGCTGAGGCTGGAGAATCGCTTGAACCCAGGAGGCGGAAGTTGCAGTGAGTGGAGATCGTGCCACTGCACTCCAGCCTGGGAGACAAGCACGAGACTCCGTCTCCAAAAAAATAAAAAAAATTAGCTGGGCATGGTGGCGCATGCCTGTAATCCCAGTAACTCGGGAGGCTGAGGCAGGAGAATAGCTTGAACGCGGTAGGCGGAGGGTGTGGTGAGCCGAGATCACGCCATTGCCCCTCCAGCCTGGGCAACAAGAGCAAAACTCCGTCTCAAAAAAACAAACAAAAAAAATTTGTGCACAGTATCTTTTAGTTTTTTCCATATGTATCTGTATTTAATAGTTTTATTCATAAAGCATATTTTACATTCAGTTTTTGAGTTTTCATATAGGATTTTAATTTAAGTAGTCCTCCTCAAATACTCCCCCAAACTAAAGACACAAACTATGTTGTCTCGCCTGAGTGATGGGATTGAGTGATTTCTCCCTCTATTTACCAATTTTTTTTGTAATGTTGTCATATTACTGTTATAACTTAAAAATCAAATTTAAAAAGCTTATTTGACCATTTAGGTGTAAACATTTCACAAGAGTAAGTATAATTTTAAACTTTTTTTTTTGATTACCTGAATAAAGTCTTCAGTGACGAAATACTATATATGGTGAATAATAACATGAGTAAGATTTTAATGGGAAGTTCTGTTAAAAGAATAGAAAAAAAAAGATAATTTAGCTGATGACAGAAAGACTTATGATGCTGAAAGTAATATAAGCACACTGACACAGCTATATAGTACTAATAATACTTTTTAAGTTTAATTTTACATTTTTGCGACATCTAGAGATGCTGAGAATTACAGGAAACTGGAGGTTTTATTTAAGAGGATGAATGATCTCTCTCCTTCCAAGAGATTTTAGGGTTGTTTAAATTAGATGTATTAATCTCTAGGCCTCAATGAAAAGGGTGTGATAGTCAAATATACCGTTCTCAGAAGAAGCTGTTTACCTGGTGCAGTGAAGAGCAGAGGAAAGAGGGAATAATGTCCTGTTGTGGTCAGAATCAGAAAAATTGAAGCGTCTCCTGCTTTTCCCACAGACAAAAGGCTAAAAATAAAAATAATTTCTTAAAACAACAACTGATATTACACTTGCAAATAGCTTAAATAAACTGCATCTCTTATTACATTAGAACTGGCTGAGGCATAAAAGAACATGCTGATTTTGCCACAAGTTCAATTTAGTTGAGAATATTAATTTTTTAGTAGGAAACTTTAAGCAATCAATAGCATATATCAAACTGAATCAGGGGTATCATAAAAGAATCTTGTTTCTGGCCGGGCACAGTGGCTCATGCCTTTAATTCCAGCACTTTGGGAGGCCAAGGTGGGAGGATCACCTGAGGTCAGGAGTTCAAGACCAGCCTGGCCAACATGGTGAAACCCTGTCTCTGCTAAAAATACAAAAATTAGCCGGGCATGGTGGCGGGTGCTTGTAATCCCAGCTACTCAGGAGGCTGAGGCAGGAGAATCGCTTGAACCTGGGAGGCAGAGGTTGCAGTGAGCCGAGATCACGCCACTGCATCCAGCCTGGGCAACAGAGCGAGACTCTGTCTCAAAAAACAAAAAAAAAAAGAATCTTGCTTCCCTGAGTAATCGCACCTTCTCCAAAGACAGGAATGTTGTGGGAATGGGAGCTGCCTAGTGGTGGCAGTCAGGGAAACAGGACTTGGAGTTTCATTTCCAACCTTATAGCTCATCTCTTAGACAATGCCCTTCACCTGCTGGTGTTTGGTGTGAATTTAGACTAAAGACATTAAAAGTTTTTGCTTTACTTTTTAATTTGGAAACTCCAAGCTGCTAAATGAACCCAGACAAGCCATATACTGGCCTGACAAATTTGCTTAATATATGTTCAGAGCTTAAAAGATTTCTCAAGATTTAAGAAAAATATCAAGAAAAAGGCTATTATTACCACTTATCTATCTATTGGGTTTCAACTATGCCTAAATTGGACACTTACATTTAAAATGGTTTTTTTAGCATGGCATAGTGAAAAGATCATAGATTCAACATCATAAGATTCAGGTCCTAACTCTAATTCTTGCGACCTGTATGACTTTGGACGAGTCACAAACATTTTCAGCCCTAGATTCTTCAGATGTTAAGACAGGGAATAAGCCTGTTTTGTTGGCTCACATCTGCAATCCCAGCACTTTGGGAGGCTGAGGTAGGAAGATGGCTTGTGCCCAGTAGTTTGAGACCAGCCTAGGCAACATGGCAAGACCCTGTCTCTACCAAAAAGGAAAAAAAAAAAGAAAGGAAAAAAAAGGGAATAATACCCATTTATTTTAACTATCTTTTTTTTTTCTTTTCTTTTTTTGAGACAGGGTCTCATTCTATTGCCCCAGGCTGGAGTGCAGTGGCGCCATCTTGGCTCACTGCAACCTTCACCTCCCAGGTTCAAAGGATCTTCATGCCTCAGCCTCTCAAGTAGCTGGGATTAGAGGCATGCACCACCATGCCTGGCTAATTTTTGTATTTTTAGTAGAGATGGGGTTTTGCTATGTTGGCCAGGCTGATCTCAAACTCCTGGCATCAAGTGAACCACTGCTTCAGCCTCCAAAAGTACTGGGATTGCAGATGTGAGCCACCATGCCTGGCCAATTATCTTAAAGATTATTGTGAGGTTCAAAAGAAAGAATGCAAAACAAAAACAGTTCTGGAAAATCTGAAATGTAGTACAGTATCAGGTATTATTCCAGAATAGACTAAATCTTTACTTTGACTAACAACACTTAACAAGGAACCATGGGACCTTATTTTTAGACGGGATGATGCCAAAGCCCAAGTTTTTTCTTTTTTTCATTTTTGAGACAGAGTCTCGCTCGGTCACCCAGAATGGAATGCAGTGGCGCGATCTTGGCTCACTGCAACCTCCTCCTCCCGGGTTCAAGCAATTCTTCTGCCTCAGCCTCCCGAGTAGCTGGGACTACAGGCATGTGCCACTATGCCCGGCTAATTTTTTGTATTTTTAGTAGAGATGGGGTTTCACCACGTTAGCCAGGATGGTGTCGATCTCCTGACCTCGTGATCTGCCCGCCTCAGCCTCCCTAAGCGCTGGGAGCCTAAGCCACCTCCCTAAGGCATGGTGGCTCATGCCTATAATCCCAGCACTTTGGGAGGCCAAGGCAGGCAGATCACTTGAGGTTAGGAGTTCAAGAACAGCCTGACCAACATAGTGAAACCCCATCTCTACTAAAAATACAAAAAAAATTAGCTGGGCGTGGTGGTACATACCTGTATTCCAGGTACTCTGGAGGCTGAGGCAGGAGAATCGCTTGACCCTGGGAGGCATAGGTTGCGGTGAGCTGAAATTGCTGGGATTACAGGCGTGAGCTACCGCGCCCGGCCAGCCCAGGTTTTTTCTATAACATACTGCCCCTCAATGATCAGATCTAAAAGCCAGCTTTCATGGTACTTAATCACTAAGTGCTTCTTTCCAAAAACGCAGAAACAGAAATAGTACATGCATTTTTGCATACCTTCATGGGTCCAAGAATCCCAAGTTAAGCATCCCTGTCCTGTCCTAGTGGACATCTGTTCCTATACATCTTTGTTTTTGCCTATCCTGGTGAACATGACAAGAAGGGACAGAGCAAATAGAAAATAGGATCATTGTGAAATATGCCGAAATGCTCACTGGCTGAGCTATCTGCTTACCTCATTGGGAGAATTGCTAGAAGTATGGCTTTTTCATGAACATGCCACCCAAACATAAAGGAGCTCAAGGCACAAAGAGTTAGACATCGGAGAAAGCCTCTGGGCCCTTGGGGTTTAAACCAAAGACAGAAAATAGAGGGCTAGAAACAATAGGCAAAGATAAACTTCAGTATCATTTGAAATAGACTTTACAGAAACAGAGTTCAGGTGAATACAATTTGCATCATCTCTGAAAGACAGCCGATCTTAGACAATTCTTCATGAAACCGAATCATTCATCACTTTGTGCAGTCTAACAAAAGTTAACATAAAAGCGAAAACTCAGAAAAAATTGGCATTTGATGTGTATATATATATATTTTTATATGTAAATAAATAAATATATTTTATATGTAAATATATACATATATATATTATTTTTGTCTTTTTTGAGACGGAGTCTCACTCTGTTGCCCAGGCTGGAGTGCAGTGGTGCGATCTCGGCTCACTGCAACCTCCACCTCCCAGGTTCAAGCGATTTTCCTGCCTCAGCCTCCCAAGTAGCTGGGATTACAGGTGCCTGCCACCACGCCCAGCTAATTTTTGTATTTTTAATAAAGACGGGGTTTCACCATGTTGGCCAGGCTGGTCTCGAAATCCTGACCTCGTGATCTGCCCGCCTTGGCCTCCCAAAGTGCTGGGATTACAGGTTTGAGCCACCGCGTCGAGCCTTGATATATATATTTAACTCATTAAAATTAATTCTACTGGCTGGGCATGGTGGCTTATGCCTATAATCCCAGCACTTTGGGAGGCCAAGGCAGGCAGATCACTTGAGGTTAGGAGTTCAAGAACAGCCTGACCAACATAGTGAAACCCCATCTCTACTAAAAATACAAAAAAAATTAGCTGGGCGTGGTGGTACACACCTGTATTCCAGGTACTCTGGAGGCTGAGGGAGGAGAATCGCTTGACCATGGGAGGCATAGGTTGCGGTGAGCTGAAATTGCGCTACCGCACTCCAGCCTAGGTGACAGAACAAGACTCTGTCTCAAAAAAAAAAAAAAAAAAAAAAAAATTGGCCAGGCGCAGTGACTCACGCCTGTAATCCCAGAACTTTGAGAGGCTGATGCGAGTTGATCACGAGGTCAGGAGTTTAAGACCAGCCTGGCCAAGATGGTGAAACCCCGTCTCTACTAAAAACTACAAAAAAGGCCGGGTGTGGTGGCTCAGGCCTATAATCCCAGCACTTTGGGAGGCCGAGGTGGGCGGGTCACGAGGTCAGGAGATCAAGACCATCCTGGCCAACATGGTGAAACCCTGTCTCTACTAAAATACAAAAAAAATTAGCCGGGCGTGGTGGTGCATGCCTGTAGTTCCAGCTACTCAGGAGGCTGAAGCAGGGGGATCGCTTGAACCCAGGAGGTGGGGGTTGCAGTGAGCTGAGATCGTACCACTACACTCCAGCCCGGCAACAGAGCAAGACTCCGTTTCAAAAAACAAAAACAAAAACAAAAACAAAAAAACTGCAAAACAATTAGCCGGGTGTGGTGGCAGGCGCCTGTAATCCCAGCTACTTGGGAGGCTGAGGCAGGAGAATCGCCACTGCACTCCAGCCTGGACGATGGAGTGAGACTGTCTCAAAAAAAAAAAAAAATTAATTATACTATCAAAATTAATAATTAAGTTCTGGGATGTACAGTCTAACAACTTATTACATCTTCATAATTAGTTTACTAATAGTTCATTTATTAATGAACCTAATAGGTCAAACTACAGAAGTCCATAGATGCTTTTGAGCCGATAAATTAGATTTACCACATTAATAAATACCTAGTTTTATTGGCTGGAAGGCCATAGAAACTATATGTACCGCATAAGGCTGAAATTTTAGGAAAAACGTTTTACCTCAATTAAAATATGTGAACAAACAGCCCAACAGAGCTTAATTATCTACATACCTGTACTGTCATGTAATTAAGTGGAATCAGGTGGTTGCTAGCAGGTTTGAAACATTCAGAAACCAAAATTAAAGATGAGTGTAATTATCAATAGGATTGAGTTGTTTATATTGAATTCTACTAAAATTATACCATGAAATTGAGGTCACTGCAATCACTAATGAAATTTTAGAAAATAAAGTTTCTAAAGTACTTAGAATGAGGCCTCTAAGAGCATCTTACTCATATTAGGCTCATCTTAGGCTCAAAAAGCCTTTGTCGACTCTCTCAATTCATTATCACCATCAAGACAAAACATCCACGCCGTCCAGATACACTTGGAATTTTGATGATTTAGCTAAGGATGAGAAAAACAAACCAAATCTGGATGTCCCTGCCACAAACATTTCCTTCTTTCTCCGCAGCATGATCCATGCCTCTTCCTCTCTGGGCTTTTCTTTTTCCCTTCCCCCAGGGTGAACAGATGGTCTAACAGCCACTGGCAAGAATCTCTCACAAAGGCTTTACCGGTAATCCTTCCTTATGGTATTCAAAGTTACTCTAAGAATTGCTAGGAAATGCTTCAATCTGCAGAAGGATTACAGGCATGAAATTTATCCTACAGTTGGAAGAGCTTGAAAGTTGAAATTTAATCAGCCAGACAAAAGAAAAGCAGAGAAAACTCAAGAAATGAGCACCATCTGTTGAGTTCTTACCAATATGGCAATCAGTGTGCAGATGAGGGTTGCCAAGGGAGTCACTGAGGGAAGGACTGTGTGTTGGAACTGCTGAACCAAACCACTTGTCATTGAGGCCTTGGGAATATTATTGGGATCAAGAAATTTCAATTTCAAACCTATTAAACAGACATTTTGTTTTGTTTTATTTTTATATTTATCAGCGAGATACCATATATTAACAATCAATTCCTTCAGGAATAAAAAGTAAGCTACTAAATCTTATTGCTGCTTAAAGGCTAAGATTTCATGAATTTAATCCTATACTATTCTACCCAAAATGCCTCTGGTCTTAAGATTATAATATATAAAGCAGCTCTTTGCATTGGAACAGGGAATTTGTGCAGCTTATAGGAAACTTGCTGGCAGGCAGCACAAATGGTAATCTGCTCTCACCTCTGAAAGCAAGCTTCTAGAACAGTCTGAGCATGTCATGAAGGAACTTTGAATCCTTCATCTCCTATAGGAGAAACCCTGTATTCCTAAATATAGTATCCAGTGTCTTCCATGATCTCGTCGCCGCTTCCCACCTGTTCAATCTCATCTCTACTTTGTTAAATGTGGCTTGGCCACAATGAAATAACTGTGGGTCTTCAATATACCACTCTCAACACCTGTGTCCCTCTGCTCAGGCAACTCCCTTTGCCAAATTAACTTCTAATTCAATCACCTGAGAAAATCAATAAGCAGAACTGATTTTCTTGTGAGCTCACTTTTTTTTTTTGAGATGGAGTCTTACTCTGTCGCCCAGAGACAGAGGCTGGAATGCAGTGGCGTGATCTCGGCTTACTGCAGCCTCTGCCTCCCAGGTTCCAGGTTCCAGTGATTCTCCTGCCTCAGCCTCCCCATTAACTGGGATTACAGGCATGCGCCACCATGCCTGGCTAATTTTTGTATTTTTAGTAGACACGGGGTGTCACCATGTTGGCCAGGCTGGTCTTGAACTCCTGACTTTAGGTGATCCGCCCATCTCAGCCTCCCAAAGTGCTAGGATTACAGGCCTGAGCCAACGTGCCCAGCTGAGTGAGCTCACTCTAACAGTGTTCACCACAAGGCACTGCACTTGTTTATGTGCTCATTTCCTCTACTATACTGTATTCCTTGAAGGCAGGAATGATGATGAGTTCATTTCTATCCCCAGTACATAGGAGCTCAATAAATACTTGGTTATTAAATAAATCAATTCAGAGAATGACAATACAAGCCCCAACAAGCTCTGGCTAATAGGACAGTCAGGGACAGTCTGAGCACCTATAGGGCCTGTCAAATGCCAGTGAAAATCAATACAATGTGAGAAAGATGTACCAAAATATTTTCTACTTACTAACCTCTTCCCCTTTCCCCTTTGGCCTGCTGATTCTCTCTTACAGCTAATAACTATCTCCCTAAAACAAAGTTGTCCAACTCTGACACTGACTTTCCATGTAAAACATCTTCAAAGAGACAAACATACAAGTGAGGGTACAGTACAGCTTCCTGACTCAGACAAGGCAACTGGCCCTTGTACCTCATACTATGCTGGCTGTTTAAAGCTTTTTTTGAAATATGAATGTTAGGAATTACTCTGTAAGAATGCCATGTACCTCAAGGCTAGATTCACAGTGAGCAACACGGTGACACAATGTATAAGTCATCACACAGGCAGTGTATGATTTCCTCCAAGTACTTCTCAAAAACAGTAACAGTGGCAACCATGCATGGAGCGTCTACCATGTGCCCAGGGCTCTGCACTTACTACTTTTAGCCCCCTGAGGTACAGAGATGGAGTAACCTGCCCAAAGTCACACAACTAATAGGTGGTAAAACTGAACTCAGGTTTGTCTGGCTCCAAAGTCTCTGCTACTGATAACCTAGTACTTTTTAAATTTTGCTTCTGTTCCTCACAACACACTGTATAGGTACAGGTAAAGTACTAGTATGCCTTTTGTATAGTGAGGAAAGTTAGACGAAAGGAAGCAAATGACTTGTCAATGCCACACATTACAATAGCAATTTACGCAGGTGAGCCTCCAAACCAAGTCATCAGACTCTAGATCTGGAGTCCACAGACTATAGCCCAACAGCCAAATGTAGCCTGTGCCCAGTTTTTGCACAGCACTGAAGTATGAATGGTTTTTACTTTTATAAGGTTTTAAACAAATGTGCATACACAAATACAGACACAGACACACATACACACACACACTGTGTGTGGCCTGCATAGCTTAAAATTATCTGGCCAGTTACAGAAAAAGTTTGCTGACCACCCTCTTGATCATGCCATTTTCCCACCAAGCTAGATTGTATTCACAAATGAGAGACTGTGTTATCTGGAGTGAGTTATTTTTAGTAGAACCATCTCAAAGCATAACTTATTTTTCATTACGACCCAATTTTAAAAACCATAGCCTGGGTTTTTCATTTCTTCTCATCTCATGTTAAAATGCAGGGTTATTTTCCTTATTGGTTTAATACTGAGAGTCACAACTTACATATTCTTCTTTCTTGTTTCTTATATGTTTAGGTTTAAAAGTGGGGTGGGCCAGGCATGGTGGCTGGTGCTGGTAATCCCAGCACTTTGGGAAGCCAAGGTGGGAGGATCATTTGAGACCAGAAGTTTGATCCCACTCTGGGCAACATAGTGAGACCCTCATCTCTAAAAAACAAAAATTTAAAAATCAGCCAGGTGTGGTGGTATGCACCTGTAGTCCCAGCAACTCAGGGGGCTGAGACAAGAGGATTGTTTGAGCCCAGGAATTTAAGGCTGCAGTGCGCTATGATCTTAACACCACTGCACTCCATCCTGGGTGACAGTGAGACCCTGTCTCTAAAAATAAGTAGGGGTTTGAATAGGAATGGTGAGAAGGGGGGAAGAAAAGCAGGGTTAACTGCTGCTGCCGAATAATTTTTTAATTACGGCAAAAATTACCTTTATAGAGTGTCTACATATTTTATTTTTTCCCCAGGAAAGGATCAATAACCTCATTACCACAAGGAGCTTTTATAAGGAAAACAGTTTGTTTATTGCACTAAAGCCTCAGTCCCAAGAACTGCTCCCCCTGTTCATCCTGAAAGCTGAAATGCAGGACTGGAGAACAAACAATTCAGCTACATTCAAAACACAAAGGTTTTTCCATTTCTCCATGTGCCTAGTCCTTTCAATATTCAGAGTCTGAGTAAAAAATGCTCGCTACCATACCGATGACAGACAGCACTTTGTCCAAAGCATTGTACAAAGCCCAGAAGTTTGGAGCCCAATATGCATGACAGAGGCCCCTCTTGAAAGGAAAGAGTCGGGAAAAGACTTGAGGCAGCTGATTCTGTTGAAAAGAGAAATGAAACTGATTAAACAGTCATCAATCTTTTTCAAATTCAAAAAGAGAACTAGGGAACTCTCTATGGTATAGTGTGTAGAAAGTTATGGGGTCTGGGTTCTAGTCTCTATTCCTTCAAGTAAGTGGTTATATGCTCACCACAATGTAAGTTCACAGAACCTTCTTTTGGTCTCACTTTGTCCACTGTCCAGTGGGACAATATACATAAAAATACTTTGAATACCAGTCCATACTATTATAATAATAGAAGAATTTACAAGCTACAAGCAGAACACAGACTGCAGCTTATCCATGTCTACTAGGGTGAAGGGGAGAGCTGGGAAACTACAAAAGATGTGATGCATTTCAGTTTTAGTAAGAATTAAAATTAATTAGTTGATTTCAGGGTGGGGAAGAAGAGGAAGAAAGAAAACATCTGAACATCTGTTAAATTCTATGCACTTTAGAATGTTTGCTGTCTGTGTAAGACTGCAAAATTATTGATTTTGTTACAAATACATTTTATCAAGTAGGTAAACTTACAACTACAGAATACACAAATAATGAAGATCAATTCTGTGTTTGTGTATGTGTAATGTACAGTTAAACATATACATGTATATATATACACATATTTGAATGTGCACAAAAATGTCTGAAAGAATACTACCTTATCGGGCCAAGAGCAGTAGGTCACGCCTTTAATCCCAGCACTTTGGAAGGCTGAGGCGGGTGGATCACCTGAGGTCAGGAGTTCGAGACCAGCCTGACCAACATGTTGAAACCCTGTCTCTACTAAAAATACAAAAATTAGCTGGGCTTGGTGGCATGTGCCTGTAATCCCAGCTACTCAGGAGGCTGAGACAGGAGAATCGCTTGAATCCAGGAGGTAGAGGTTGCAGTGAGCCGAGATCACGCCACTGCATTCCAGCCTGGGTGACAGAGAGAGACTCCATCTTAAAAAAATAAAAAAGGGAATACTGCCCTATCTTTGGGGAGTCACGTTGGGTAAGGAGTAAGAAAAAAGTAGCTTTTACTTATTTTACATATTCCTGGATTTATTATGTTTTCTAAACACCAACAAAGAACATGTATTAATTGAAAAAAAAAAAAAAGGCTTACCAAGGCCAGGAAAGGACCCAATGAAAGAGCAGAAACTAGGAAAACAACCAGTCCCAGGGAAATAAGACGAACAAAGCTGAAACTCTTCCATCGAATAGACCCATCTACAGAAAAGAAACATTATCAGTAACCAGGAAGATGGAAAGGAACATTAATCATAACCTATATCATGTGCTAAAACTAGAAGTATCCCACAATAGTACACCAATCTATTCATGATGTGGCAAGAGCAGAGAAAAGCGAGAATGGGTAAAGGGCTTACAGGATCAGCAGCTGAGATATCTGCTGTGCTTCATAAAACCTTCTTATCAAGCAAGCCACCAAGTCAACACAGTAAGGAAAAAATCGAAAATGTTTTTGCTATTATTACCAAAACTTGCCTGGTTTATTTGCAGTGAAACAGTAGGATCGCAGCAGATATACACCATAAGCTGGTGCTACATAGAGGTAGATATGCTTGAAATGTAGGAGAACAGCAAAGAGAAATGCTCCTTCCATATGCCTTTTCTAGGAGATTTAAAAGGGAAATATCACTTTAAAATTCAGGGTAAATGAAATGCAATAATGTGGTATTCTGGATTGAATCCTGGAACAAAAAAAGGACATTAAAGGAAAAACAGGTGAAATTCAAATGCATCAATATTGCCTTCTTAGTCTTGATGAATGTACCATGGTTATGTAAGGTGGTAATGGGGGAAAATGGGTGAGGGGTATACAGGAACTCTCTGTACTATTTCTACAACTTTTCTGGAAAGCTAAAATTATTCTACAAAAACGTTATTAAAAAAACTAAAATTAGGCTGAGTGTGGTGGCTCACATCTGTAATCCCAGCACTTTGGTAAGCCGATGTGGAAGGATTGCTTGACCCTAGGAGTTCAAGACCAGCCTGGACAAAATAGGGAGGCCCTGTCTCTACAAAAAAATAAAAAATAAAAAAAAATTAGCTAGGCATGATGGCTTGCACCTGTAGCACCAGCTACTCTGGAGGCTGAGGTGAGAGAATCTGCTTCAGCCCAGGAGGTGGAGGCTGCAATGAGCCATGATGACACCACTGCACTCCAACTTGGGTGACAGAGTGAGACCCTGTCTCCAAAATAAATAAATAAATAATAAAAATAAACAATACCTACTTTTTAAAATTTTTATTTTATTTTATTTTATTCGAGATGGAGTCTCGCTCTGTCTTGCCCAGGCTGAAGTGCAGTGGCATAATCCTGACTCACTGCAGCCTCCACCTCCTCGGTTCAAGCAATTCTCCTGTCTCAGCCTCCCGAGTAGCTGGGGCTACAGGCATGTGCCAACACACCCGGCTAATTTTTGTATTTTTTAGTAGAGACAGGGTTTCACCACGTTGGCCAGGCTGGTCTCAAACTCCTGACCTCAGGTGATCCACCTGCCTTGGCCTCCCAAAGTGCTGGGATTACAGGCGTGAACCGCCATGCCTGGCCCAAGGTAAATATTCTATAACCAGCATAAGGAAAACATAGGCAAGTGATTCCAGCTAGCTTTTTTTTTTTTTGAGACGGAGTTTTGTTCTTGTTGCCCAGGCTGGAGTGCAATGGCACGGTCTCATCTTACTGCAACCTCCACTTCCCGGGTTCAAGTAATTCTCCTGCCTCAGCCTCCCAAGTAGCTGGGATTACAAGTGCCCACCACCATGCCTGGCTAATTTTTTTGTATTTTTAGTAGAGATGGGGTTTCACCATGTTGGCCAGGCTGGTCTCAAACTCCTGGCCTCAATTGATCCACCTGTCTCAGCCTCCCAAAGTGCTGGGATTACAGGCATGAGCCACTGCGACCAGCCCAGCTAGCTTTTATACTCAGTCTAATGTGTTCATAAATTCATATTCCAACAAAGATTTATCATGTACTAAGCCTTATGCTGAGATAATATCCTACATGTCATCAGTAATAACATACTGCAAATTCTCCCTTAGGAATTAGAGCCCAGAGAATTAAATTACCTTCACCCCTCACAGTTTCAGAATAGCTGGAGTTGATTTCCAAAGAAGGGCTGGGAATGAGAACATGAACAAATATATAGGATGCTATGCTACCAAAAAAATCAATTAAATTTTATATTGTAGATTAGGTAACTCATATAGCACTATCAGGCTGAAGGCACCAGTCACTGCACTTGATCCTAACACTACTTAGGAAAACTAAAGGTATTCTGATGTAAAAAGAACAAACAAAGGCCAGGCGTGGTGGCTCATGCCTATAATCCCAGCACTTTGGGAGGCCGAGGCAGGTGGATCACTTGAGGTCAGGAGTTAGAGACCAGCCTGGCCAACATAGTGAAACCCTGTCTCTACTAAAAATACAAAAAATTAGCCGGGCATGGTGGTGGGTGCCTGTAATCCCAGCTACTCGGGAGGCTGAGACAGGAGAATCACATGAGGTGGAGGCTGCAGTGAGCTAAGATCATGCCACTGCACTCCAGCCTGGGCGACAATGCAAGACGCTATCTCCAAAAAAAAAAAAAAAAAAAAAAAAGAACAAACAAAACAAAAGCAGCTTACTATAACTAAGAAGTTATAGTAAGAATTTGGCTGGGTGCGGTGGCTAACGCCTGTAATCCCAGCACTTTGGGAGGCTGAGGTGGGTGGATCACGAAGTCAGGAGATTGAGACCATCCTGGCTAACATGGTGAAACCCCGTCTCTACTAAAAATACAAAAAATTAGCCGGGCGTGGTGGTGTGCACCTGTGGTCCCAGCTAACTGGAGGCTGAGGCAGGACTGTTTGAGCCCAGGAGGTTGAGGTTACAGTGTGCTGTGAATGCACCACTGCATTCTCCAGCCTGGGTGACACAGCATGACATTGTCTTCAAAAAAAAAAGAAAGTCTGAAATCTATCCACCTCATAGGAATTTCGGAAGGATTAAATGAGATAACAGTCCTGATGTTCTACAGGGGAAACTGCCACAGGGACCATGAAAAGCCAGGTTCCTTCTCTCACCAGGTGCGGTCTAGAATAGGTAGCTTTAGGAGTAATAACAAAAAAGAGCAGGAATGCTTCCAGGTCTCTCTTCAATTTTATAACTTATTTAAGATCTGGGTAAGGTCTAGCTGGTTCCATAGTCAAATTTTATTTGTTCAATAAGCATCCAACAAATATTCATTGAACATCAATTATATTCTAATTACTATGTATGTAGCTTTTTATGGTTAAAAGAGAAAAGTTTATCCAGACATTTATAGTTGACAAAGAACTTTAGATTATCAAATTTGATCTTTCCAATGTCCCTGTGAGGTAAGTAGCCCCATTTTACAACTAAGAATGTAGCAGTAAATTTCATTTTATGGGGAAAATGAGGCTAGGAGGGTTAAATAACTTGCCTTCAGTTAATGGTTCTCAAGCCTGATGGTGTATCAAAATTCCTTAGAGAGTCTTAAGCCCCATTCCCAGAGACTTTGATTCCATGTACAAAGGGATGGCCCCAAAATCTGAATTTCTGATTTCCTCCTCTATAGGAGGAATAATAATTCTAACAACTTCACAGAATGGTTCTGAAGTTTACTCAATAAGATATATGTAAGCCAGGTGTGGTGGCACACATCTGTAATCCCAGAGACTCAGGAAGCAGAGGTAGGAGGACTGTTCAAGGCCAGGAGTTCAAGACCTGCCTCTAATCCTAGCACTTTGGGAGGCCAGAGTGGGAGGATCACTTGTGGTCAGGAGTTTAAGACCAGCCTGGACAACACAGTGAAACCCCCTTCTCTACCAAAAAAAAAAAAAAAAAAAAAAAAATTAGCCAGGTATGGTGGTGTGCACCTGTAGTTCTAGCTACTCAAGAGGCTGAGGTGAGAGAATTGCTTGAGCCCAGGAGTTTGAGGAGGCAGTGAGCCAGATTGCGCCAGTGCACTCCAGCCTGGGCGACAGAGCAAGACTCCAACTCTTAAGAAAAAAAAAAAGCCCGGGCGCGGTGGCTCACACCTGTAATCCCAGTACTTTGGGAGGCCAAGGCGGGCAGATCATGAGGTCAGGAGATCGAGACCATCCTGTGAATGGTAAAACCCCGTCTCTACTAAAAATACAAAAAATTAGCCGGGCGTGGTGGCAGGCTCCTGTAGTCCCAGCTACTCGGAAGGCTGAGGCGGGAGAATGGCGTGAACACAGGAGGCGAAGCTTGCAGTGAGCCAAGATCGCGCCACTGCACTCCAGCCTGGGAGAGAGGGCGAGACTCCGTCTCAAAAAAAAAAAAAAAGAAAAAAAAAATACATGGAATGTATGTAATCGTAGTAGCCATGTATTCGAGTAAGCCCTGAGTTGCACAGCTCATTAACATTGGTCAGGACTACACACAGTTCTTCTGATTCCAAATCCCCTTCTATTACATTAATCTTCATGCTGCTGACAGTAAAGGATCACCATCATAGTTATTATATTGTAAAGACTGCTGCTAGAGACTTCATTCGTACATAAATTATCCCAACCAGACAAAATGTAATTTAGGGGCCGGGCACGGTGGCTCATGCCTGTAATCCCAGCATTTTGGGAGGCTGAGGTGGGCGGATCACTTGAGGTCAGGAGTTTGAGACCAGCCTGCCTACATGTTGAAACCCCATCTCTAATAAAAATACAAAAATTAGCCGGGCGTGGTGGTGGGCGCCTGTAATCCCAGTTACTTGGGAGGCTGAGGCACAAAAATCACTTGAACCTGGGAGGCAGAGGTTGCAGTGAGCCGAGATCGTGCCACCGCACTCCAGCCTGGGCGGTAGAGCGAGATTCATTCTCAAAAAAAAAAAAAAAAAAAAGAAAAGAAAGAAAATGTAATTTAGGGCAGGCACAGGGGCTCATGCCTATAATTCCAGCACTTTGGGAGGCCGAGGCAGGAGGATCACTTGAGGTCAGGAGTTCGAGCCAACATGGCAAGACCCCGTCTCTACTAAAAATGCAAAAATTAGCCAGGTATGGTGGTGTGCACCTGTAATCCCAGCTACTCATGAGGCTTGAACCCAAGAGGCAGAGGTTGCAGTGAGCTGAGATTGTGCCACTGTACTCCAGTCTGGGCGACAGAGTGAGACTGTCTCAAAATACAAACAAACAAAAACTCAATTTAATTCAGGCCTGCCGCATGCTAACAAGCTTTTGGAGTACAATTGTCTCATCTGTTAAATTAAGAAAATTATGGTCAAAAGAGAAGATGGAATTTGTGAGAAATACCTAATAAAAGTGTCCATCGCACTTGGCAACTCAAAACAGTTAAATAAATTTACCCGTCACCCACTACACTGTTCCCTTTATAATCTAAAAACTAATCTAAACGGGAAAAAATGTGATTAAACAATTATGTTTACCTGAAATAATCGTGCAATGGAGAGTAGCATTAATCCAAATAAAAAGCCATTGTACTGAAAATGAATATCTGGACTTAGGTCAAGGAAAGACAACAGAGGATACCAAATTCATAATGAACTATACCAGCTGATGGAGTATAGAAATTCCAAATGCTTTAATAGCAAAATTAAAGACAAAAAATACTACTACTAATGTGGACTGCTCATAAATATGTTTTCTATAAACAGATTCAAATCTTTTTTTTAAATACTTTTTTTTTTTTGAGATGGAGTCTCACTCTGTCACCCAGGCTGGAGTGCAATGGCACAGTCTTGGCTCACTGCAGCCTCTGCCTCCTGGGTCCAAGCGATTCTCCTGCCTCAGCCTCCCGAGTAGCTGGGACTACAGGCACATACCACCACACCCAGCTAATTTTTTTGTATTTTTAGTAGAGACGGGGTTTCACTATGTTGGCCAGGCTGGTTTCAAACTCCTGACCTCGTGATTCCCCAACCTTGGCCTCCCAAAGTGCTGGGATTACAGGCGTCAGCCGCTGCACCCGGCCTAAACACATATTTTTATTTTTGCTAATCTCTGTATCATTCCAATTTTGCTGAAGCAAACACCATAGTCAAATCTTTAATTGAAACTTACATTTGGGGGTGTGGTGGCTCACACCTGTAATCCCAGCACTTTGGGAGGCTGACAGGGACAGATCACTTGGGACCAGGCGTTCAAGACCAGCCTGGCTAACATGGGAAACCCTCGTCTCTACCAAAAGTACAAAACTTAGTCAGATGTGGTGGCACACACCTGTAGTCCCAGCTACTCGGGAGGCTGAAGCATGAGAATCACTTGAACCCAGGAGGCGGACATTGCAGTGAGCTGAGATTGTACCACTGCACTCCAGTCTGGGTGACAGAGCAAGACTGTCTCAAATTAAAAAAAAAAGAAAAGAAACTTATGTTCAATGACATCTTAGACTAGATGATTTAAAATATACAAATTTTTTAAATTTAAAAACAAATTTATGTTTAAGAAGAAAAACAAAACTTTCCCAGGTTTTTCCTACCTTTTCTACCTTAAAGGCTCCGCAGCTCAGGGGCAAGAAGTTTTTTGTTTTTTAGAATTAGGGATGAGAAAGGAAGGGACCTAACTGCTACTAAGACCACCAGCATGCAGCATTGCATTGTTTATAGGACATATACAATCTTATGTATTAAGCCTCACAATGAACCTGTGAGGTATTTAGAATTATCCTCTTTAGAGATACTTTAGAGATTAAGAAATTAAGCCTCAGAGACATTCATCTACTCATGGTTCTAAAGCTGTTAATGGCAACTAAGATTTGGGTCCAGGTTATGTTGAAACCAGAGTCTGGGTGCTTTCCTCCACACCAGGCTACCTTTATGAAAACTGAAACTATTAGCTTTCATTGCAAGGATTTTAATTACATCCAGAAGCCCTGAATTTAAAAACTTTGCCTTTTAATATGTGGTAAGCCAAGATGGTAGAAAAGCACAAATGCCTGACCATTCCCACATGCACACTGTGATATGCCTTTTCCAATTAAAGGTATTTGGAATAATGTGTTACAAAACTATTTAATATGTATGTATCAGATTAATCTAAAAATAGTTCACAATCTCAGTACATTGTTTTATTGATGATTTAGCTGGTTCTCACACATCCCACTAATTTTTCAGAAATGAAATACTCTAACCTCAGAGTCCAGTGAAGTTGGGCAGAGACCACAGTTAAGTGAGCCTACTAACCCACCCCACACTCATTTTCAGAAGGAGCTCACATCTCCAATCATTATTATAGAAAACATTAATCTTGTATTAGTATACATCAGAATAAGGGAATAGTACATAGAATATCAAGGATACGGTCCACAATTAATAACCCGAAGTTCCACAGAAGTAATACCGATAGAATAAATTTTGGCTTTTCTGTAAGTTCTTTACCCACTTTTTTTCCATCAATGCATTTACAGCACCTACATTGAAACATTAGGAAAGAAACAGAAACAACTTTGATCTTCATTGGAACATCACTTCTGCAGAGTAAACTATGATACATTAGTCATTCCTGACAAACTACATGCCATTCTTTTTTTTTTTTTCTCCCAATTTTTCTTTTTCTTTTTTTAGAAGGGATGGGGTATCACTATGTTGCCCAGGCTGATCTCGAACTCCTGGGCTCAAGCAGTCCTCCTGCCCTGGCATCCCAAAGTCCATGCCATTCTTGATTTCTTAAAAAGGTTACAGCAAGCTGAGCAGGGTGGCAGGTGCCTGGCTACTCAGGAGGCTGAAGTGAGAGGACCACTTCAGCTTGGGTGTCTGAGGCCAGCCTGGGCGATGTAGTAAGACCTTGTCACTAGAAAAAAAAAAAAAAGAAAAAGTGGTAGCACAAACAAGGACCTCGGGGCCTGTTCCACGTCTTTTTCTAAGCTATGCTGATCTAAAACAAAGTCTTCATTTAATAAAATTAAAAATAAAAAGCCACGTAAACCCCAAAGTAAGGATTTTGAAAACTGAGAGAGCATACATTATTTCAGTCCTTAAGAGTAAAAACTGTGGACCAGGCCGATTAGCACTCTAAATTATATATCATAATACCAGCCAAATTAAGAACAGAACTGCAAATGTGCACCTCCTGACTGTCCAAATAATAATTTAAAAACCTTTATGTAAAAATGTATGTCATTTAAATGTTGAGATATATTACTAAGTGACAATAGCAGGTGACAAAATAGTAAGATCCTATTTTTATTTTGTGAAAATTATATTCGAACACAGAAAAGAGACTGAACTAACATACACCAAAATGTTAATAGTGATTAGTATAGGTGGGGGAGTATGAATCATTTTTACTTTGCATGTGTGTGTGCTTTTCCAAAGTTTTTACAATGGGGATGTATTATTCTATAAAAAGATGATATTGAAAATGTGCTACATTTGAAGAGTGGCAAATTCTAACAATAAATCTAAAACAAATAATAGACGCAATTAAAGGGGGACTAGCAAAGGTATCCTCCTTTTCCCCTATGGAGCCTCAGTTCCCTCATGAATAGAGGCAGTAAACTTACAGGGTCACTGAGAAAATTAAATAAGTTAATAATCTGTATATCGTGCTTGGTTCTGGGAACTGACACATAGATTTCAATTTTTTTTTTTTTTTTGAGACAGGGTCTCAGTCTGTCGCCTAGGATGGAGTGCAGTAGCGTAATCACAGCTCACTGCAGCCTTGATCTCCCAGGTTCAAGAGATTCTCTGCCTCAGGCTCCAAAGTAGCTGGGACAAGTCCCCGGCAACCACAGCCGGCTAATTTTTGTATTTTTAGTAGAGGCAGGGTTTCACCATGTTATCCAGGCTGGTCTCAAACTCCTGAGCTCAAGCAATACACCAGCCTTGGCCTCCCAAAGTGCTGGGATTACAGGCATGAGACACCATGCCTGGCCTTTCAACAATCTTTTTAACTATTCCCTGTACTTTGCAGATGGAAATGAATTCTATTTCCTCTCCCTTTGTGCTTGTATACTCTTCCTCTGGAAGCTTGAATTCAAACATTTTGAGTTAAAAAGAGTATACTAAAAATTACCTTCCCTTTCAACTCTTGCCAGGTCATAAACAGATTGAAAGGAAGGGTTTCAAACAGGATAATTCAACGAGAATGCGCAAGGGTTAAGACATTCCCAAGGGACTCTTTACTGAGTGGGGCAAGGGTTCAGTGTAGAGGGCCTCACAAACAGAAATGATCCATTTATGACAAGGGTCACTGAATGAACACCAGTCACTGTTCTGTCACAATCACACCAGCAAGCTTAAGAGTTAGGAAAGAATGAGGTCGGTGCGGCGGCTCATGCCTTTAATCCCAGCACTTTGGGAGGCCGAGGTGGGTGGATCACGAGGTCAGGAGTTCAAGACCAGCCTGGCCAACATGGTGAAACCCTGTCTCTACTAAAAATACAAAAATTAGCCTGCCATAGTGGTGTGCACCTGTAATCCAAGCTACTTGGGAGGCTGAGGCAGGAGAACTGCTTGAACCCGAGAGGCAGTTGCAGTGAGCCAAGATCGCACCACAACACTCCAGCCTGGGCAACAGAGCAAGATTCCATCTCAGGAAAAAAAAAAAGAATTAGGAAAGAATGGAAACTGACATTAACTGAAACTTAGTACTTGGAAGTCACTGTGCAAGACATTCTATATATGTGTATTCAATACTTAAAATTAACTTATAAGTTGTAAAACATAAACATTTAAAATATAAGCATAACTTAAAATAACAAAGAGTCTTCATGAAGGAAAGTATACGCGGAAACAACTAAAAGCACTCAGTGAAATGTCTTGAGTTTACTAGAATGAAAGCTCTGTAAAAGCAGACTGGTGGTTAGCACAATGCATACATGTGCGCTACTGTGCATGTACTGTGTGCAACCCCCAAGATAGGGTAGGTGATGGAAGTCTCTGGAGGCCTGCTGCAAGGAAGCAAAGAAAAACATATGGAGCTATTCTGGGTGGGAGAAATGACCCTAGAACTATACTTGGGACTACTTCTTTTCACAACATTCATAATCTCTTGTTCAACCTCTGCCTTGTAACTCCACCTTATCCCCATTTCTTCCACAAGATTCAGCTAGAGTGCTTTAAACATGTAGTTTAAAGCACAATACAATTTTTCATTGTTCTAGCATTTGCTATCATATAAACTTTGTTCCTCCTAAATTGGGAGTAAGTTAATACTACTTAACACTGTACTATTTCTTCAATACATTCCACACAAAAAATGACATGCTCCAGACTTACTCACGGACAGCATACACAAAGAGTACATCCATAAAGATGACGGAAAATCTCTGGAAAAGTAAGGTCCTTGAGCTGGAGTAATTCAAATTATGGACATTCAGCATCTCTTGATCAAAATATTTGGCGACATGTGACAGGATATACTCAAACCATGCAAAGAAAGGGGGATAATCCAACGTCCACTCTGAAGTTGCCTGTGATAAAAACAGAAGATCAGACATATCCTAAATAACTGAATAAACAAAGATGGTGCAATGATTTAAAATTTTTCATTCTCTGGTCTTTAAAACAGCACAATGAGGCTGGGCCTGGTAGCTCACACCTGTAATCCCAGCACTTTGGGAGGACAAGGCAGGCAGATCGCTTGAGCCCAGGAGTTCAAGACCAGTCTGGGCAACATGGTGAAACCCTGTCTCTATTTTTAATTAAAAACAAACGAACAAATATCACAGTGAAATGCTGTTGCACTTAAAATATTCCCTAAATTAAAAGAACAATTCCTATGTAAGACTGAACAGAACACTAAAACCTGTCTTGTAAATTATTTAACAAGGTCTTCAATTTCCTTAAATACAGTCAACTATACTTAAAGGAAATTAATTTGAAACCTGGAGATGATAAACTTGGTTATGACATGGTTCTACTCATCTAAATAACAAATTCACTAACTTAGGTTCAAATTCTGTCTTAGAGATACAATTTCCCTATTTGTAAAATGAGGTATTATGAAGATTAAATGAGATAATACATATGAAATATATTTATAAACAACAAAATAATACACAAATGCTATTATATTTTGTTTCACTAAGTTATATGATCCTGGAGAATAGAAACTATCCTTTATCATTTTGTATCCTCAGCATTTAGTAAGTGCCTGACATATTGTTTGGGATCAAATAACCATTAGTTAAAGGAACAGTTGCTAATGAGTAAATGAAAATAGAAATCATATGAAAATATACAAGCTTTAGAATAGTATATTTTGTTAGATTTCTCTAAGTTTCAGTTTTCTTTTTCTTTTTTTGAGATGGAGTCTTGCTCTCTCACCCAGCCTGGAGTGCAGTGGCGCGATCTCGGCTCACTGTAAGCTCCGCCTCCCGGGTTCACACCATTCTCCTGCCTCAGCCTCCCGAGTAGCTGGGACTATAGGAGCCCACCACCACACCCGGCTAATTTTTTGTATTTTTAGTAGAGACGGGGTTTCACCATGTTAGCCAGGACAGTCTCAATCTCCTGACTTCGTGATCCACCCACTTTGGCCTCCCAAAGTGCTGGGATTACAGGCGTGAGCCACCGTGCCCAGCCTAAGTCTGTTTTTGCACCTATACAACAGGGATAGTAGTATCTACCTCATGGGTTATGGTATTCCATTTTATATATACATATAAAATACTAAATACGGTATCGAAACTCATAGGAAAGTTGCAAAAAATTTGCCTTAAAAAAAACTCCCTGGGCCGGGCATAGTGGCTCACACCTGTAATCCCAGCACTTTGGAAGGCCGAGGCAGGTGGATCACCTGAGGTCAGGAGTTCAAAACCAGCCTGACCAACATGGTGAAACCCTGTCTCTACTAAAAATACAAAAAAAAAAAAAAAAAAAAAAATTTCCTGGGCATGGTAGTGGGTGCCTGTAATCCCAGCTACTCAGGAGGCTAAGGCAGGAGAATCGCTTGAATCCAGGAGGCAGACGTCGCAGTCAGTCGAGATCGTGCCATTGCACTCTGGCCTGGATGAGAGTGAGACTTTGTCTCAAAAGAAAACAAAACAAAACAAAATCCAACTCCCTGTCAGCAGAGTACTGCTTTTCATCAAGAAATTTCTGGGCCGGGCGCAGTGGCTCATGCCTGTAATCCCAGCACTTTGGGAGGCTGAGGCAGGCAGATCACAAGGTCAGGAGATCGAGACCATCCTGGCTAACATGGTGAAACCCCGTCTCTACTAAAAATACAAAAAATTAGCCGGGCGTGGTGGCGGGCACCTGCAGTCCCAGCTACTCGGGAGGCTGAGGCAGGAGAATGGCGTAAACCTGGGAGGTGGAGCTTGCAGTGAGCGGAGATCGCGACAGTGCACTCCAGCCTGGGCAACAGAGCGAGACTCCGTCTCAAAAAAAAAAAAAGAAATTTCTGGAGTGATGTCTGTTTTTCATAAAGTATTACACACAGTTTAGTAATTCATACCAGAAACAAAAATACAAGCTGGGTGCAGTGGCTCACGCCTGTAATCCCAGCACTTTGGGAGGCCAAGATGGGTGGATCACCTGAGGTCCGGAGTTCGAGACCAGCCTAGCCAACATGGTGAAACCCCCTCTTTACTAAAAACACAAAAGTTAACTGGGGCATGGTGGCGGGCGCCTGTAATCCCAGCTACTTGTGAGGCTGAGGCAGGAGAATCGCTTGAACCCGGGAGGCAGAGGTTGCAGTGAGCTGAGATTGTGCCACTGCACTCCAGCCTGGGTGACAGAACGAGACTCTGTCTCAAAAAAAAAAAAAAGGAAAAGAAAAAGAAATAAAAATACAGACGTAGTTTTTACAAACAATATGAGAGAATGGTTTGTATATTACCTGATGTCTACACATCACATTTGATTATTCCTTTCCTCATAAAATCACAAAACATTAGGAACAGACAGGATCTTAGAAATAATTCACTCCAAATCCTTATGTGCCAGATGAGACACTAAGGCCCAGAGACATGAAGTATCCTTTCTCTACGTAACTAGATAGTGGCAGAGCCAGGCCTCAGAATCCAGTTCTTCCTCTTTCCCAGTCCACTATTCTTTCAAAAAGTGTGGTAGATACTATACCTCCCAATTTATATAGACTGGGAAACTCATTTTGAAGTAAGGGGATTCCCTAGTAGTGCAAGAGGGCAGAACTGAGAAGAAACCACAATTTTTATAAAAATTAATTAGATCTATGATGGCAGGAAAATTTTTTTTTTTTTTTTTGAGACAGAGTCTAACTCTGTCACCCAGGCTGGAGTGCAGTGGTGCGACCTCGGCTCACTGCAACCTCCACCTCCCAGGTTCAAGCGATTTTCCTGCCTCAGCCTCCTGAGTAGCTGGGATTACAGGTGCCCACCACACCCAGCTAATTTTTGTATTTTTAGTAGAGACGGGGTTTCACTGTGTTGGCCAGGCTGGTCTCCAACCCCTGACTTCATGATCTGCCCGCCTTGGCCTCCCAAAGTGCTGGGATTACAAGTGTGAGCCACCGCACCTGGCCGGAAAACATTTTTAATATCAGTAATATTTACCTAGTTTATAGATGAATCTTAAAAAAAAAAAGGTGAAAATTAAAACTTACCTCATAATACCACTGTGATATTGGCAAACTGTGAGTGATAGCAAGCCAGTTTCGGTGTACTTCAAAATCTGTGGAATGGCTACTCAAAACAATTAGATGAATAAAATGAGATTTTGCAATATTTATCGATTTCTAATTCCCATAGTTATGCTTTTAAATGGACTGACATTCCCTAAGCAGTCACAGCTCACTGTCCTATAGAGACACAAATAGACATTACATAATCCCGTAACACCTCATTTATCTGG
The DNA here is from genome assembly GCF_028885655.2 of Pongo abelii. NCBI lineage: Eukaryota > Metazoa > Chordata > Mammalia > Primates > Hominidae > Pongo > Pongo abelii. The sequence continues at coordinate 80,186,886 of NC_071994.2, forward strand.
AGGTCAGATCTTCTAGGAAGTTGTTCAGCAATCTACAAGTCAGTGAAAAGGGTCTCAGAACTACCTAAAGGGCTGACAAGAAGACAAGAAGCCCAGACTTTTTCTTTTTCTTTTCCTTTTTTTTTTTTTTGAGGCGGAGTCTCCTTCTGTCGTCCAGGCTGGAGTGTAGTGGACCCATCTCAGCTCACTGCAACCACCGCCTCCCGGGTTCGCGCGAGTCTCCTGTCTCAGCCTCCTGAGCAGCTGAGACTACAGGCATGTACCACCAATCCTGGCTAATTTTTAGTAGAGATGGGGTTTCACCATGTTGTCCAGGCTGGTCTCAAACTCCTGACCTCAGGTGATCCACCTGCCTCAGTCTCCCAAAGTGCTGCGATTACAGGCGTGAGCGACCACGCCCGGCCTAGCCCAAACTTTTTCTTACAGGCGGCCCTCAGGCCTTTGCTCAGAAGTGACTTCCTCTTGCTCACAAACAATTCTAACAAAATTCATTACCTGAAAAAGGCCTCATATACCAAGACGTAAGGATGAGGAGTTCATCTGACAGAGAAGGTGGGAAAAGATCCTTGCCTTGCCTTTCCTATGTCTCCAAATTCTCCCTCTTCCCATCACTATATATAAGGATCACCCATCTTCAGAAAAAATATTTTCCTGTTTGTCCACTGCTGTATCTCCCCTCCACATTTAGAACAGCACCTGACGCATGGACAAGCTCAATACATTCTTGCTGAATATCCACTCACCAAAGTCAACAATGAGTTCCACAGCAAAGCCCAATTTACACTTTCCAACGTTTTACACAACCTTTCCACAATGAGAACTTTCTCCTACCTCCAGCCAACCCCTTCTGTCTCAATCATGGCTTTCCCTTCCTATATTCATCAGGGACATGTTGATATTCCCCGAGGTTCAGTTCTTGGTCCCCTTTTTACGCAACTTATTCTGCTCTGGACAATCTTATGCAAACTTTCTGGTTCCACTGTCAATTGTATAATGATGACTCCCAAATTACGTTTTTTTTTTTTGGAGATGCAGTCTCGCTCTGTTGCCAGGCTGGAGTGCAATAGTGCGATCTTGGCTCACTGCCACCTCCGTCTCCCAGGTTCAAACGACTCCCCTGCCCCAGCCACCCAAGTAGCCGGGACTACAGGTGCACGGCACCACGCCCGGCTAATTTTTTTTTTTTTTTTGTATTTTAGTAGAGATGGGGTTTTACTGTGTTGGCCAGGATGGTCTTATCTCCTGACCTCGTGATCAGCCTGCCTCGGCTTCCCAAAGTGCTGGGATTACAGGCATGAGCCACCATGCCTGGCCTACTCCCAAATTTCAATATGCAACATTGGCTTCTTTCCTAAGTTGTAGAGACAGACACCTCCAACTTCCTGTTAACAATCTCACTTGAATTTCCTACAGATATTTCAGACGAGATCGGGCGCGTTCAGGGTGGTATGGCCGTAGACTCCTACAGATATTTCAAAATCTCCACTCAAAACTGAATTGATGACCCATCCATCCCAAGTCTAAGTACGTATACCCAACAGAAATGCATAGTATGTTCACTAAACGACATGTACTATAAGAATGTGCAAAGTGGGGCTGGGTGCGGTGGCTCACACCTGTAATTCCAGCACTTTGGGAGGCCGAGGCAGGCGGATCACGAGGTCAGGAGATCGAGACCATCCTGGCTAACATGGTGAAACCCCATCTCTACTAAAAATATTAAAAATTAGCCAGGCATGGTGGTGGGCGCCTGTAGTCCCAGCTACTCAGGAGGCTGAGGCAGGAGAATGGCATGAACCCAGCAGGCGGAGCTTGCAGTGAGCTGAAATCACGCCACTGCACTCCAGCCTGGGCGACAGAGCAAGACTCCGTCTCAAAAAAAAAAAAAAAAAAATGTGCAAAGTAAAACTATTTGCAACAGGTAAAAAGTGGAGATAAATGTCCACGAACAGCAGAATGGCTAAATAAATTGTGGTGTTTTCACACAATGGAATACTGTAGCGCAGTAGTTCTCAAAGTGTGATTCAGGGACTCACAGGGAGAGCCTTTCAAGGAGTTTGAAATATGTACTATTTTCATAATAATATTCAGATGTAATTTGTTCTACTTTCACTCATTCTCTCACAAGTATACAGTGACGTTCTAGAGGCTACATAATGTGATGTCATCACTCTGAAGGCCAGTGAAATTTGTGCTTATATATTCTTGTGCTTGAACAATTCGTTTTAATTTCTAAAATGGTAATTATCTATTATACAGCCCACATAAAAATATAGCTCTTTGTGACCCTCAATTATTTTTAAGAAGTGATTCTGACTAAAAAGTTTGAGAACCAGTGCTATCTAGTGATAAGAATGAAAAAACAATAATTATACAACAACGCACAAACTTAATGTTGAGTGAAAGCCAGATCCAAGAGAATAGATTATATGATTACATTTGTATAAAATTCAAAAACAAACAAAAAAAACCCAAACAAAAATTCAAAAACAGGCAAAATTTAACCTATGCAGCTAAAAGAACATCAGAGGCCAGGCATGATGGCTCACGCCTGTAATCTCAACACTTTGGGAGGCCAAGGCGGGTGGATCACTTGAGCTCAGGAGTTCAAGACCAGCCTGGGTAACATAACGAGACCCCATCTCTAGAAAAAATTTAAAAATTAGCCAGGCATGGCGGCACGCCCCTGTAGTCCCAGCTACTCAAGAGGTTGAGGTGGGAGGACTGCTTGAGCCCAAGAGGCTGAGGCTACAGTGAGCCAAGTTTGCACCACTGCACTCCAGCATGGGAGACACAGCAAGACCTGGTCTCAAAAAAAAAAAAAAAAAAAAAAGAAAAGAAAAGAAAGAAAAAAAGGTGAGAATATCAATACCTTTAGTGGGGTGGGGTTGTGGGAAGTGGCTGGAAAGATGCACAAGGGATAATATTCTGCTTATTGATCTATATGCTTTTTACAGATGTATTCACTTTGCAAAAATTCAGTGAGCTGTACATTTATGATTTGCACTTCTGGTATTTTATACTGGATTTTTTATGGAATTCTAGGTTGAAATTTACTTCCACTGAACTTTGGAAGCTTATTCCATTGGTTTTTAGTATAAAATATTGATGTTGGTAAGTCTCTTTCCTTCATGGTTTTCATCTCTGGAAGTTTCCTGTTTCTCCTTTTTATCCATAGCAGTCTGAAATGTCTAGTGATTAATGTCTTCGTGAGGGTCTTTTTTCATTAATTATGCTGAGTATGTAGTGCCTTCAGTTCTGGGAAATTTATTATTTGTTAATCTTCTCCCCTGTGTTTTTTTTTTTTCTGAAATTTTTTTAGATGGATGCTAGACACCCTAGATTGAACTTATAATTTTTATCTTTTCTCTCATATTTCTCATATTTTTGAAAGATTTACTCAATTTGTCCTTAATTTTGGCAATAACATTTTCTATTAACCACTGTTTCTCTGATAATTCCTGTTTCATAGCATCTGTACTTGTTTTATAGACATGTCTTTTTTACTCTCTTTGGAGACAGCATTTACAAAATCTGAGTGAGTTTGGGGACACTTTCTTTTCCTATATAGTTGTACTATGTAGACTTTTTCCAGTCTCTTTTTTGGTTGCTTTAGTTATTTTGTTGTTTCCTATTCAAAACTGTTGGAGACTTCACTTTTGTTGGAGTGCTGGGATTACTGGCGTGAGCCACTGCATCCGTCAGTAAAAGTAATCTTAATTGCTGAAATGACACTTGAAAAAAAAAGCAAAACTAAGACTAGAGACATAATGATAAATAGTAAACAACTACTTTTTTTAATTGCATTAACAAAATCTACAATCAGCCTAGCACAGTGGTTCATGCCTATAATCTCAGTATTTGGGAGGCCATGGTGGGAGGACAGCTTGAGGTTGGAAGTTCAAGACCAGCCTGGGCAACATAATGAGACTCCCATCTCTACAAAAAACTTAAAAATTAGCTGGTGTTGTGGTGTGCACCTGTAGTCCCAGCTACTCAGGAGGCTGAGGCCAGAGGACGGCTTGAGCCCAGGAATTTAAGGCTGCAGTGAGCTATGACTGTGGCACTGTACTCTAGCCTGAGCAACAGAGTTAGACTCTGTCTCTAAAATTTTTGACCACCATCTCCAGCTAATTCTTTGTATTTTTTGTAGAGACAGGGTTTCACTATGTTGCCCAGGCTGGTCCCAAACTCCCGAGCTCAAGCAATCTGCCTGCCTTGGCCTTCCGAAGTGCTGGGATTACAGGTGTGAGCCACTGCACCCAGCTCTGTCTCTAAAAATTAAAACAAACAAAAACCTACCATGTCTTACTTGTCCTATGATAGCTTCTTAAACTGAACTCCCCATCTTCACTCAGGCCCTTCATTAATCTAGCTTTCACATTGCAGCCAAAGTAGTATTTCTAAATCACGAATGTTATATTTCCCTTTTAATTGGCCTCTGCCCTCTGGATAAACTCTAAAGTACTCAACATAGCCTAAAAGATCTTTTTGGATCTCACTTACTCACCTTTTCAGCCCATTTCTCACTGTCCTCCCACCTGTCTTTGTCTTACTCTACATTCACCTTTTCCCTCTGCCTGCAACACTCCGTGTGAGGTAGGTTCTTTAACTCTTAACCATTTCACCAGTGGCTTAGAGAAGCAGCTTGCCCTGTCATACTGTAGCCAGTATATAGCAGAGCCAGATTCTAACCAGGGCAGTCTGACTCCCTAGCTATGGCTCTTAAACCACCAAATACTTCCAAAGTTAGTTGTTATTTTCTCCGCAAATCCTTCCTGACCTCAAGGCAAAATAAATCTTTAATTTGTCCATTTCTATCTCTAATGCCACCACTCCAATTCAAGTCAGCATCTTCTCTCATGTAGACTTTCTCAAAGGGCACCTAGCCTTCCTGACTCTCCTTCTGCCTCCTCCAGTCATTTATATGGGAGCCAAAAAATATTTTATAAATGCAAATCATTTCCACTGAGCTTATAAAATCAAAATCTAAATTTTTCATCCTGGCTTTATAAGCTCTGGCATGATTTGGTGCCTATCTTTCCAATTTCACTGTGTGTGTTTCTGTCTCTGTTGCTTATTCCATGCCAGCTACACTGGCCTTATCATAGTTGCCCAAATAGGTCAATACTTTCACACCACAGGGCCTATATTTATACAGTGTGCTCTTTCAGATAAGTTCTACACACCTGCACACACCACATACTCTGCATGGATGGCCCTCTCATTCATACTTTAGGCCTCCAATTATGTCAGTTCCTCAAGAGACATTCTCTGACACCTAATCGAAAGTACGTCTTCCTTCTTGGTCCCCTGATAGGATCCTGTTGTTCTTCTTCCTTTTTTTTTTTTTAGATGGAGTCTCGCTCTGTCGCCCAGGTTGGAGTGCAGTGGCGCTATCTCGGCTCACTGCAAGCTCCACCTTCCGGGTTCATGCCATTCTCCTGCCTCAGCCTCCCCAGTGGCTGGGACTACATGTGCCCACCACCACACCCGGCTAATTTTTGTATTTTCAGTAGAGACGGGGCTTCATCGTGTTAACCAGGATGGTCTCGATCTCCTGACCTCGTGATCTGCCCACCTTGGCCTCCCAAAGTGCTGGGATTACAGGCATGAGCCACCACACCCAGCCTCTTCTTCCTAATACGTAATCCAAATTGTGGTTATGTAACTATATATTTGCATTGATTTGTTTCTTGTACTGTTATACTTACTGAACTACACACTTCACAGGGCTAGGGACCATATCTATTTTTTCCTCCCTTCTAGCCGAGCAACAGTACCTGGTACATAATAAAGCAATTAGTAAATGTTTTGTTGAATATATCTCCATTTATCCCGTAACTTCCCTCTCATATCCCAGGGGTTTCTAGTTTGAGAAACAGAGCATTAACTACAATTAAAAACATTCTTTTTTAAATATATGAAGCGTTTCGTAAATTTGCATGCTATCCTTGTGCGTGGACCATGCTAAGCTTCCTGTATCATTCAATTTTAGTGCAGGCATACCTTAGAGATATTGTGGGTTTAGACCACCATAATGAAGTGAATATCGCAATAAAGTGAGTCACATGAATTTTTTGATTTCCCAGAGCATGTAAAAGTTATGTTTACACTGGCCGGGCGCAGTGGCTCACGCCTGTAATCCCAGCACTTTGGAGGCCGAGGCGGGCGGATCACGAGGTCAGGAGATCAAGACCATCCTGGCTAACACGGTGAAACCCCATCTCTACTAAAAATACAAAAAAAATTAGCCGGGCTTGGTGAGGGGCGCCTGTAGTCCCAGCTACTGGGTAGGCTGAGGCAGAAGAATGGTGTGAACCTGGAAGGCGGAGCTTGCAGTGAGCCGAGATAGCGCCACTGCCCTCCAGCCTGGGCGACAGAGCGAGACTCTGTCTCAAAAAAAAAAAAAAAAGTTATGTTTACACTATACTATAAAATGTGCAATACTATTATGTCTAAAAAGACAGTGTACACCTTCATTTTAAAATACTTTATCGCTAAAACAAAGCTAATGGTCATCTGCACCTTTGGCAAGTCCTAATCTTTTTGCTGGTGGAAGATTTTGCTTCAATATTGATGGCGGTTGATTGATCAGGGTTATGGGTGCTGAAGATTGGGGTGACTGTGGTAAACTGTTTTTTTTTTTTTTTTTTTTTTTGAGATGGAGTCTCACTCTTGTCACCCAGGCTGGAGTGCAATGGCATGATCTCAGCTCACTGCAACCTCCGCCTCCTGGGTTCAAGTGATTCTCCTGTCTCAACCTCCTAAGTGGCTGGGATTACAGGTGCCCACCACCACACTTGGCTAATTTTTGTATATTTAGTAGAGACGGGGTTTCACCATGTTGGCCAGGCGGGTCTTGAACTCCTGACCTCAGGTGACCCACCCGCCTCAGCCTCCCAAAATGCTGGGATTACAAGCATATGCCACTGCGCCTGGCAAGACTGTGGCAATTTCTTAAAATAAAACAACAATGAAGCTTGCCACATTGATGGGCTCTTCCTTTCACAAAAGATTCCTCTAGTATGCAATGCTGTTTGGTAGCATTTAACCCACAGTAAAACTTTCAAAATTGGAGTCAATCCTTCTTTTCAAACCCTGCCACTGATTATTAACTAAGTTTATATAATATTCTAAATCCTTTGTTGTCATTTCAACAACATTCACAGCATCTTCATTAGCAGAGTGCATCTCAAAAGAAACCACTTTCTCTGCTCATCCATGAGAAGTAACTCCTCATCCACTCAAGTTTTATCATGAGATATCATGCAGCAATTCAATCACATGCTCAGGCTCCACTTCTGGTTCTCTTGCTATTCCCATGACATCTGCAGTTACTTCTTCCAATGAAGTCTTGAACCCCTCAAAGTCATCCATTGGAGTTGGAATCTAATTCTTCCAAACTCTTGTTAATGTTGATATCTTGACCTCCTCCCATGAATCATGAATGTTCTTAATAGCATCTAGAATGGTTTCAATTTACTTTGCCCAGATCCATAGAAGAATCACTATCTATGGCAGATATAGCCTTATGAAATGTATTTCTTAAATAACAAGACTTAAAAGTCAAAACTGATTGGGCATGGTGGCTCACGCCTATAATCCCAGCACTTTGGGAGGCCAAGGCAGGCAGATCGCTTGAGCACAGGAGTTCAAGAACAGCCTGGGCAACACAGTGAAAACCCATCTCTACTAAAAATACAAAAATTAGCAGGGTATGGTAGCACACACCTTAAGTCCCAGCTACTTGGCAGGTTGAGGTAGGAGGATTGCTTGAGCCTGAAAGGTGGAGGTTGCAGTGAGCTGAGATCATGCTACTGCACTCCAGCCTGAGAGGCAGAGTGAGACCCTATTTCAAAAAAAAAAAAAAAAAAAAATCAACTACTCAACTGGCTGCAGAATAGATGTTACATCAGCAGGCATGAAAACAACATTAAGGTTGGGCACAGTGGCTCATGTCTGTAATCCCAGAACTTTGGGAGGCAAAGGTAGGAGGATCGCTTGAGCCTAGGAATTCCAGGCTGGCCTGAGCAACACAGTAACCCCAGCTCTCCAAAAATAAATTTTAAAAAAAGGCCGGGCATGGTGCTCATGCCTGTAATCCCAGCACTTTGGGAGGCCAAAGAAAGCAGATCACTTAAGGCCAGGAGTTCAAGACCAGCCTGGCCAACGTGGCAAAACCCCATCTCTACTAAAAATATAAAAATTAGCAGGGCATGATGGTGTGCACCTGTAATCCCAGCTACTCAGGTGGCTGAGGCAGGAGAATCGCTTGAATCCGGGAAGCTGAGGTTGCAGTGAGCTGAGATCGTGCCACTACACTCCACCATGGGAGACAGAGTGAAACGTCTCAAAAGTAAATAAATAAGAAAAAAAAAAGAAAAATAATGGGTGGGTGCAGTGGCTCATTATCTGTAATCCTAGCACTTTGGGAGGCCAAGACAGGTGGATCGCTTGAGGTCAGGAATTTGAGACGAGCCTGGGCAACATCTCTGCAAAAAATACAAAAAGTAAGCTGGGTGTAGTGGTGTGCACCTGTAGTGCAAGCTACTTGGGGAGCTGAGATGGGAGGATTGTTTGAGCCGAGGAGGTAGAGGCAGCAGTGAGCTGAGATCATACCAGTGCACTCCAGCCTGACAAAGTGAAACACCGTCTCAAAAAAGAAAAGAAAAAGGAAAAATATTGACCAATGAGGTGGTTCGGGCCTGTAATCCCAGCACTTTGGAAGGGCTCACTTGAGCACAGGAGTTCGAGATCAGCCTGGGCAACACAGTGACACCTTGTCTCTACCAAAAAGAAAAACAAAACAAAACAAAACAAAACACACACATATAGATAGACAGATGACAGACAGACAATAGAGAGAGAGAGAAAAAAAAAATTAGCTGGGCCTGGTGACATCTGTCTTTGTCCCAGCTATTCGGGAGGCTGAGGGAGGAGGATTGCTCAAGCAAGCGCAGGAGATTAAGGCTGCAGTGAGCCATGATGGTGCCACTGTACTTCACCCTGGGAGATAGAGCGAGACCCTGCCTCTAGAAAAAAAAAAATGTTTCTGAGCAGTAGGTCTCAACAGTGGGCTTATTCAGTAAACCATGCTGTAAATAGATGTGCTGTCATCCAGGGCTTTGTTGTTCCATTTATAGATCACAGGCAGAGTAGATTTAGCATAAGTCTTAAGGGCCATTGGATTTTTAGAATAGTAAGTGAGAACTGGTTTCAACTAGATGTCCTAGATGGCATCTTCCAATGTAAGTCTGTTTCCTCTACCTTGAAAACCTATTGTTTAGTGTAGCCACCTTCATCAGTGAGCTTAGCTAGATCCTGTAGGAAACTTACTGCAGCTTCTACATCAGCACTTGCTGCTTCACCTTATACTTTATTATGGAGATGGCTTCTTTTCTCCCCCTTTTTTTTTTTTTTTTGAGATGGAGTTTCACTCTTGTTGCCCAGGCTGGAGTGCAATAGCGCGATCTCAGCTCACTGCAACCTCCACCTCCCAGGTTCAAGTGATTCTTCTGCTTCAGCCTCCCCAAGTACCTGGGATTACAGGCATGCTCCACCACACCCAGCTAATTTTGTATTTTTAGTAGAGACAAGATTTCTCCATATTGGTCCTCAGGTGATCCGCCCGTCTTGGCCTACCAAAGTGCTGGGATTACAGGCATGAGCCACTGTGCCTGGCCGATGGCTTCTTTTCTTAAAAGAACCTCTGCTAGCTTCCAAATTTTCTTCTGCAACTTCCTTACCTCTTAGGCTTCAAAGAATTGAAGAGTTAGGGCCTTGCTCTGATGTTAGATGTTAGAAAAATGGCATTGATAGAGTTGCTCAATGGAGAGTTACTACAGCCTTCAATTTGTAAAAAAAATGAAAATGCAGTATCTGTGAAGTGCAATAAAGTAAAGTACAAAAAATGAGGTCCTGTACATGTGCTGCCAAAGTGAGCACTATATACATTCTTAACCTGGACCAAGAGCACTATTCAAAATAACAACTCTGGCCAGGCACGGTGGCTCATGCCTGTAATCCCAACATTATGGGAGGCCGAGGCAGGTGGACCACTTGAGGTCAGAAGATTGAGATCAGCCCCCGGCCATCATGTTGAAACCCCGTCTCTACTAAAAATACAAAAATTAGCCTAGCGCGGTGGTGCAAGCCTGTAATCCCAGCTACTCCGGAGGCTGAGGCAGGAGAATCGTTTGAACCCAGGAGGCAGAGGTTGCAGTAAGCTGAGATCGTGACACTGTACTCCAGCCTGGGTGACAGACTGGGACGAGACTGTCTCAAAAAAAAATAATAATAATAACAAACAAAAAAAACAACTCTGAGGTTACATTTCTAGCCTGAGGCAACTAAAGCAAGAAATATCTTCTTATGCATAGACCTACAGTTAATCATTTTACTGAATCTACATATACATTCCACTATATGATTACATATACCCATCAGTATGGACTTACATTCTATACATATGACTCTCCAATATTCAACAAGAGATCACCAAGAGCCTGAATCAAATGATACCAATAAAACAAACCCTAAACTAGGAAGTGGGAGGGAAAGGAGAAAACGGATGAGGGAGAAAAAGAAAAAAGAGGAAGGATGAAGGGAAGGCGGAAGCCAATATTAATAAATATTGAGTACCTACTGTATACACACCACCATTTCATGGTTGCTTCTTGCTTTCCACGCTTTCAGTCTTGGCTCTACATCCATTTTTTACACAGCAGTCTAACTGTGGCCTTAGAAACCCTGTGTTATCTGTCCCCTGTGCACCCCATCCTGTGCCACTCCTCTCCCTCAACGCTCTGCAGCCACAAGGGGCACTTTCTGTTCCTAGAATGCTCCGACTTCTTTCCTGCCACAGGGCCTTTGAACTTACTCTTTCCTATGCCTGAACTGCTTTCCACATCACTTATTCTTTTTCACTTTTTGAATTTCAACTCAAACATCACCTTCTAAAGGAATAGCGCACAGCCACTTAGTAACCCTCTATTTCCTTTATCACAATCTGAAACGTTCCTGTTTGTCTAGCTCCACCCACCAACTTCGAGGGCAAGGACCAGCAACGTCTTGCTCACCACCGCATCTCCCGGGAGTTAGAACGGTACCTGGCGCCTCAGGCATCTGATAATACTGGCTGAATGGCTGTTGGAGGCAGAGGTTCTTAACTGCCTATTAAGGATGAGGACCCTGAGGTTCAGAAACGTTAAAGTGATTTGTTCCAAATCAGACAGCGCCAGGTCTGAACCTAGCCAGCTGGGGCTAAGTCAAGTAACAACTGGCGAAACGAAAAGCTTAGCAAACGCAGGGTAGCGACAAACACGACCTAAAGTTCCTTCTCTTCATACCCAGGGATATCCACACTTTTCTCTCCCGCCCTGACCGACCACGGGGCCTCCCCGCCCAGCCCCTGGCCGTGCGAGTCCCTTACTATGTGGGGATGAGAAGGCATTTGAGGAGAGTCACCCCGAGCGCCAAAGCCGAAAACCAATTGCCAGTACCCGTGGCAATTGTGAGCGCCGCCATTGCTGCGGCACCGCACGCTTCCTACCAACTTGATCCACATCCGGGATCCCGCGCATGCGGAGAAAGCCCTCTGAAGCGGTGCCCGCGAGCTGTGCGCATGCGGCGAGCCGCACAGCCAGTCCGAGGACTGCAGTCAGCTATTTAAACCTCCCGCCCACCTTTTCTTTATAGCCGCGTCTCATCCCGGGCCGGAAGGGCTCCTGCGCAGGTGTTTGTAGCCACTTTTAAGTTTCATCAGCTAGTTCATACTTGCGTTGAAAGAGTGGTCGTTTGCGCTGGGTCATCACTGTGTAGTATTGGGGATACTTACGTGAGAAAAAAACTTAACGCTAGAGACGTTCACGCACTAGTGGAGAAGCCAGGATTGTTGCTTTAGAGTTACAGTAGATAAAAGTACCTGAGAGAACTGCGGGGACTCCCAACCTGGACGCCTGCGCCGGAGTATTAAATCCAGCTAGAGAATGGCATGTGCAAAGATACAGAGGTGAGAAACATTGTGTTTTTAGAACTCTGAGCGAGGCTCTTGGCTCAGCTCCTGCTTGAGCGGAACCCATTCTGGAAGCAGGGTAGAGGCTAGTCCTAACGCTTAATGTACAAATAACCTACGGTTCATGTTAAAATAATTCGGATTCTGATTCAGTAGGCCTAACAAACTCGCAGATTGCGTAATGACTGAGGCACATGCAGTTTAATTAGGCTTGTTTCATTATTTTACTGTATGATCTTGGGCAAACTAAACTCTCTAAACCTCAGTTTCTTTTTTTATTTTTATTTATTTATTTATTTTTGAAAATAGGAGATAAAAATGGTTTCTGGCCGGACGCGGTGGCTCACGCCTGTAATCCCAACACGGGAGGCCGAGGTGGGCGAATCACTGAGTTCAGGAGTTTGAGATCAGCCTGGCCAATATGGTGAAACTCCGTCTCTACTAAAAATTAAAAAAAAAATTAGCCGAGCATGGTGGCGGGCGCTTGTAATTCCACCTACTCGGGAGGCTGAAGCTAGAGAATCGCGTGAACCTGGGAGGCAGAGGTTGCAGTGAGCCGAGATCGCGCCATTGCACTCCAGCCTGGGCAAGCCTCAGGCCTGTTTATCTAAGATGCTTTTAGTCTCAAAAAAAAAAAAAAGTTTCAGCCTCGTAAAGTGGTTGTGAGGATTAAATGAGAATGCATGTAAATTGCTTGATATGATTCCAGCACAGAATAAATGCTCAATAATGTGTCAGATCAGTTAATTATCTTGCTGAAAGATGCACAGCAAGTAGGTGACAGTGCCACCTCCCTAATATGAGTTTATGCCCTCCCACAGCTTCAGCTGCCACCCATGTGAATATGATTCACAGATTTCTAGCTCAGCACCCTTCTCTCACTTGCAGACCCTGATCTCCAGTTGGCTACCTGACCTCACGTAGATGTTTTTGTTTTGTTTTTGAGAGACAGGGTCTCATTCTGTGGCCCAGGCTGGAGGGCAATAGTGCAAACACAGCTCACTGCAGCTTGGATCTCCTGGGCTCAAGCAGTCCTCCCCACCTCAGCCTCCTGAGTAACTGGGACCACAGGGATGTGGCAACGTGTGTGTGTGTGTGTGTGTGTGTGTGTGTATGTGTGTGTGTAGAGATGGGATCTCCCTATGTTGTCCATGCTGTTCTCAAACTCCTGGGCTCAAGTGATCTTCCTGCCTCAGCCTCCCAAAGTATTGGGATTACAGTTGTGCGCCACCATGCCCAGCTACTTAGATGTTTTAAAGGCACTTTGCATTAATTTTCTATTTCTGCTGTAACAAATTACCATAAACTTAGTAGCTTAAAACAACACAAATTTATTCTCTTACAGTTCTGTAAGCCAGAAATCTAAAATCAGTCACTGGAGTAAAGTCAAGGTGTCATTTGGATTGGTTGCTTCCAGAGGCTCTGCAGGGAGATTGTTTTTCTTGTCTTTTTCAGCTTTTAGAAGTTGCCTGCATTCCTTGGCCCCTTCCTCACATCATTCCAACCAACTTCCATCCTTACAATCGATTACTTTCCTGTAATAGCTACGGTCAAATGGGCAACTGAAGATGATGATGAAGATGATCTTGACACCGAGAAGCAGAAGACCAATGAAGATACCCAAACAGCAAAAATGGATAAGTTAAAAGAAGGTAAAAGAAGGCCACTCGTACTTGCTGTCTCAGTATCTAAAGGTGGTCACCTTCCAGTAGAGAGGCCCACCCACTGCAAACAATGCCACCGAAGGTGACATGCACTTTCTACCACCCATCCAAAACTGTAACGTGAATCTGCAACAGGAGAGGAAAGAAGAACCAAAACTTCCAAGGCTTTGCATTTTTTCTTAAAAGCATTTTTTTTTTTTTGAGATGTAGTCTCACTCTATTGCCTGGAGTGCAGTGGTGCAATCTCGGCTCACTGCAGCCTCTGCTTCCTGGGTTTAAGCAATTCTCTGCCTCAGCCTCCCAAGTAGCTGGGATTACAGGCGCATGCCACCACACCCGTCTAATTTTTGTATTTTTAGGAGAGACGGGGTTTCACCGTGTTGGCCAGGCTGGTCTTGAACTCCTGACCTCGTAATCCACCTGCCTCGGCCTCCCAAAGTGCTGGGATTACAGGCGTGAGCCACTGCACCTAGCCAAAAGCATTTTTTAAAAGAAAAATTGGCCTATATTTTTTATTTCTACTGTATATCTTTGTGCATATTTTTGGAGTTCAGGCATTTTTAATAATCTTGGATGACCAAAGCAGCTTTCAGAGTGTTCTTTGCCCAACTTCTGACTTTACTTGTAGTGTGACCATGTTCATTAGACTCTCAAAGGAGGAAGAAAAGGAAAAACAAACATGTAAAAAATGAAAAATAGATCGGGCGAGGTGGTTCACGGCTGTAAGCCCAGCACTTTGAGAGGCTGAGGCGGGTGGATCACCTGAGGTCAGGAGTTCGAGACCAGCCTGGCCAACATGGTGAAATCCTATCTCTACTAAATATACAAAAATTAGCCAGGTGTGGTGGTGGGTGCCTGTAGTCCCAGCTACTCAGGAGGCTGAGGCAGGAGAATCGCTGGAACCCGGGAGGCAGAGGTTGCAGTGAGCCGAGATTGCACCACTGCACTCCAGCCTGGGTGACAGAGTGAGACTATCTGAAAAAAAGCAAAAATAGGCCAGGCATGGTGGCTCATGCCTGTGATCCCAGCACTTTGGTAGGCCTAGGCAGGTGGATCACTTGAGGTCAGGGATTCGAGACCAGCCTAGCCAACATGGTGAAAACCTGTCTCTACTGAAAATACAAAAATCAGCCAGGCGTGGTGGCGGGTGCCTGTAATCCCAGCTATGCGGGAGGCTGAGGCATGAGAATTGCTTGAACTCAGGAGGCAGAGGTTGCAGTGAGCAGCGGTCATGCCATTGCACTCCAGCCTGGTGACAGAGTAAGACTCTGTCTCAAAAATAAATAAATGCAAAAACAACAAATCTTATTTTTTCAGCCTGTTTGATATATGTGTGAAACAATGTTGTCCAACAATAAACAGGAATCTTGTTTTTCTGAGGTTTTTTCCCCTAACTTCATTTCTAGTGAATTTTCTGAGTTCTAACAAAAAATGGTGGAGACAGTTGTCATGAATTGTACCCCTTTTCTCATTCTTTCTGCTTTAGACTTGAACATGAGGCATAAAGCTAGACTCAGCTGTAAGGAAAAACTGCCTTATGCTGGCCCTGACATCATTGAGCTAATAAACAAATCCCTCTACCTCTAGACTTATTATGTGAGGAAACACACACACACACACACACACACACACACGTGTTACTGAAACACCAGGGGTTCCGATCTACTTCCTGTTGCTTGCTTCACAGAAAGCCAATCACTGAGATGATTATTGCCAAGGAATAAGGCTTTAATCAGGTCCTGCAGAGAAACAGATGGGAGATCAATCTCAAACTTGGGTCCCTGACTGACTAAAACTAGGTTTATATAGCAGGAAAGAAATGTAATAATGTGTTAAAAAAAAAAAAAAAGGAACTAGGGAGGAATAAGGAAGCAATCATGATGAATGAGGGGCCTGGCATCTCATTTTCTGGATGCTGTGATCCAGTGAGTTTCAGTTCTTTGATACTTTTTTTGAGAGACCTGAAGGTCATTTCCTGAGGAAGGAACTCAGATAAATATAACTTTCCAGCTTTAAGACCAGAAGGGTCAATTTCTATGTTTGTCCGAAAAAAAACTAAGGTACTATTGGGTCAGGTTCACACATGCCCACACCACCCTTAGGTGTTTAAGCCACAGTTGGTCAGGTTACCTGTTCTTCCAGTAAAAGCATTTCTCACTGCTCTTGCCAGGTCCTGTCTATTTAACCTCCTAGATGTCTCTCACATTCATGCATTCCTCTTCACCCACCTTTGCCACTCTAGGCACAATGACCTGCTTTCAGCCTTTGGTACATGCCATGTTCCCTCCTGTCACTGCCTTTATACATGCGCTTCCCTCTGTCTGGAATGTTCTTCCTTCTCCCCTTAGGCTAGTTAGCTCTTCATCCTTTGGCTCTTATAGCAAGTACTGCTTCCCCAAGACAACCTTCCCCAACCTCCCCTTATCCTACCCTGGGCACCTGTCAGCTGGATGCAATTTTATACTATGTGTGTGATTATCTAATTATCTCACTAGTTATTCACTCGATGAGGACAGGGACCTCTTCTGTTTTATTCATCATTGTAGCAGCAGCAACCCACATAGCAGCTGACACAACAGATACGCTCTATATTTGTTGAATGACATGAATGTCTAAAATAGGATTCCAACCCAGTCTCTCCTACCTGAGTCTCTGCTTATCCCCAGTAGCTGGGACTACAGGCATGGCATGTGCCACCATGCCTCTTTGGTTCAGCTTTAAAAAACAAAAGAATTGGCCACATGCAGTGGCTCACACCTGTAATCCCAGCACTTTGGGAGGCCGAGGCAGGTGGATCACAAGGTTAGGAGTTTGAGACCAGCTTGGCCAACATGGCAAAACCCCGTCTCTACTAAAAATACAAAAATTAGCCAGACGTGGTGGCAGGCACCTGTAATCCCAGCTACTTGGGAGGCTGAGGCGGGAGAATTGCTTGAAACCAGAAGGCAGAGGTTTCAGTGAGCCAAGATTCTGCCACTGGACTCCAGCCTAGGTGAAAGAGCAGAACTCCATCTCAAAAAAAAAAAAAAAGAAAAATGAAAACAAGTCTCTAGGCAATCAGAACCCATAGAGTGGCTGCAGTTTGTGAGATCATCAAAATCTGGACACGCTCCCTTTCAAAGAAACGTGTAGTGGTCAGGAAAGCTTTCCAGTCACCAGCAATGGCCAGGAACTGGAGTAGAATGGACTGATTTCGTAGAAAGAAAAGAGGCCAGGTCACATGGTTTATGAAACACTTCAACGATCTGCTCAGATTTTTCAGCTTGAAGACCCCTATGAAACTGACCTTGGCCCTTTTCTGCAATGAGTATATTTGAGACATGGGGAGAAATTGCAGAAAGGGGCCGATGTCAGTTTTATAGGATCTTTATGATTAGTTGAATAAGTTATATGTTTTTAGACTTCGGGATGATTGTTTATAATGTCACTTGGAGGGTAATTAAACTCAGAAACAGGCCAGGTGTGGTGGCTCATCCCTATAATCCCAGCATTTTGGGAGGCTGAGGTGGGAGAATTGCTTGAGCTCAGGAGTTCCACACCAGTCTGGCCAACATAGCAAAAACTTGTCTCTACTAAAAATAAAAATAAAATTAAAAAATTAGCCAGGCATGATGATGCATGCCTATAGTTCCGGCTACTGGGGAGGCTGAGGTAGGAGGATTGTTTAAGCTTGGGAGATTGAGGCTGCAGTGAGCTGTGATCATGTGCCACTGCATTCCAGCCTTGGCAAGAGAGTGAGACCCTGTCTCAAAAAAAGAAAAAAGAGAAGGAAACAATTCAGTTCCAAGTTTAAAATTAAAAGTGAATAGTATTGCATTTATATGCCGTCCTAGCTATTTATTGCTGCATAACAAGTTACCCAAAACTTAGCAGCCTAGAAACATTTATTATTTCAGAGTTTCTGTGGTCAGGAATTCAAGAGTGGCTTAGCTGGGTGGTTCTGGCTCAGGGTCTCTCTTGAGGTTGCAGCCAAGATGACATCAGGGGCTGTAGTCAACTGAAGGCTCCACTGGAGCTCCACTTCCAAGGCCAACAGAAGCCCTCAGTTCCTTGTCACATGATCCACCCGTCTTGGCCTCCCAAAGTGCTGGGATTACAGGCGTGAGCCACAGCCCCTGGCCCCAAATGCCCTTTTCCTTTATTGTATGTCAGGCTCCTCCTATCCTATGACAAATCCTGCATGACCCAGTTCAAATGATCTATGAAATTTTCCCAAAGCAATTCGTGCAGGTTTCTTTTCAGAATTTACAATTGTAACCCCAGTGACAGCTAAGCCCTCCAAGATTCTTCAAATCTAAATAAAACTGACTTTGCCCAACCATTTAGTCTCAATTTGACAGCCCGTGGAAGCCAAGGCTTTCCCTTGTATTTCTGCAGAGTCTCAGAGGCATACATTTTCACATCACCTCTTTTCTCCTGGACTTCCTACTTTCTCAGTTGTGGCCTGTGTTCTTACCTTATAACCCAGATGGGAGATTCAGCTCCTTCACTGCTTTCCAGGCAAAACCTGCTGATACACAGCATTTATGAGTACAGAGACTTTACTGAAGAGCACAGCACACAGCGAATCCTTTAAATCTCTAGGCATCAGGCTGGCCCTCCCTGGTCCTCTTTGACTTTCTGGCCATGTGGTGTCCCCCTGTTGCCCTTTCCTGGTGCAGTTCCAGTCTCCCCATTTTTCTGGTCTTCCCTCACTCTCTGAAGCAACAAACCTCTTTGAAAGCTTTTCTCATGTAGAGTAGTTCAGGGCGCTTTCTGTTCTTGGCCTCTTCTTCTCCCCAAGATGTTACGAAGGTGTTATTCCAAACAAGACAATAACTTTCCCAAGAGGAGTTCTTGGACCAACAGGATAATAATTTTCCTGTCATCTTGTATGTTTATAAGCATGTCTTAGTTCAGGCTGCTATACCAAAGTACCACAGACTGGGTGTCTTATAAACAACAAACAAACAGACATTTATTCCTCACAGTTCTGGAGGCTGGAAGTCTGAGATCCAGGTCCAGGAAGTGGGTCTGGTGAGGGCTGTCTTCCAGGTTGCAGACTGCCAACTTCTTGTATCCTCACATGGTGGAAAGAGAGTGAGAGCGCTCTCTTTCATTTTTATTTACTTATTTATTTATTTTTGAGACAGAGACTCGCTGTGTCACCCAGGCTGGAATGCAATGGCATGATCTCTGCTCACTGCAACCTCTGCCTCCAGGGTTCAAGTGATTCTCCTGCTTTAGCCTCCCAAGTAGCTGGGATTACAGGTGCCAGCCACCATGCCTGGGTCATTTTTGTATTTTTAGTAGAGACGGAGTTTCACCGTGTTGGTCAGGCTGGTCTTGAGCCCCTGACCTCAAGCAATCCACCTGCTTCGCCTCCAAAAGTGCTGAGATTACAGGTGTGAGCCACTGTTCCCAGCCAGGTGGGCTGTCTTTTATAAGGGCGCTAATTCTACTCATAAGGGCTCCACCCTCATAACCTAATTATTTTAGACAAGCCCCCACCTCCCTATACCATCACATTGAAGGTTAAGATTTCAACATATCAACTGGGGTAGGGGGCTCAAACATTCAGTCTATAACAGAGTATACCTCACCCCATGGGTCTGAATCAGGTCTGGTCTGAGTTGGTTGTCCCAGATCCCTGCACAGAGCTTGGGATATAGTAGGCCTTCAGTAACATTTGTTGAATAAATGAATTTGTGATAAATGAGAATGATTGATTAAAAAATACTGAATAAAATAATGAATCAGCTAGGCATGGTGGCTCATGCCTATAATCCCAGCACTTTGGGAGGCCGAGGCGGGCGGATCACTTGAGGTCAGGAGTTTGAGACTAGTCTGACCAACATGGTAAAACCCCACTCTACTAAAAATACAAAAAATTAGCCGGGCATGGTGGTGGGTACCTGTAATCTCAGCTACTTGGCAGGCTGAGGCAGGAGAATCGCTTGAACCTGGGAGGCAGAGGTTGTAGTGAGCTGAGATCGCGCCATTGCACTCCAGCCTGGGCAACAAGAGCGAAATTTCGTCTCAAAAAAAGAAAAGAATGAATCAGTTGATATTAATTGACCTGATGGTTCCCAGGGATCTTTGCTTTGCAAAAGAAAGAAGCTGACAGAAGTTCTAGTCCTAATTCTAGTCCCAGTTTTGCCTCTCACTTGCATGTAACCATGGGCAGGTCACTTTTCCTCTCTGTACCTCAGGTGAAAAATGAGAAGGAGGCTTCTTGTTATTCCTTTTTGTTCTGCCAACCACACCTCATTCTAATCCCCACCTGCTTGCCACCTGATGCTTCACACTGGGACCTGGCTGGCCTGCTGGGTAGCTTATTATTAAAATCCACCTGCCTGGTTAAGCAGTGCTTTCAAAGCAGAGGGCCCGCCTGGAATTGTTCTAGCTCATGATTCTTGTTCGGCCACACCATTGCATTCTTTGCCTTCCTTTAATGCCTATTACAAGTGCACATTGAATAAGCTCTTTCATTCTCCCTCCTCCCAATTTACGAATGAAATCCCATCAATCCTTTCCTATGCCCGCCCTCACGCAGGAGTGTGTGTCCATGTGTTTGTGTGTGTGAATGCGTGTACCTGCATTCACTTGCGTGCATACGCACACACCCTCTTCCTTAACCAGGTTTATTGTGTCTGAAATTTTCCGAAACTTTGTATAGGCTTTCTGAAGGAAGTAGAAACCCCATGTAGTATTTTTTTTTTTTTTAAGACAGGGTCTCACTCTGTCGCCCAGGCTGGAGTGCAGTGGCGTGATCTTGGCTCCCCATGTAGTATTCTTAGCAAGGCTTTGGTCGTAGCTGCTTTTTCACTGTTTGAGGCCTTCACTGGAGCTATCTACCATGAGTCCTCAGAGACCAGGATTTCCAAGGACTGACTGATCAGTTTTCATTCGTTCTTAGCTCATTGATATCACTAAGCCTCTGTGTCAATAACTAATGTAAGTATGTATGTATGTATGTATGTGCAGTGGTGTGATCATAGCTCACTGCAGCCTCAAACTGCTGGGCTCAGGTGATCCTCCCATCTCAGTCTCCTGAGTAACTGGGACCACAGATACGTGCCACCACACGTATTTAATTTAAAAAATTAAAAAATTTTTTTTGTAGAGATGGGTCTTGCCATGTTGCCCAGGCTGGTCTTGAACTCCCAGCCTCAAGCAGTCCTCCCTCCTTGGCCTCCCAAAGTGCTGGAATTACAAGTGTGAGCCACTGTGCCTAGCCAACATCTAAGATCTTTTTTTTTTTTTTGAGATGGAGTCTTGCTCTGTAGCCCAGGCTGGAGTTCAGTGGCATGATCTCCGCTCGCTGCAACCTCCGCCTCCTGGGTTCAAGTGATTCTCCTGCCTCAGCCTCCCGAGTAGCTGCATTACAGGTGCGTACCACCATGCCTGGCTAATTTTTTGTATTTTTAGTAGAGACAGGGTTTCACCACGTTGGCCAGGCTGATCTTGAACTCCTGACCTCAAGTGATCTGCCCACCTCGGCCTCCAAAAGTGCTTGGATTATAGGCGTGAGCCACTGCATCCGGCACAACAACTAAGATCTTTCTTCCCCCCTCCCCACTCCCCCTGAGACAGAGTCTCACTCTATCAACCAGGCTGGAGTGCAGTGGCGCAATCTTGGCTCACTGCAACCTCCGCCTTCTGGGTTCAAGTGATTCTCCCGCCTCATACCTGGGGTTACAGGCACTTGCCCCCACGCCCAGCTAATTTTTGTATTTTTTTAGAGACAGGGTTTCACCATGTTGGCCAGGCTGGAAAACTAAGATCTTAATTTGAGTGCCAAAGGGTGTCCCACAGCTCCTTTCCTATATTTTGTTATTGGGGCGGGGCCAGGACACACATTTCAGTAATCTTTGCTTTTAAGGGTTCTGAGTTAACTTAAAAGATGGCAAAAAAAAAAAAAAAAAAAAAAAACAGGTATAACACACAGAACCTTAAATTTCATTGTTGCCAAGCTCCATGTGAACTAGGATATGAATAGTAACAATGATTCAATTATTGTTAATAGCATACACTTACTAGATACCAAACACTGGATGAAGTGTAATACATAAGTCATCTCATTTATGTAAACATTGTGAGGAAATAGAGCACTGGAGAGTTAAGGAACTCACTCGGGTACTCACTGCTGGTGAGTGATGCAGCCAGGATTCAACCCAGCCCATCAGATGGCAGCATCTGCATCTATAACCATTACACTATTTCTTTCTTCAAGCTCCCAATTTGTGTTCTGAGGAGAGACTAAATAAGGAAAAGAAAAAAATCTCTTCCCCTATTTAGCCACCAGACCTTTGTCCATGACTTGGAAGTGTTTGCTGTGGAGTCTCCTATCTCGTCTTTTTTTTTTTTTTTTTTTGAAATGGAGTCTCGCTCTGTCTCTCAGGCTGGAGTGCAGTGGCATGATCTCGGCTCACTGCAATCTCCTCCTTTTGGGCCCAAGCGATTCTCCTGCCTCAGTCTTCCTGGTAGCTGGGATTACAGGCTCCCGCCCCCATGCCTGGCTAATTTTTGTATTTTTAGTAGAGTCAAGGTTTCACTATGTTGGTCAGGCTGGTCTGGAACTCCTGACCTCAAGTGATCCTCCCCCTTCGGTATCCCAAAGTGCTGGGATTACAGGCATGAGCCACTGCACCCAGCCTCCTATCTTGTCTTCATGAGTTTTCAGAATTTTGTGGTGCACTGATCAGAAGCCCAGAGGAATCTAGACTTTATTGAGGTACACCTTGGTATTTGAATCCCACTCTGTCTCTTTTTATTTTTATTTTTTGGCAGGGTGGGAGGGCGGGGGAAGACAGAGTCTCACTCTGTTGTCCAGGCCAAAGTGCAGTGGGCACAGGTCATTGCAGCCTTGACCTCACAGGCTTAAATCATCCTCCCACCTCAGCCTCCGGAGTAGCTAGGACTATAGGTGCACCACCACACCTGGCTAATTTTTGTATTTTTTGTAGAATTGAGGTTTCGCCATGTTGCCCAGGCTGGTCTCAAACTCCTGGGCTCAAGCAATCTGCCCGCCTCGGCCTCCCAAAGTGCTGAGATTACAGTAATGAGCTACTGTGCCCAGGCCGAATCCCTCTTTATCAGCATCAGATCATATCAATATCAATTTTATATAGACCATTAATATCAGCCAGGAGAAGGATGAAAGCAAAATGTTCTAAGAGCAAAGGGACTGCTGCTGATTATCATCAAGTGAACCTATTTCACAGGAAGAAAATGCGGATGACATTTTATGACCAACAGCATTGTTTATTTAGCCTTGGAGCACAATAGAGAAAAACTTTTGACTCCAACCCCCAGTCTCTGAAGGCAAAAGTCTGAAATACCCTCTCAATTCTGTTTATGGCCTTAAAGCATTTGTCTTAGCCTATATTCTCCCCAAAGCAGGGCCTGAGACAAAGGCTTATGTGTGAGTAGTTTAATTTGCTGTGGTGATCTCAGGAAGCAGGAGCTATGCTTGCAGAAAATGAAATAGGGAGTGCAAATATAAGGATAAGGTATTAACTACTACTGAGGACAGCTGATTATTCAAGCATGGGAGACCTTCTGAGAGACCATATAAGATGCATTTAAGGACTATCTTGCTCAGGGGAAGAGAGGGAGAAAAGGTTATCCATCAGCTTCCCTCTCCCATTGGTCAAGACTGGCCCTAGGGAACATTTATGTTTCCTGTAAATGAGTGCTAAATGGACTCCCACAGACATCAGGCATGGCAGCTCAAAGAGACTGGAAGGCAGAAAATGAAAGACATGAGACGGGCCTGAGGCCAGGCATTTTCAGGTTACATCTTCATGAAGATGGTCATTGCTGCACAATGGCTGAAATAAGGGGTGAGACTAACAAGATATGAAGTGGGTTATGAGAGGTGTTTGACATAGTCCAACCCTTGCACCATTCAAGCCCACTTACGACCTCGTGTAAATTTAATTTGTCATATGGTCGTCTTCAGTATGGCAGCTGGCTGCATTCTCTGCAAACACTTGATAATCCAAGCAAATTAGTGAAACAAGTTATAATATTTGCTGCTACAGTTGATCCCAAAGCTGTAATTGATATTCATTATCTGCTTCTTCTGCCACTCAATCTAGATTTCTCTTATTCTCATCCAGCACTTTGGCTGGCCTGGATTTCTTGCTTGGTGGTGGGACTATGACTGTCCCTGAAGTCCTTATGATTGCCTTACCCTTGATATGATCATGATTACTACAAATAGCCTGTTCATCATTACCACTGGATTTGTTCCTGAGCTGACACTTAACTGAGCCTTAACAGAACATTCCACCATCATCTGCCAGGGTCTGTTTTATTGCAGAAGCCATAGAGGTGATCTGAATAGAGATATAATGGGCATAAACAGGCTTGCGTCCTCTAAGTCTGTTCTGATGGTGTTAATCTCTGCAATTCTTTCTGGGATGCAATATTGCTTCTACTGATGGGGGCGGTGAAGTGTCTGGGTAACTTCAAGGGCTTCCACTTGGTCCTTTCTACTACAGACTCTTACTCGGCCAGATGTGGTGGCTCACGCCTGTAATTCCAGCACTTTGGGGGGCCGAGGCGGGCGGATCACTTGAGGTCAGAAGTTCGAGACCAGCCTGGCCAACGTTGTGAAACCCCATCTCTACTAACATTAGAGACTACAAAAATTAGCCGTGCGTGGTGGTGGCATGCCTGTAATTCCAGCTACTCGGGAGGCTGAGGCAGGAGAATCGCTTCAACCCAGGAGGCAGAGGTTGCAGTGAGCCGGGATAAAGCCATTGTACTCAAGCCTGGGTGACAGAGCAAGACTCTGTCTCAAAAAAAAAAAAAAAAAAAAAAAAAAAAAGATTCTTACTCCTCAGGTCAGAAAAACAACACAAGAATTCTAATATCTGCTAAATATATATCTGCCGATCTCTACTTCCAGAAACTGGGGAATTAACCACAGGGTGGGTCCGTGAATGCATAGAACCAATGTGAAATGCACTTGGGCTAGAAGTCATTTTATCACTTGGCTTTCATCATTCAAATTCATCACCTAAAAATGAGGGGCCGCATGCAGTGCCTCACACCTGTAATTCCAGCACTTTGGGAGGCTGAGGTGGGTGGATCATCTGAGGTGAGGAGTTCAAGACTCATCCTGGCCCACAATGCAAAACCCTGTCTGCACTAAAAATACAAACATTAGCCAGGCGTGGTCGTGGGCACTTGCAGTCCCAGCTACTCGGGAGGCTGAGGCGGGAGAATCACTTGAACCCGGGAGATGGAGGTTGCAGTGAGCCGAGATTGTGCCACTTCACTCCAGCCTGGGCGACAGAGCGAGACTCCCTGTCAATAAATAAATAAATAAATAAAAATGGGGGTGACAGTTCTTATCACTTGGGGTTTTTGTGAGGATTAAATGGTATGTGTAAACACCAAAACAGCTGTTGACACACAGTAGGTGTTCAAGAAATAGTACTGTAATAGGATATTTTTCTACAGAAATCCTGACTCTCGCTTTGGATGGTTTCCTTGAATCCTGAGTTTTTTTAATTCCCCAAATTGTCCTCCATGGTACTACATAGTCATTAAGAACAAAGATTTAGGAGCCAGATCATTGGGGTTTTGAATCTTGGCTCTACCAGTCACTAGTTATTGGATGTTGGGCAAGTGGTTTAATCTATCTGTGATTCAATTTCTTTATAAAATGAGAAAAATTATATATCTCACAGTATTGTTTTGATAATTGACTTATTATATGGAAAACACCTAGAATTGCCTGGCACATAGTAAGCAGAATGTAACTGTTAGCTATTATTATTTTATTGTTATTTTTTGAGATGGGGTCTCACTCTGTTGCCCAGGCTGGGGTGCAATGGTGAGATCATGGCTTGCTGCAGCCTCAACCTCCCACGCTCAAGTGATCCTCCCACCTCAGCCTCCCAAGTAGCTGGGACTACAGGTGCATGCCACCACACCCAGCTAATTTTTGTATATTTGTAGAGACAGGGATTCGCCATGTTGCCCAGGCTGGTCTTGAATCATGGGCTCAAACAGTCCACACACTTTGGCCTCCCAAAGTGGTGGGATTACAGGTGTGAGCCACCATGCCTGGCCTATTATTATTATTAATTGGCCAACACTACCTCCTAGAATTTTTTACTAGCTGGCTTTTTTCCCCCATCTTTTGCTTAGCTACGTATATCTCCCCTCTCACTCTTCTCTTCCTCCTTCCAAATCATAAAAGGTTACAGCCTGCTGGTGGCCATTCTGACAGGCTGGGAAGCGTAGGCTCCAGTTAGAAGCCAGAAACAGGCTCTTCCTCTCCTTCCAAATCATACCTGGGGGACTCAGGTTTTCTGGGAAACATAATAATAGAAACATTTACCCAGCACTTACTCAGAGTATTGTGCTAAATTCTTTCCATGGATGAACTCTTAATTTTCACAACAATCTTATGAGGTAGATATAAATATTATGCCCACTTTATAGACAGGGAAAATTGCAGTTTCAGAGAGACATAACAACTTACCTAAGGTCACATTCTAGAAATTGGTAGAGTTGGGATTTGAGCCCAGGTTTGTGAGATTCCGTAGCCTATTCTAACCATAGGAATATGGCATTGCGTAGTAGTAAATTTGTGCACTCTAGCATCAGACTGTGTTCACATGCTGGACTCACAGCTGTGACTTACTACTGCCTTGCCTACCTAAGTGGCTTCTGAAAATATTTGGCCTTTCCATTGGAGATGGAGACAAATGTGAGCAGTAATGTTTTTAAATAGAGTTTTCCCCAATACCCAACATAGACTCTGCCACAGAGCAGATGCCTCATAAACATTGGCTCAAAAAATAAATATATTCAAGACACTATTGTAGGCACGGTGTGGGTTACAAAGGCAGTTGATTGATTGAATGTCCCTTCCTTCAAGGAACTTGCAGACACGGAGAAGCTGACAGGTGCTTTAAATCACTATAATCTGAGGAGGAATGTGCTAAAAGGTTCTATGTAGAAACAAAAATATCTCTATGAAAACAAAGAAGAGGGAGAGAGTAATTAAGTTGGAGAGGTTCTCTAAGGTTTTCCGGATAGATTATTATTTGAGATGGTCTTAAAGGAAATGTTACAGAGCCAAACTGGGTCTACTCGCCCGTTGCCATAAAACCAGATACAGACATCGAGGTTTTTGCAGTGATATAGAAAGGATGGCATTTATTGTAGGGCACCAAGCAGGGAGAAATGGGTCAGCTTATGCTTAAGACCTGAATTCCCTCATGGCTTGCAGGTAAAAGTTTTTTTTTTTTTTTAGACGGAGTCTCACTCTGTTACCCAGGCTGGAGTGCAGTGGCGATATCTGGGCTCACTGCAAGCTCTGCCTCCTGGGTTCTTGCCATTCTCCTGCCTCAGCCTCCCAAGTAGCTGGGACTACAGGCGCCTGCCGCCACGCCTGGCTAATTTTTGTATTTTTAGTAGAGATGGGGTTTCACTGTGTTAGCCAGGATGGTCTTGATCTCCTGACCTTGTGATCCACCCGCCTCGGCCTCCCAAAGTGCTGGGATTATAGGCGTGAGCCACTACGCCTGGCGTCAGGTAAGAGTTTTTAAAGGCAGGGGGTAAATTTCAGGAAAGCAGGAGCTACAGGCAAAATTATAGCAGGATATCTTGAAACAAAGCAGGATGTCTGGGTCATAGGTAGGTTTAAAGATCTGATTTGCAATTGGTTAAGGAAGAGAAGCTTTGTTTAAAAAAATTTGGGGTCGGCCAGGTGCGGTGGCTCATGCCTGTAACCCCAGCACTTTGGGAGGCCAAGGCGGGCAGATCACCTGAGATCAGGAGTTCAAGACCAGTCTGGCCAACATGATGAAACCCCGTCTCTACTAAAAATACAAAAATTAGCCAGGCATGGTGGTAGCATGCCTATAATTCTAGCTACTCAAGAGGCTGAGGCAGGAGAATTGCTTGAACCCAGGATGCAGAGGTTGCAGTTAGCCAAGACCATGCCATTGCACTCCAGCCTGGGTGATAAGAGAGAAACTCCATCTCAAAAAAAAATTAGGATCATGGTTAGGCACAGCGGCTCACACCTGTAATCCTAGCACTTTGGGAGGTCAAGGCGGGAAGATCACTTGAGGCCAGGAGTTCAAGGCCAGCCAGCCTGGGCAACAGTTTAGCGAGACCTCCATCTCTACAAAAAGTAAAAAAAAAATTAGCCTCGTATAGTAGTGCATGCCTGCAGTCCCAGCTACTCTGGAGGCTGAGGTGAGAGGATAGCTTGAGGCCAGGAATTTGAAGCTATAGTGAGCTATGTTTATGCCACTGTGCTCCAGCCTTGGTGAAAGAGCAAGACCCTGTCTTTAAAACAAAACAAAAAATTGAGGTCAGTAGAAAAATGTTAACTGGGCCGGGTGCGGTGGCTCATGCCTGTAATCCCAGCACTTTGGGAGGCCAAGGCGGGTGGATCACTTGAGGTCAGAAGTTCGAGACCAGGCTGGCCAACATGGTGAAACCCCGTCTCTACTAAAAATATAAAAAAATTAGCCAGGCATGATAGTAGGAGCCTGTAATCCCAGCTACTTGGGAGGCTGAGGCAGAATTGCTTGAACCCAGCAGATGGAGGTTGCAGTGAGCCGACACAGTGCCACTGCACTCCAGCCTGGGCAACAGAATAAGACTCTGTCTCAAAAAAAAAAAAAAAAAAGAAGAAAAATGTTAACTGGTTAGGGGAGTGACTTTCTCCAAGCCTCTCAGGAAGCAAGTTAGAACGAAGGGCAACAGTTTCGTCTTCACTTCTCCCTTACCTGGGGTACCTGTTTGGTGGGGATCCCCCGTGGGGGTCTGAGCCTGTGAAAGAGAACTCAGGGACATAAGATATGATCTTTAGTTTCTATAGAGAAAGCAAACATTTTGGGACAGTAACTTCTTAAGCTATTGTTTTCGGCCATTATTACTTAAAAAATCATTTTTTTTTAAATTTTAAAATAAAGATGGGTTCTTGAACTGCTATGTTGCCCCAGCTGGTCTTGAACGCCTGGGCTTAAGTGAGCCTTGGCCTCCCATAGTGCTGGGATCACAGGCGTGAGCCACTGCGCCAGGCCTATTACCTTCTTGTTTAACAAGTTACTTATTTACTGCCCATGGCTAGCTAGGTGCTTAGAATTTCTCTTGAAGGAACTCAGGATTTTATTTCCATGCCTGGAGTAGTCTGCAGGCCCCTAAAAAAGGGGATCCCTGCTCCATCTCAGAAAGGTAACATTTTTAGGATGGAGCAACTAAAAGAGATTTAAAAAATACAGTCATGCTGGGAATTTTTACTTTCTGCTGCAGGTGTTGGATTCGATGAAGGGATTCACATGGGGGGAGGTGTGTTTTATCAGGCTCACTCTGGCACCTGGTAGGGAGACCAGTCCTCTGAAGCCAGATGGCCTTAGATTCAAACCCCACCAGCGTAATTTATTCAAAAATCTGCAGGGCAGGCCAGCAGGCCAGGCCAGCAGCCTGGGCGACAGAACGAGACTCTGTCTCTTAAAATGTATTTACCCTGTGATCTCAGGAAATGTGTCAGTCAGGATTCTACCTGAGAAAAAGGACTGGTACTATATATGTATATATTTATTTATTTATTGCAAGGAATTGGCTTTTTTTGCTCATCAGGGCTGGCTTGGCAAGTTAAAAATCTGCAGGGCAGACCAGCAGGCTGGAAACTCAGGCAGGAGTGGAAGCAGCAATCCACAGTAAGTTTCTTCCCCGAGGAAGACTTCAGTTTGCTCTTTAGGCCTTTACACTGATTGGATGAGGCACACCCAGATTATTGAAGACAGTCTCTTTTTATTCAGAAGTCAACTGACTGTACATGTTAACCACATCTACAAAATACCTTCACAGCAACACCTAGATTCTTGTTTGATTAATAAAGTGGGTACTATATCCTAGCCATATTGGCACATAAAACTAAACTTCACGGCTGGACTTGGTGGCTCACGCCTTAATCCCAGCACTTTGGGAGGCCAAGACAGGTGGATTGCTTGAGTCCAGGAGTTGGAGACCAGCCTGAGCAACATGGCAAAACCCTGTCACTACAAAAAATTTAAAAAACTAGCCAGGTGAGGTGGCGGGAGCCTGTAATCCCAGCTACCCAGGAAGCTTGAGCCCTGGCTGTCGAGGTTGCAGTGAGCCAAGATCGCGTCACTGCACTCCAGCCTAAGTAACAGAGTGAGACCCTGTCTCAATAACAGACAATCAAAAAAACTAAACTAAACTAACCTTCACTTAATTTCTTCAAGTTCGTTTCCTCAGCTATAAAATTGAGATACTGATCCTTACCTCCTATATGAAAATGCACATTAGGTAGCAGAACTTTCCATGAAGCAGAGCAACAGGGCTTAACAGGTCTTAGCGCTCAGTCTACAGGAATCAGTGGGGAGGCTTTTGCAACACTTTAGAAGAGCAGGGTTTGGTTTGAATAAGAATATATTTTTCCAACCTGGATACTTTGTAATATAAGCACATGGGGGGCGGGGAAACAGTTCAAACTGGCAATCAATGAAGAGGTAGTCTGTCTTACTTTAGGCCTTTCCCTCAGAAGTAATTATTGCTGATAGTTTCTATTTTTCCAGAATTTTGTTCTATATGCATGCACGCTCAATGCCTAATCACACTCAGGCTTTTGTCCCCTTGCACCTTGCTTTTTAAATTTAATGGTATGTCTTGGAGAATGTTCCATTTCAGCATGTACAAATCTACTTCTTTTAAAAAATGGCTGCAAAGGGCTGGGCGTGGTGGCTCATGCCTTGTAATCCTGGCACTTTGGGAGGCCAAGGCAGGCGGATTGCCTGAGCTCAGGAGTTTGAGACCAATCTGGGCAACACAGTGAAACCCCATCTCTACTAAAATACAAAAAAAAACAAAATTAGCCGGGTGTGGCAGCGTGTGCCTGTAGTCCCACCTACTCGGGAGGCCAAGGCAGGAGAACTGCTTGAACCCAGGAGGCGGAGGTTGTAGTGAGTTGAGATCACGCCACTGCACTCCAGCCTGGGTGACAGAGCGAGACTCTGTCTCTTAAAAAAAAAAAAAATGGCTGCAAAGTATTCCATTGTGTTGTTAAATACTAATTTACTTATTTAATAAGTTCTCAACTGATGGTAATTTAGGTTACCAACTTTTTTGCTATTATAAATAATACAAGGGTAAACATCTTTGTACATACATACGTGTTTGCATAATGTGTAAGAAGAGATGTAAGATAAATTTCGAGAACTGGAAATACTGCATTAAATGGTTTGCACATTTAAAATGTCAATGTATAGTGCCAATTTATCTTTCAAAGAGATTGCATTAGTTTATACCCAACCAATAGTATACGAGAGTGCTGTTTCCCCATGCCCTTATCAACACTGCCACCTTGGATTTAAACCTGCTTGTTTTCCTTTAAAATACCAAAATGGGCATTTGAAAAAAATACGCATGATTTTTTCCTTGGCAAGAGCTATATTTTGTTTGAGTTTGATCTTTCTGATAGCAGACCTAGGCCTTGTGCCCTGTCCTGTCGTCCCATCTCTGAGGAGCTCGGCAGATGACCTGACCACAGGAGTCAGTCAGAATAGCTCCAGGTCACCAGGCAAAAGGGTAGGCCAGACCCGGGCCTGTGCCCAGCCTGATGATGGAAATGCAAACAAGCCAAGTTCTATAATAGAACACAGAGCCATTGCCGGGAAACCACAAATTGCTGACTTGCTCCTGCAAACAATCAATATTCAGAAGCTGAGTCCAGGAATTCTAACGATGCATCCTGCACAAAGGGCTGAGTGGGGGAGGATGTGCTTTTAGAAAAAAACCCAGCACCAGAAGCCCTGGTGCTGCTTCTTAGAGAGCCACCAAGAAGGCCCTTGGTCCCATCACCACGCCCTCTGACAATCCCAGAACCCTAGGCTCTCAGAGCCAGAGTAGATCTGGGAAATTATCCTGCCCTGAGAGAGTCCAGGCAAAGAATCAAGGCAGTTCCAAGGAGCAAGTGCTCACTTCGGCGGGATAGTGCAGGGCAGTGGTTAGTGGCTACACTTGGGCTCAAATCCTGACTCAGTCACCAGCTCTCTGACCTTGGACACATTGCTTCACATCTCTCAGCCTCAGTTTTCTCATCTATAGAATGAAGATAGTAACACCTATCTCAGAAGGTCATTGTGAGGATTCAACTGAATAATTATGTTTGTAAATAATTTAGCATGGCAACTGGCTTTTTGTAAGGTCGTAATAAATTATTATTAATGTTTTTTTTTTTCTGAGACAGAGTCTCCCTCTGTCACCCAGGTTGGAGTGCAGTGGTGCTATCTAGGCTTGAATCCTCCTGGGTTCAAGTGATTCTTCGGTCTCAGCCTCCCAAGTAGCTGGGACTACAGGCATACACTAGCATGCCCAGCAAATTTTTTGTATTTTTAGTAGAGATGTGGTTTCACCATGCTGGCCAGGCTGGTCTCAAACTCCTGAGCTCAAGTGATCCACTGACCTTGGCCTCTCAAAGTGCTAAGATTACATGTGTGAGCCACCATGCCTGGCCTATATTGTTATTAATAAACAATAGGATATCAGGAGTGGGGACTAAGGAGAGGCCATTTGCACTAGACCTTGAAGAATTTGGAAGATTTGGTAATTAGAATGATTAAAGGGATGAAGTTCCTGTGCAAAGGTTCTCTTCTCGTGTCTCTCCTGGCCTGACCAGGAGGCATGCTGGGGTCTCAGCAGTAGACCACTGCAGAGGAGGGTGGGTATAGGTAGGGGATAATTCCACTGCAGAACATGTCAAATAGTCCTTGCTTAAATGGTATCTACAATGACATTTGCATCTGGGTTCCAAATTCATCCCCATATCCTCCTGTCTCAGCCTCCCAAAGTTCTGAGATTACAGGCGTGAGCCACTGTGCCCAGCCTCCATCCATATTTGAATGCAGGCTCCATCAGGGCAGGCCCCTTTACTGTTAAAATTCTGCATGATGATGAAGGGCACATGCCTGCACGGATTTGCTCCACTCTGTTCCACCTCGGCTGCTTCCCTCCCTCAGCAACGCCTGGCATCCCTACTCTGGGGCCGTTACTTAGAGGCAGGATATGGCTCCAATTTAGCACGATTATCCCCAGGGCCAGATAGACAGTAATTGGATTGAATCAATATAACATACAAAACTCTTCATAATCTGGGTTCAGTATATTTTTTTAGCCATTCTCTTAGCCTAGACTCCAGCTAGTCTCTAGCATAGACTACATAGAATAATGGTAACATTGGGCTGGGGGTGGTGGCTCATGCCTGTAAGCTCAGCACTTTGGGAGGCTGAGGTGGGTGGATCACTTGAGGCCAGGAGTTCAAGACAAACCTGGCCAACATGGTGAAACCCCGTCTCTACTAAAAATACAAAAAGTAGCCAGGCATGGTGGTGCATGCCTGTAGTTCCAGCTACTTGGGAGGCTGGGGCAGGAGAATAACTTGAACCTGGGAGGCGGAGGTTGAAGTGAGCCAAGATCGTACCACTGCACTCCAGCCTGGGCAACAGAGTGAGACTCTCTCACAAAACAAAAACAAAACAAAAGAGTAATGGTAATATTGATCATCATCATTCACTGAGTGTGTACCAGTCATTGTTCTAGCACTTTACGTACATTAATTCACTGAATCCTTACAGAACCCTATCAGTTAAGTATTATTATTATCTCCATTGGTCTGGTGAGAAAATTAGATCCAGAAAGGTGAAACAACTTCCTGATAGAGTAAGGACTTGAAGCCAGGTGGTCTGCCTGGACCCTGAACCATTCCCAGCCACTCCTCTCTGTTGCCTCTGTTGTAGAGTGGCTTTGCTCTTTCAAGTCCCTGAGCCTCTGCTCTGCTGCAATGCCCTTCCCCAACTTCTGGCTCTAGCAAACTCTACTTGCTCTTTGAAGCCCAGCCCAGATACTGCATCCCTGGCCCCACCTGCTTCTCCAACCAGGGGAAGGAGGTTGTCCCTGTCTCCACTTTCTTCCCCTTACAAGTTGCTCCCAGCCCTGGATGGGGAGGTCATCTGAAACAGGACCCTGACTCACGCCTCAGTATCACCAGCCCTCAGCACAGTGCTTGTCTGTGGGTCTTTCATTCGTGTTTTCAACAAACATGAACGAGTTGAATGAGCAACTCCACTGCTTCGCACACGAGGAAACAAATCCAGAGAGGCAGAGGGACCTGTCCATTTCACACAGCCAGTGAGAGAGAGAGCTGAGGCCAGACTCCAGGGCTCCTGACACCCAGCCCTGTTCTCTCTCACACCATTCCAACTGTGTGTGGAACGTTTGGAAAAGCCTTTATGCATCTTTGAGCCTTTCTTAATTCTGTCTTACATTTATTTCATCCCAAAGACGACTTCTTTGAGAGTGCTGGTGGGAGAGTGAATTTTGGCTCGTCTTGTCTGAAGTCATGAGGCAACAGGGGAAAACAGACAAACAATCCTGAGATGTGTTTTACTGACCCAGTCCTCAAAACAGCAGAACAAAACACTCCACACTCAAGCTGGGGCTGCTAGCCAGCAGGGCACTGAGTGAAGCTGGACAGAATTCACTAGGGATCCTCCTCCCTTTTGCTTAAAATGGTGGGGCCTTTGGAGAGGAAGTGTTTTCTGGCTTGTCTGAATTTTCTTTCTTTTTTTTCCTTTTTTTTTTGAGATGGAGTCCCACTCTGCTCCCCAGGCTAGAGTGCAGTGGCGTGATCTCAGCTCACTGCAACCTACGCCTCCTGGGTTCAAGCGATTCTCCTGCCTCAGCCTCCCAAGTAGCTGGGATTACAGGCGTGCACCACCACACCTGGCTAATTTTCATTTTTTTAGTAGAGATGGGGTTTTACCATGTTGGCCGGGCTGGTCTCGAACTCCTGACCTCAGGTGATCCACCCGCCTCAGCCTTTCAAAGTGCTGGGATTACAGGCTTGAGCCACTGTGCCTGGCCCTTTTTTTTCTTTTTCTTTCTTTTTGACAGGGTCTCGCTCTATCACCCAGGCTGGAGTGCAGTGGCACAATCACGGCTCATTCCCACCTCAGCCTCCTGGGCCCAAATGATCCTCCCACCTCACCCGTGTAGCTGGGACCACAGGTGTGCACCACCATGCCTGGATAATTTTTAAATTTTTTGTAGAAATGAGGTCTCCCTGTGTCACCCAGGCTGATCTCAAACTCCTAAGCTCAAGGGATCCTCCTGCCTCTACCTCCCAAAATGCTGGGATTACAGGCGTGAGCCACCACACCTGGCCAATGATGATTACTTGTTCATAATGTCCTTTATGGCTGGAATGGCCTTCCTCACCTTGTCTGCCTAGGAAACTTTTACTTATCCATCATAAGCCATCTCTGGTTATTGGCAAGCCATCTCTGATCATCCCGTTTCCCCTCAATGTGGTCCCTGGTTCTCTCAGCTCTCTCACCCCTTTTACCTTTGCCCCTCTAACACAACCTGGTCTATGTTGAAATTGTTTACTTGCCCATGTTCCCTAGTAGGTGATGGCAGCTAAGAGGATAGGCTCAGGTCTGTGCCCCCAGGGCCTAACAGTGCCTGCCCCATGGAGACTCAGGAACTGGCTTCTACATCCCTAGATTAGGAGCACTAGGAGGTTGGGAGAAGAGGAGCTTTGCAGGGCTGGGGGCTGCATAGCTCCTGGGAGCACCAATCATATCATATGCTATTACTTTGTTTGAATGGAGCCCCTGGAGCTGTGCAGCTTGGTAGCTCTGGGCCGCTGCATGAGACAGACTTGGTCTTGTATCTTAGCTCTGCCACATTCTGGCTTCACTCCTTGGACCATTTAATCTGTTTAGGCCTCAGTGTCTTCACTTGTCAATGACTGTTATGATTGTGACCTCTCATATTGTTGTCAAGATTAAATGAGATGATACACACAACGATCCCGATGGTGCCTGGCCAGTGGTAGTTGTAACCCAGTACCAGATTTTTAATGACAAGATTCATACCAGGGCTGAGCATCAGACTATGGGGTTGCCTTGGTAGTGTAAGAGGCAGAAAGGTAATGTGAAGAGGCAGAAAGAACAGTGCTCTAGGAGACAAGAACCCTGGATACAAGGGCTGTGTGTGTGTGTGCATGTGTGTGTGTGTGTTTTCTCTGCCCCACCATGTGGTCCATCTTCCCCTCTGTCCCAGGCCCATCCTGGTTTTGTACTCCATACTCAGCTGGAAAAATTTGAGGCAGAAGAGCAGCTAGGAACCCATCTAGGGTGGCCAGGCCTACCTGGGTGCTGGGAAGCAGGAGTGCCCTTGAGCAGTGGCACTGCTTTGGGCTGGAGCCGTGAGGCCTCCTCTGTGGTGGGGGTCATGGTTTGGAGCATGGGCTATGGAGCCAACAGCCTGGGTGCAAAATCCCTCTTAGCCCCTTCCTCACTGTTCTACCTGTCTGTGCCTCAGCTTCCTCACTGGATTAGTTTGCTAGGGCTGCTGTAACAAAGTGCCACAGCCTGGGTGGCTCAAACAGCAGAAGTCATTTCACATAGTTCTGGAGGCTAGGAGTGTGAGATCAAGGTGTTGGCAGGGTTGGTGTCTAGTGAGGGCCTCTCTCCTCGGCTTGCAGATGGCTGGCTTTGTGGTTCTATTTTCGCTGTTGGTGAAATAACGGACAGTGAGCTCAGAAGGCAGTGAACTTCTAGGGTCTAAATAGCCCAGGTGGAACAGTGCACAGACCTGCAGTGACACTGCCCAGCTGGCCAATACTGGACTGTGTTTCTTCCTAGACAATTTCAAGACACAAAGTTTGTTTTATGTTCTATTAATACTGTATAAGAATAAACGCTATAAATTGTAATTGTAAGACACTATCAATTGTTAAGTCTCACTCTGATCTCAGAGATGCTGAAATTTGAAAAAAATAGTGTTGTGTCTTAGAATTGATGAAAGACAGTAGGTCCTGTTTCTTAGCTTTTGGCAGTGAGGATCCACTGAGGTGGAGGGGCGGGCAGGCCATGTGCCTGGGGCCGCAGACGCTGGCTGCTCTCCAGTATCAGCGTCCACGCAGGAAGTGGAATGGTGAAGCACCATCCCAGTCAAGGCTCCTCACTTGGAAAACTGGCTAAATCCACGGCTGGGAAACAGATCCCAAAAGCTGCACAGGTCCCACTTGAGCTTTTTGTGGGCCTTGTAAAATGAGCCCTTCGTGTGGGCGTCTGACAGACCTGGGTTCTTGCTCTAAAGCTGCTACTCACCAACCAAGAAATTGAAAGAAGAAAGGCTCCAAAGTGCAAAGAGGGGCGAGGCATGGTGGCTCATGCCTGTAATCCCTCCGAGGTGTGTGGATCACTGGAGCCCTAGAGTTCGAGACCAGCCTGGGCAATATGGTGAAACCTCATCTCTACAAAAAAAAAAAAAAAAAGAAGAAGAAGAAGAAAATTAGCCAGGTGTGGTGGCACACATCAGTAGTCCCAGCTACTCTGGAGGCTGAGGCGGGAGGATCACTTGAGCCCAGGAGGTCGAGGCTTCAGTCAGCCATGATCATGATGCCACTGCACTCCAGCCTGGGTGACAGAATGAGACCTGTCTCAATAAGTAAATAAAAGTGCAAAGAGGGCTTTGCCAAACGTTGCATGCACAAGATGGTGTGTGTGAGAGAGACGCCTGGGAGTCAGGGGTCCCGGGGTTTGGTTTTGGCTTTTCCCTCCCTGGCTGTGGACTGGGCCAGGTCCCTCTGCCTCTCTGGACCTGTTTCCTCGTGGGTAAAGCAGTTGAGTTCAGTCACTCATCCAACAAATGTGAACTGGGGGCCCCTTCTAGGTGGTGTGCTGAGGGCTGGGGGTATACAGGGTGAGATGTGGTCCCCGCTCCAGGAGAGCTCCGTCCAGTGTGGAGAGTAAGTGGTGAAGAGCACAGAGAGGAGGCAGCCAGGCATTCTCCATGCACTGTCTCCTTTAATCCTCATCATCACCTTATGTGATGGGTAACACAGGCATTTTTATCCCCATTTCAGAGATGCAGTCAGGGAGACTGAGAAAGATGGTGCTGCTTACCAAGGCAGGGCCAGGGTTTGGACCTGTTCTGCCTGACCTAAAGCCAGCTCTCTTTTCTCTTCACCTTGGATGGTCGGTCAGAAGTTTCCTTCTAGCACAGCATTCTCAGATTCTATGCCAAAAAATAGCCTGTGAATGTCACATTCTGACAGGCTTCTACAAGATCCCCCTCACTTAGCAACCAAGTAAGGGAGAGCCCCTCTCTGCTCAGGAATGGTGGGGCCAGGGGTGGGAGTGCAGGGTAGCTCAGCATGTCTAACCTGGCTTGTCTTCTAAGGAGGTGGTAAGCACCATGTGTCAGGGGAGTGAGCCTCCCCCTCACAAAAGCTTTCCATCTACACTCATGGGCGTGTCAGTGGTGTGACATGCCATCTGAGTGACTCTACTTTGCCTGGTCATTTTATGCTCAGCAGCTGTTAATACAGTCCAGCAGTTCATACTGGAAAATACAGAAATCAAGGGACTGCTCCGTCAGTGAGCATTATGTTCACAGGTTCATGTCACAGGATGAAGGGGCGGGAGAAGATGCTGGGGGCCAGTCCTTGGTCTGAAGCCTCCATGGCAGCCCTATCAAGGGATTTTTTGGTCTCTGTTTGCATATCTCCCTGGATAGGAGGATCATGCTTCCTTTCAGCTCTGGCTAGAAGAGACTTCTAGCTGGTAGAGCCCAACAATACCTTGCGCATTTTGCCGAGGAAGCTCTCAGGCTAAGGACAGTGAAGTGATTTGCTCAGGGTCACCTGGTGCGACAGTGGAAAGCCTGGGTCAGAGTCTTGGCACTGGGAAGCCTGGTTCTGTCCTTGACCTCACAGTTGAGTGGAAATAATCCCAAGGGAGGATTTAGGCTGGGTTCTTGCCTCAACCAGGTCATTTAACTTGAATTAAATGATATTTAATTCAATTTAATATTAGCCAAGGCCTACTATGTGCCAGGCACTATACTTACACCTAATGTGACCACCTACCTCCCTGAACCCTAGTTTCTCATCTATGAAAAAAAATACCTCCTGTGCATCTTCTCTCAGAGCCCTGTTATGAGGATGAAATGAAGAAAAGGAAGTAAAGTGCTTTGTAAACTGTAAAGTGCTGTGTCCATTGAGGCACTGTTGCTAAAGCTGGCCAGCCTATCTCTGTGGTCCACTCTGCCTGGAGCAGACTTCCCACTTAGCACTGGCCACCATATTTGAATTTGTTTATTTGCTTCTCACCCCTACGAGAGTTCCCAGGGGAGGAATGTTCGGGGATTTGTATTTGATTTCCCAGAGCCTCGCCCTGGGCCTGGCACATGGCAGGTGCTTAACAGTATTTATGAATGTCTTAGTCCATTCAGGCTGCTATAACAAAATGCCATAAACTGGGTAGCAGAAATGTATTTCCCACAGTTCTGGAGGCTGGGAAGTCCAAGTCCAAGATCAGGGACAGGCAGATCTGGTGTCTGGTGAAGCCTGGTTTCCTGCCTCATACATAGCTGTCTGTCTTCCCTGTGTCCTCACGGGGTAGAAAGGGCAAGGGAACGCTCTGGGGTCCCTTTTTTTTGAGATGGAGTTT
The DNA here is from genome assembly GCF_028885655.2 of Pongo abelii. Lineage (NCBI taxonomy): Eukaryota > Metazoa > Chordata > Mammalia > Primates > Hominidae > Pongo > Pongo abelii. The sequence continues at coordinate 80,226,077 of NC_071994.2, forward strand.
CACTCTTATTGCCCAGGCTAGAGTACAATGGTGTGATCTTAGCTCACCCCAACCTCTGCCTCCCGGGTTTGAGCGATTCTCCCGCTTCATCCTCCTGAGTAGCTGGCATTACAGGCATGCGCCACCACGCCTGGCTAATTTTGTATTTTTAGTAGAGATGGGGTTTCTCCATGTTGGTCAGGCTGGTCTCAAACTCCCGACCTCAGGTGACCTGCCTAACTTGGCCTCCCAAAGTGCTGGGATTATAGGCGTGAGCCACCGTGCCTGTTTTTTTTTTTTTTTTTTTTGAGACGGATTCTCACTCTGTTGCCGAGGCTGGAGTGCAATGGCACGATCTTGGTTCACTGCAACCTCTGCCTCCCAGATTCAAGCGATTCTTCTGCCTCAGCCTCCCGAGTAGGTGGGACTACAGGCATGCGCCACCATGCTCAGCTAATTTTCTTTTCTTTTTTTTTTTTTTGTATTTAGTAGAGATGGGGTTTCACCATGTTAGGCTGGTCTCGAACTCCTGACCTCAGGTGGTCCACCCGCCTCGGCCTCCCAAAGTGCTGGGATTACAGATGTGCACCACCGTGGCCAGCCCTGAGGTCCCTTTTGTAGAAACAAATCCCATTCATGAGGGTTCCACTCTCATGACCTAACTACCTCTCAAAACCTATCCCTCCAAATATCACATTGGGGTTAGGTTTCAACTCAGGGATATTATAGGGACACAAGCATTCAGTCTGTAAACAGAACATGTGATGAGCTGTGTTTCTCAGACCCAAGGAGATGCCAACCTGTGGGCACTCGAAGACCCCTGGGGGAAGGGCTAGGGAGAGGGCAGGTGGGAAGGGTGACCACTGTGGTGAAGTAGCTACATAGTCTAGGGTATAAACCCTGGGGTGCGTCTTCTTGCTCCAGGAAAATTTAGGACATGGGAACACACGAGGAGTTTAGGAGCGGAGTTTTAATAGGCAGAAGAGAAAGATAAACAGCTCTTTCTATAGAGAGAGAGGGGTCTCTGAGTGGAAAAGACCGGCTGGTGGTGGCTGCACCCGACTTTATAGTCCAGCTTGAGGAGGCGGTGTCTGATTTATGTAGGGATCACAGATTGCTTTGATCAGGTGTGATATTTACATAGCGCAAGGAAGGCTTGTTGCCCCACCCTAATCCTATGATGCAAATGAACTCTCCTTGGCCAGTGCCATCTTGTCTGCTCCTTACTGTACACGTGGCTGGCAAAGAAGGGATGGTGGAGCCACCATCTTGAACATGTCTAGTCCCTAGTCCCTAGTTTCTGCCGACATTCAGCCATGCAAGCTCCCAGCTTGTTTGTCTGTATCTGCAGCTTGACTTTATAGGCTGCTGTTTGGTAGAAAATGATTTTGGGCTGCTTTTCATTAAAAAGAAAAGCCTTACCGAGGACTCCCATACCCTTACTATCTGCCTAAGTGATTTATTCTTAACTCCTAGTATCAGTGGGGCACTCTAAGCAGCAGGAGTGGCTTTGTTATCCCAGCTTGGACCTCTAGTTTTTGGCTCTCATGTAAATAGAAATGAACACTGGCTGGGTGCAGTGGCTCACACCTGTAATATCAGCACTTTGGGAGGCCGAGGCGGGCAGATCATGAGGTCAAGAGATCGAGACCATCCTGGCCAACACGGTGAAACCCCGTCTCTACTAAAAATACAAAAATTAGCTGGGCGTGGTGGCACGCGACTGTAGTCCCAGGTACTCTGGAGGCTGAGGCAGGAGAATCGCCTGAACCCGGGAGGTGGAGGTTGCAGTGAATTGAGATCATGCCACTGCACTCCAGCCAGGTGACAGAGTAAGACTCCGTCCCCTCCGCACACAAAAAGAAAAGAAAGAAATTAACACCAGGCCAAACAGAACTTTTACTTAGGCAAGGTTTCATAGGCTTGCGGCTGGAGCAACTGTGCGGGAGCATTGTATGGGAAAGGGATCCTGGTGCTAGCTCCTGCAAGGACTTGGCTCTTGTCATTTTAAGGAAGCTGAGGTGAGAAAAAGGAGTGACATGTAGGCATGTAGAGATGGGGAACTTTTAGCACCTGCGCAGTTTGACCATGCGTTTCTCATGCATCATATGTCTCATTAGCGCGTTAAATCTCCAGCCCTGCGTGTGATTTTTGGTATTACGATGTGATTATTATAAGGAAAGCTTGGTGAAAGATCAGTGCTGGAGTCCATCTTGTCTTCAGCCAACTGCATCTGGTCTGGTTCTTATCAGGAATGCCAGAAGCCTGCTTTTAGCAACTTTGGGAGACAGCACTCAAGGACAGAAATGGTTAGTTTCTTATTTTTATGGTTACAAACTCAGCCTGGTCAGCTAACTTAGGAGAGAGGTCCCCCTTTGCTATGTGACGTGGGTCAGCTTGTTAAGGGATACAAGAAGGCAGCGGAGGGAATATGCCTGGACATGTGAGGCCCAGGGGGTCTTGGTGACCCAGTCTCTTGTCTTCTCTATACTGTCTTACCTTGGCTTAGGTCAGGACATGGGGCTGTCATGGAGAACCTCTCTCTGCTCAGGAATGGTGGGGCTGGGGTTAGGGGGCAGGGTGGCTCGGTTTGTCTAACCTGGCTTGTCTTCTAAGAAGGTGGTAAGCACCATGTTTCAGGGGAGTGAGCCTCCCCCTCACAAAAGCTTTCCATCTACATTCATGGGCATGTCAGTGGTGTGACATGCCATCTGAGTGACTCCATTTTGCTGGTCATTTTATGCCCAGCAGTGCTTATACAGTCCAGCAGTTCACACTGGAAAATACAGAAATCACAGGACTGCTCCATCTGTAAGCATTATGTTCACAGGTTAGTGTCACAGGATGAAGGGGCAGGAGAAGAGGCTAGGGGCCAGTCCCTAGTATGGCACGATGGAGCCCCTGTCCTTACCAGCATGTGGATCAGCCAGAAAGATGGTGGGGGGCTGGAGTTGCTCACCCTGGCTCTCCAGAGCCTCTTGTATGCCTGTCTTCCAGCTTGATGGTGACATCCCATTAGTGGCTTGAAACTGACCATGGTGACAGTATTTATTTTATTTTATTTATTTATTTTTTGAGACGGAGTTTTGCTCTCGTTGCCCAGGTTGGAGTGCAATGGCATGGTCTTGGCTCACTGCAACCTCCACCTCCCAGGTTCAAGTGATTCTCCTGCCTCAGCCTCCCGAGTAGCTGGGATTACAGGCATGTGCCACCACAACCGGCTTTTTTTTTTTTTTTTTTTTTTTTTGTATTTTTAGTAGAGACAGGGTTTCTCCATGTTGGTCAGGCTGGTCTTGAACTTCTGACCTCAGGTGATCCGTCTGCCTTGGCCTCGCAAAGTGCTGGGATTACAGGCGTGAGCCACTGCACCTGGCCGGCAGTATTTATTTGAAACTGACGATGGTGACGGTATTTAGTGGGAAATTGGCCCACACTACAGATCAGGGCTTTGTTTACCAGTACAGCACTAGCTGTGAACAAGTGCGATGTGATGACAAAAGTGCTCACCAGGTATAGGGTGGCACAGCAGGGACTGGGACTGACTTTATTGGGTGGAGCTAAGGAGGCGGGGCTTACACAGTATTGAAGGATGAGCTGTGAAGACAGAGTGGTAAAGGGAGGCCCAGACAAGTGTGGGATGGCAAGACATATCCTGTGGTTCTGTGAAAGGAAACTGTGGATGTGAAGGCACTTGGCAACTTAATACAAGGTGTCAAGCGAAAGGGTGTAGAGTAAGCAAATCCAACATAGGAGGTATAAAGTGAACTAATTAGGGCTGGGGAAGGGTATCCATGTCATCACACATTAACCTTTGCTCTTTAGCTGGTAGGGTCCCTAGGGATTTCAAATGTGGCTCAACAAGGCCTTTGCCCAACTCTTTGGTAAAGGAGAACCCGGGCTTTGGAGAGGGACTTGGCGTAAGGAAGCGAATGGGCTAGAACACTCCGGGGCTGCCAGCTAACTGGGAAATGTTGACAAAGGCTGTGAAATGCCCTGTGTTTTGGTGGTGGGGTGGTGGGAGTGGCAGGGAAGTTGGCAGGAAACGGGACTAGGAAAACAAGTGGGGAGGGGTCAGATAGAGCAGGCTGAGCCTGCACTTCTTCATGAGCCTCAGAGCCAGGCAGCCCCGCCTCAAAGCTTGTTTTGCTGTCCTTTGTGTCGGGTGGGGTCCTGGGTGCCATGGGTTGCTTGGCGAGCCCCCGTTGGTCCCTGTGCCCCAGACTGGGGCGAGTGTGTTACTGGACTGTTTCCACAGCTCGGTTGGTGCCACACTGTCCCGAAGGTTCTGAAGGAGACTGAGGTCACCAGGCTGTCTGGGCAGAGAGAGCTGCCAGAGTCTCGTCCCTCCCTTTGATGGGCCTGCTATCAAGGTTGTTTTGCTCCTGGAGCTGATCACAGGCCTCTTTTCCCAGTCAGCCACCCCCATCAGCCCAGAGCCCCCTGGGACACAGGCAGACGTAGGCGGTCAGTGTGGAGAGACTGCAATTCAGGAAAGGGATGGGCTGAAATTTCTTGGGCCAAGAAATTGGCCCAGGACTGACCTTGGCTACGCCCCCACTGATGACAGACTGATTTTTAAAAAAATTATTTTCTTTAGACATTCTTGCTCTGTTGCCCAGGCTGGAGTGAAGTGGTGTGATCTTGACTCACTGCAATCTCTGCTTCCTAGGTTCAAGCAATTCTTGTGCCTCAGCCTCCCGAGTAGCTAGGATTACAGGCATGCGCCCCTATGCCTGGCTTATTTTTGTATTTTTAGTAGAGACAGGGTTTCACTATGTTCATCAGGCTGGTCTCGAACTCCTGACCTAAAGTGATCTGCCTACCCTGGCCTCCCAAAATGCTGAGATTACAGGTCTGAGCGACCACACCTAGCCTGATGACTATTTTGTTGTTGTTGTTGTTTGTTTTTTTGAGACGGAGTCTCACTCTGTTGACAGGCTGAAGTGCAGTGGTGCGATCTGGGCTCACCACAACCTCCGCCTCCCAGGTTCAAGCTATTCTCCTGCCTCAGCCTCCCAAGTTGCTGAGACTACAGGCATGCGCCACCACGCCTGGCTAATTTTTGTATTTTTAGTAGAGATGGGGTTTCACCATGTTTGCTAGGATGGTCTTGATCTCTTGACTTCGTGATCCACCCACCTCAGCCTCCCAAAGTCAGACTGTTTTAAGAGTAATTTGTAAAAGGAAGCTGGAAGTTTGGGGTGAATAAATGGGTGGTTACACAAATGCTGTGTGATTTAGGGTGCAGTTTACAAAAGAGTGGCTGCCTCCTAGGCTGTAAATTCTGAGGTGTGGGCAAGTGGGGACCTTGGCCACCCCTGCATAGGGAGATCTGGCCCAAAGGCAGACCAGGGTCATGAGGCTAGGCCCTTCTTAAGAGGGTGGAGGGCTTTTGGAGATGCTGAGGGCATGAGGTCACAGAGTGGTGCCTGCTGCTGGCCTTCAAGCATGCAGGGTCCCTGTTTGGTGGTGGCCTCATGAAGTAGTCACACCAAGGTGGGTGCTTAGGGTTCCCTCAAGCACCCATTCTAACTGTCCCTCTGCATGCAGGGGACCACACCTAGGGCAGGAACTGAGAGCTGACGAGTGTTGTGTTCCCGGCGTTGCTCCTTCAGCTGGGATGGAGCCCTCGGCGGGATAAAAGGCTAAACTGGGTCCAGGTGAGATCACCACATGGTCTCACCCAGGGCAATGAAGCGATCACAAGCAGCACATCCCTGCTCACAGTTCGCACTCAGACTCACCTGTCCGCCGATGGTGCTGCCATCACTGCTGAACGTTTGTTCTCCGTCTTTCTCACATTTTTGCCAAGCAGAAGGCTGAGCTCACCTAACCTGGATGCGGGCAATGAGATGCACTGCGTGCCCCCCTTCCCGTCGTGCAGCTGTGGTGTGAACGCACATCCTCCCTTGCTTGCCCTTCCTGCCTGGCTGCCAGCTCTGCTCTTGCTGTTCCCTGTGCCCACAGCACTCTCTTGCTTATTCTGTCAAGCCTGACCTACCCTCAGAGGCCCACCTTGGCCATCCACAAGGCTCCTTCTAAGAACTGAACCCTTTCCCTGAGTTCCCAAAGTACGTTGTGTGAAGCTCTAAACTTTCTCCAGGCTGAACTTAGCTTACTCGTGGCTGTTCCCATCCTCAGGGCCCACAGAGCAAGTGCTCTGTAAGGGCTTGTTAAACTCTACTCTCCTGGGACTCCTAGTCCCCCACCAGAGTCCACCATGACTACCTCCTGCAAGAGCACTGAGCTCCTGGGTGCCAGGCCCAGCTCAGAATTTTCACAGACGCCAACTCGTTTAAGTTGCATAACCCTGGGAGGAAGGGGTTGTTACCTGATGAGGAAACAAATCAGACAAGTTCAGTGACTTGTCCAAAGTTACAGAGGCTTGGAGCTCTGGATTCAAACCCAAGTCACCGTGACTCAAGACCAGTATTTTTCCCTGTTACAAGCAGACACAAAAGAATAACAATCCTTTATCATTTATACTGTATTCTCACGTACATTATTTCATTTGATCCTCACAACAGCCCTGTGAGGTAGGTAGGGTTATGTATTACTGTTATGCCCATTTCACAGATGAAGAAATGGAGGTGGCTCAGTGAGGTGAGTGACTTGCATAAAGTCACACAGCATGTTAGTGGCTTCATTGCTTCTGCAACTTCTCTAAAGTCAAGCTGCTTGGATTAGGGAGCACCGAAAAGATGGACAGTTTTATGGAAAAGGAAAAAGGGCAGTGGTGATTTGTAAGATTTCTTCCTCAAATTGTTTTGTTATGACCACAGCTTCTGCTACTTGGTCTAAACTAGGTTCTCCATGAGGGGCTCTCCCAAGTACTCTTGGCCTGGGACAGCTGGCTTTTTTTGGGATGGAGTCTCACTCTGCAATGGCACACTCTCAGCTCACTGCAACCTCTGCTATCTGGGTTCAAGTGATTCTACTGCCTCAGCTTCCCAAATAGCTGGGGTTATAGGCGCCCGTCACCACACCCAGCTAATTTTTGTATTTTTAGCAGAGATGAGGTTTCACCATGTTGGCCAGGCTGGTCTTGAACTCCTGACCTCAGGTGATTTTCCCACCTTGGCCTCCCAGAGCGTTGGGATTACAGGCATGAGCCACTGCACCTGGCAGAAAAGCTGTCAGAGAGACTCCTGGGTCCCACTGTAGGGGGAAAAGGGCCTTTACTGCTCAAGGGAGCTGGCTCTGCCCATGGCCCCGTGTACAAGCTCCCTACTCACAGGGCCTATCTATGGGAAGCCCCTTTCTGGGCCCACCTCCCATGGGTGCCTGTGTCACCAGGCTTCCTTGGCTTTAAGGACCCCTGCCCAGTGGGGGAGGACCCTGGGACTCTCAAGGCCAAACTCACTTTAGGGATGAATCATGACGTGCAGTTTGGAGGTCTGCACGGCTCATCACCCGGTGGGAAGCAGTGCTTGGGTTGCTTGCCCTGGATGGCACCCCACAGAGACCCAGGGGTAGGACACAGGACTGCAGGGGAAGGCTGCCTTCCTGAGGGCAGGTTTTTAGGGGCTGCACATTTACTCTAAGGGCACTGTTACGGTTCATACCACTCCTGGGCTCCTTGCTGCACAGCACCCTCGGAGACTGTCTCTTTCCTCTGGATCTCCTCAGGGGCCGTGAATCTTCCTCTTCCAAAAGAAAATGGTTGAAAGGCATATGGAGCCACAGATGGTGAGGAAGGTGGGTGAAGGGGGGGGTCACAAACGAAGTGAAGCTATAACAAAAGGGAACTGACTTACAGGGGATAGAAAAGAGCTAACTTTGATTCTGAAGACAGATCCCAGAGGGGAATCTGAATTCTGAGTAATGATGTTTTCAGAAAAATGTCTGGTCTCTCAAGGTGACTATTTTGAAAGCAAAGATATATAACTGGGTGAATGGGAAGGTCTGCAACCAAGATCCAGCAAGTGGCAGGACAGATTTTGGCTCAATATAGGGAAGAACTGTGTAACAGTCAGAACCATCCAACCACAGCAGGAGCTGCCCTGGGGACGGTGTGCTTCCTATCAAGGCCTGCAAGCAGGCCAAGGTGATCACTTGCAGGTACCCAGGGAGAGGCGCTCATCTTCAGATGTGCTGGGGTGTTCTAGGAGTGGGGGAAGACTAAGCAATCATCGAATTATTTCCAACCCTGAGAATCCATAATATATTTGTTTGAAATGACCTGTTTCAATGATACCTCAAATTTTTGGGAAAACAATGACAAAGTTAGGCAACAGGCTGGATTTGGAAGTGATTTCATTACACTGGCTGCAGATACTTGCACATCTTTGCAAAGATAGCAGACCCTTTCTGAAGCCAGGAATCCCGATTCAGCCCCATCAAGACGGACATTCCTACCTTCTGAACCCTGCCTGGACACTCATTCCTCTAGACCCTGCCACACCTCATCTCTGTCCTCCAAGAGGGGACACTAACAGAGCTCTGAGAATGCACAGCATTCCAAGCCAGCCAAACATGGTCATCCCTGGGCAAACATCCACGATCATGGATGCACCCTGGGGAGGGTGGAGCAGGTGTGACAGGAACCGCTGGGGACTTTATGTCCTGGTTAACTGGAGGTAGCCTCTTGTTCTCATCCCATCCTCTCCACCAGGGCCTTCTTACAGATGGATAAATGCAGCACTGGCTAGTGGTACAGAGAGATGGAGCCCAGGAGAAAACTGCCGTTCCTTTGTGCTGGCTGGAAAATCCTCCTATGGCCTCCTTTAGTACACATCAGCTGACTCTTCACTTGTCATAATAAACCGCCTGTCTGCAGCTCAAAATGGCAAGAAAAAAGGTGGTTCTATTCAGAGGACACTGGATTCCAAAAGGTGGACTTCATCATGGGGGGAATCAAGTCCTGCTACACAATTAATACAGATTAGTATAGTCTCCTGCCTCGCACCACTGGCGAGATGCCCTCCAAGACCTGGCTGACATGAGCTTCTTGGGACTCCCCGTCTCCAATGTTGTTGGGGTCCTTTTACCTGTACCGTATTAATCGAATAATCTTATTGTTCATAAAATCCAGAGCATGTGGGTGAGAAGAATCGATGCAGAAGCCATCGCTCAGAGCGATTTTCAGTACCTCTTCCACGAAGACCTGGAAACTGTTGATCTGCTTGTTGGTGGGCACCACCCAGAGCCTCTTGAGGTTCTGCTTGGTGTACTCCTCCTCTGGCAGGCCCTCCACATTGGCCACCCAGTCCAGAGTCAGGTGGTTGGGGTCCTGCAAGTGGCTGGTGATGGAGGAGAGATTGCCATTGGAGCAGTAGAAGAGCTTGGAGCCAAGGAGCTTGAGGAAGAGGCAGGAGGTGCTGAAGATGTTGGCGTTGAAGACCTCCATGCTGGAGGAGGAGAGGCTGTAGATCTGGGGCGCCTCGCGCACAGTGAAGTGGACCGTCTGCACACGCTGGTTCAGTGTGATGTTGAGCATGGCATTCTTCTCGGCCTTGGAGAGCTCCACTTCCTTCTCCTGCAGGGCCTCAATCAGGGGCTGCACCTGGTAGAAGTCGGCCTCCCTGCGGAGCAGCCCCATCTCCTGGAAGTCCTCGGGCAGGTCAAGGTGGGAGGTCCGCAGGAAGTTGAGGATATAGCGGAACACTTTGCCGTCACGGTCAATGAAGCAGTTGCCCTGGCTGTCCCTCTTGGTGGGCATCTTCCCACTGAACATGGCGCCTAGCATGGAGTCAGGGAAGCTGGTCAGGGTCGCCAATGAAGTTGTATAGAGCTTCCCCCCGACGTTCAGCGTGATGGGGTCAGACATGGCAGGAGACTGGGTTGCTGGAAGTAGTCCTGGAGAGGGTGACAAGTGAGAAATGACTATAACCAAACCTTATCAGAGAACTCACAGTCCTTAACTCCTTATTGTACATCAAGCCTATGCCCTTGGGATCGAAATGAATTAATACCTGATGAATGGGTGATAATTGCTAACACTGTGCAAAGTACATTAGCTTCACTAGGGAGAGGGAAAGGAGAAAGGGAAAAGGAAAGGAAAAAGGAAACAGGGAAAGAAAGGAAAGGACCCCTAAAGCCTGGGTCCCCCCTGCCCCCCTCTGCCGCCGACATTCTATTTTAATTGGTCTGGAATACTGCCCCAGCACTGGTATTTTGAGAGAGTTCCCTTAGCGATTCTAAATGTTCAGTTAGAATAGAGAACCACTGGTCTAAAGAAAGAAAGGAAAACGTGCCTGGACTGAAAGCTATGCTACGTGTTTATACATATATTTGCTTACATAATAGTTGTATCAGCCAGGTGCGGTGGCTCACACCTGTAATCCCAGCACTTAGGGAAGCCGAGGCGGGCAGATCACCTGAGATCAGGAGTTCAAGATCAGACTGGCCAACATGGTGAAACCCCATGTCTACTAAAAATACGAAAATTAGCTGGGCATGGTGGTGGGTGCCTGTAATCCCAGCTGTTCAGGAGGCTGAGGCAGGAGAATCATTTGAACTCAGGAGGTGGAGGTTGCAGTGAGCCGAGACTGTGCCACTGCACTCCAGCCTGGACAACAAGAGTGAAACTCCGTCTCAAAAAAAAAAAAAAAAGTTGTATCATCTTTTGACACAGACAATATAATCATCCATTCCTGTTGTGCAGGTGAGGAGAACTGTGCCAGGATTCATTCCTCAAGCTCAGAAAGGTGAAGTGCCTTGCCAGGATTCAAACTCAGTTTCTTTTATATGAAAGAAAAATGTGTAAATGCTTACTAGCCAAAGATCGGTATGTTCTAAGTACTCAACAAATGGTCTGAGATTTATGACTCCAGGCTCAGTGCTCCTCCTTCTGTACCAATGACACTGCTGAATTAATTATTTTTCTCTCTCAAAGATTTGACAATGAATGGCCATGATTAGTGTCATTTCCATGTATCTTCAAGGCCCACAGTGGGTCACTCAGCTGTCCGGACTGCAAATGACAATCCTTTCTAGACTTTCACTGCTCCCATGCTGACTTGCCTTGCCATTAAGATGCTCCTGGCTCCTGGTGGCCTGTCCTTTGCTGTCATAACACCCCAAGCTTCTCTGAAACTGGCTGCAAGGTCAGTGCAAATGCAGGACTCTGTCAGAGCACCCTCCTGAAGGCACCCTATCCACTCCTTGACAAACCCCCCTGATCTCTCAGCTGTCAGCATCTATGGCTGGCAAGTCTCCTTCACCACATGTTCTAGAAAACAGGAGATCTCAGCTCCAGCTTCCAACACTATACTTTCCCCAGAGCCAACCTGTGGACCAGATTCAGCAATCCTTCCCTGACATGGCAGTAGGGATGCCAAGAGGAACTGGCCCCAGTATTACCCCCAGAAGAGCCTGTGCTGGTAGAGAAGACAAGAGAGAGTAAAGGCACAGTGACAAGACAGGTAGAAGATGTGGGAGACGTTCTGGAATGAACCTTGGCACATCAAAAACTATCTGGCTGGCAGACACAGTGGCTCATGCCTGTAATTCCAGCACATTGGGAGGCCGAGGCGGGCAGATCGTTTGAGCTCAGGAGTTTGAGACCAGCCTGGCCAACATGACGAAACCCTGTCCCTACAACAACAACAACAACAACAACAACAACAAAGCAGGGTGTGGTGGCGAGCACTTGTAGTCCCAACTACTTGGGAGGCTGAGGTGGGAGGATCGCTTGAGTCTGGGAGGTCGCTTGAGTCTGCAGTGAGCCGTGATTACGCCACAGAACTCCAGCCTGGGAGACAGAGTGAGACCCGGTCTCAAAAAACACACAAAAACCCATCCTTTCAAGCATGCTTACTGTCCAGATGGAGAAACAGAGGTCTGAGGAGACACCTCCCCAAAGTCACCCAGCAGGGGTGGCGAGAACTTCTCAACATTTCTGCCTCCTGAAGAGGCTGACTGCACTGAGGCCTCCTTTCTCCAGAGGACGGGGGCCATGCCCGTGTGAGAGATATTCAGCTGCCATGCTCGACTCTCTGACAGGGGCAGGGGTATGTCCCCTCATGATTCCTCCCCAGTCTAACGGGGCACTTTGATATTACAGAAAGGCATTCCCCATCTGGAGTGTCTGAGGAGAAATGAGCCCATGTGAAATACAAAATCGTCAGTAGAAGCCTGGAGCAGACGGGCTGCGAGACGGTGGGGAGGTCCCACAGAGGTGTGGGCGAGCTGCTGTTGGGGGCATGGCTGCTGGTGTGGAGACGGCTGCGAGGCAGCAACTGGGGATGGTGCTGTGACTCAGGGCTGAATCTGACCAATTCTCTCTCCAGAGGGCCCAGGCAGGAGGTGGACCCAGGAGTGGGTCCCCTTTACTCAGTCCAGAATCTTCTTCCCTGTTGCCCTCTTTGCAGGACTCTAGTCTACTCCACCTGTTTTCTTCTGGATAGAAATGTGCATGTTCTAGTTTCAGTCTCTCTTTCTCCTTGAAAACAAACACTCCCTCCCAACATTGGGTTTCAGGCCCAGGCTCTGTAAAGTGGCTTAACTTCACGGCAGGAAAAGGAGCAGGTGTCAGAGAGGACATGGACAGTTCCATGGGCCACAGACCCTTATCTCTTCCATGCATTAGTGCTGAAGTGCTCAGAGCATTACAGACGGGGGACGTCAGGAGCCACAGGGCATTCCCTGGGACCCCTGGATAAGTGCCCAAACTCTTATTTCTCTGCTTGCAAAAGCAGCAGAGCACCTGCTTTCCTGTGCCCCCGATGACGTCATGGCTCCCGGTCATTTGTCTGGGGAGAGCAGCACAGTTGCACAGGCAGTCAGGGCAGAGGCTAGCTAGCAGGCAGGTCTCCTGCTCCGAGTCTAGGGTGCTCTCTGTGGTGATCTCCCCTTACCTATCGAGTCACAGAACTCAGTCCTCTAAGCCCTTCTTTTCTTTCTTTTTTTTTTTTTGAGATGGAGTCTCACTCTGTTGCCAGGCTAGAGTGCAGTGACACAATCTCAGCTCACTGCAACCTCTGCCTCCCAGGGTCAAGCAACACTCCTGCCTCAGCCTCCCAAGTAGCTGCAATTACAGACACACGCCACCATGCCCGGCTAATTTATTTTTGTATTTTTAGTAGAGATGGGATTTCACCATGTTGGCCAGGATGGTCTCGATCTCTTGACCTTGTGATCTGCCCGCCTCGGCCTCCCAAAGTCCTGAGATTACAGGCGTGAGCCACCGTGCCTGGTCTAAGCCCCTATTTTCTAGTCACAGGGCCACAGTGTCCATCATCACAAATCCATGGCCCTGCTACAAAAGGCACAATGACATGACACGAGGGGAGTTTCATGAGTCGGCGGAGGTTTGCAGTCAGGTAGTAATGAACTAACACCACTGAGCCTCAGTCCCCTATGTGTTCCCAGATACCTCCTGGCCACCTCCACCTGGATATTCTGCAAGTGAGGCAGCAGAACAGGGTCTGGAGACACGGAACTTAAGGCCAATTTGTGCTAACTTCATAAAAGAGAAAACACCAAGGTCTGGGGGCAAAAAATCTGAGGCCAATTCTGCTGACTTCCCAAAGCTGGATCAAAAGGAAAATCCCGGGTCTGGGGGCAGGGACCCTAAGGCCAATTAACACCAAATTCCTAAAGCTAAACCAAGAGGAAAAACGCCATTGCCCCAGCTGGGTGACAAAGGATCAAACGCTCCTCTCTCTGCAACCCTCCCACTCCACCATGTCTCAGGTGGAAAGGGAGGGGGGCCTTGGATTGGGACCATCCCTTTATCTGCATAGGTGCCCATTCACCTCAGCCTTTAATTAGCCACAGACTGAATCCTTCGTCCAGATAAGGGGTGGCTGATAAGAACCTCAAATGGGGCACTTAAAGCCCAGAGAACTTTATAACTGGGCCTTTGAGTTCCTTGCTCCGGCCCACTCCCACCCTGAGGAGTGCTTTCTCACTTTAATTCCTGCTTTCGCTGCTTCATTCCTGCATTTCATTCCCCTGCTACTCTTTTTATTTTTATTTTTAGTAGAGACGGGCTTTGCCATGTTGGCCAGGCTGGTCTCGGAGTGACCTCAAGTGATCCACCCATCCACGCCTCCCAAAGCGTGGGGATTACCACGTCTGGCCCTTCTGCTACTTTGTTCAAAACGCCAAGGACGTGGACAATTCGTAGTCAAGACCCTCCACCAGTAACACAGGTACCAGAAGCCTCACCTGTGCCTTCCTCTGCCCCTAACTCTGCTGTGAACTCTTCTCAGCCACCCAACTGCCTGAGGGAGGCAGACCTGACTCTTCAGCCCTACAGTTTGTCTTGACTGTCTCCTTGAACCCATCCCTATAGCTACTCCCAGAGGTCAGGCTTCATCCCTGCCCCCTGCACTCCTACATCCTCACTCGACTCCCTGCCTTCTGTCCACCTTCCTTTCTGGTCTGCAGACTGACCTTCCTGAAGCACCGTCCCTGCCCAAACCACCTTCCTCTTTCCCTCTCGTGTCTAACCCTGCCCTCCATGCACTCCAGACGTCACTGAGTCAGTCTCCTCCATGCTGTCACCTGCCCTGCCTTTGCTGTCCCTAGGACCACCCCTGTCTACCTTCTCTACCCTCTCTGCTGTCTACCTTTCAGGCCCAGCCTATGAGTCATCACCTCTGTACTGCTGTCCCCAGATCTCCACTAGGTTAACAGCTCTCCTCTCAGGGCTTCCTGGTGCCTTGCACAACCCCCTCTGGCAGCACTCACCATTCCATCTGCAGTGATCTGTTTTGCACATGGCCCTCTTCCCTGGCTATATCAAAATGCAGATCAGTGGACATCCATATGGGGGAAAAAAGAACCTTGGTCCATCTCTTATGCCGTTTATGAAAAATAAACTCAGAACAGATCATAGACCTAAATATAAAATCTAAAACTACACAACTTCTAGGAGAAAACCTTTGCAATTGTGGATTAGGCAAAGATTTCTTGGATAGGACCTAAAAGGGACAAACCATTAAAAACATCAATAAACTAGACTTCATCCATGTAAAAAACTTCTGCTTTTCAGAAGACACTGTTAAGAAAATGAAAGAATAAGACACAGATGGAGAAAATATTTGCAAAACACCTATCTAATAAAGGATTGTTAACCAGAATATATAAAGAACTCTCAAAACTCAGTAAGAAAATAACCCAATTAAAAAACACACAAAGCTGGGTGCAGTGGCACATGCCTGTAATCGCAGCACTTTGGGAGGCTGAGGCGGGCAAATCACTTGAGGCCAGGAGTTCAAGAACAGCCTGGCCAACATGGCGAAACCCTATCTCTACTTAAAAAAAACAAAAACAAAACAACTAGACAAAAGATTTAACAAATACTCCAGCAAAGAAGATATGTAGATGACTGACAATCACATGAAAATATGGTCAATATCATTAGTCATGAGAGTATGAAAATTGAAACCACAATTATATGCTACTATTTACCTATTACAGTGGCTCATATAAAAACTGACAATGCCAAATGAAGGTGAGTACACAGAACAATGGAACCCTCATACACTGCTGGCAAATGGTAACCACTGTTGAAAATAGTTTGACATATGGTATGGTTTGGCTCTGTGTCCCCACCCAAATCTCACCTTGAATTGTAATAATCCCCATGTGTCAAGGGCAGGACTAGGTGGAGATGATTGAATCATTGGGGCGGTTTTCCTCATGCTGTTCTTGTGATAGTGAGTGAGTTCTTAAGAGATCTGATGGTTTTATAAGGGGTTTCCCCCTTTGCTTGGCACTTCTCCTTGCTGCTGCCATGTGAAGAAGGACATGTTTGCTTCCCCTTCCACCATTATTTTAAGTTTCCTGAGGCCTCCCTAGTCCTGTGGAACTGTGAGTCAATTAAACCTCTTTCCTTTGTAAATTACCCAGTCTCGGGTATGTCATTATTAGCAGTGTGAGAATGGACTAATACAGCATACAATTATCACGTGACCCAATGACCCTACTCCTAGATATTTATGCCAGAGAAATGGAGACGTATGTCCATGCAAAGACTCATATGTGAATGTTTATGGCAGCTTATTCATAATTGCCCAAACTCAGAAACAACTAAAATGTAAACAGATAAATTGCAGTACATCCATACAATAGAATATGACTCAGCAATATATAACTACTAAATATATAACTACTAATAGATATACAATATATAACTACTAAATGTATATACTAAATATATATTTATTTTTAATAATATATATCTTAGTAAAATAATAAATATATATACTTAGTAAACTACTAAATATATAACTACTAAAAGACATTACCACATACATGAATTTCAAAAGCATTACGTCAAGTGAAAGAAGACAGCCTCAGAAGGTTACATGGTGCATGATTCTATCTGTATAACGTTCTGGCAAAGGCAAAACTATAAAGACAGAAATGAGATTAAGTGAATTCCCGGGGCTGGGTTGGAGAGAAAAGACTGGTTACAAAGAAACACAAGGCATATTTTGGAGTGATGGGAATATTCTATTAGGTTGGCGCAAAAGTAATATGATGTAGTGGTGGTCAAATGTCCTTATAAAGACTGTCAAAATTCATGTAACTATACACATCTAAAAGGGTGAATTTTGGCCAGCTGTGATGGTTCATGCCTATAATCTCCGTACTCTGAGAGGCCGAGGCAGGAGGGTCACTTGGGCCCAGGAGTTCAAGACAAGCCTGGAAAACATAGTAAGACCCCGTCTCAATTAAAAAAAAAAAAGTGTAAATTTTACCATACTTAAGTTTTACCTCCATAAACAGGAAAAAAATGAAGGTTGTGACCTATTGGCAAGTCATGACATCAATACAGTTAAGTGGGTTGTGACCAATTATATATTGTTGTGAAACTTTTGTTTCAGTTGTGTGTCTATGAACTGGATCATGGTATCTTCATACTGTGGGTGACAAAACAATTTTTTTTGGAAACCACTGCCTAGTTTGTGAGCTGAGAGCAAATACATGTCTCACGTCTGCATAGTCACCGCCTCGCACTCGGGGGAGGGGTTGTGTGATACTGTGATATAATAAGCAATATACATTTTAGATTTGTCCCCAGCTGTTGGCCAGGGCTAAAAACCGTGTAATTTCCCAAGTGATAATAGCTATAGGAACTTCTTCTATTTTAATAATTGGTTTTGTGCCAGTAGGTGGAGGTTGCAGTGAGCCAAGACCGTGCTACTGCACTCTGGTTTGGGTGGCAGGGCCAGGCCTTATCCCAAAGCACCCCCCCACCACCAAAATTAATTATAGTTGTTATGCTGTCCTAATCCAAATCCCAATAGTATTTTTCAAAAAAGATTTAAATAATTAAAATTTTAATCTGGAAGCACTGATGACTGATAACCTCAAAGAGTATTTGAATAAGACATCTTAGCGCAATGTATTAAACCAGATTATAAAGCAATGACATTTCACTCTGTGGTTTTAAAACAATGAGAAGAGAAGGAATTTGGTAATAAATGTGAAGAGACACAACTAGCAATGTTTAAAAATAAACATATTGATAAATATATTGATCCTTACAACTCTGGGACCCGGGCAGGACCGATCACATTGTCTCTGTTTCAAAGACAACCTAAAGCAGACCCAAAGAGCTTGAATCCCTTGCCCAAGGCTTCATGTGGATTCTTGACCTCAGAGTCATGGCCTCTGGGAAGTTCTGGTTTGGACACCCTTCAGAGAACCAGTCCTTTAGACGTCTTCGGCAGGAAGCTGAACCCAGCCACAGAGGTCCTAGCCAACAGCCTATATACTCATGGCGACCTGGAGTAGGCAAGGGCTCTTTTCTGTGCAATTTCCTTTTTTCCTACATTACTGTCCACTTCCATAATGAGCATTACTTCCATAGTGAAATGACTTACCATGCAATCCTGTCAGTGGGGACTAGCTGTTATAACAATAAACATACTGAGTAATGAAAATTGTCCATCTATCATCTATCTATCAATCACCTATCCATCATTTCCTAGCTCTGCTCACTCATAGAGCCTAGAAATGACACCCAGTAGCAATAAACACACCTAGCCCTGGATCTTTTTTCTGAATGTCATCATCTCTTCTAAAAGAAACCAGGGCTTCCTGGAGAAACTGATGATTCCTGGACTTTTACAGGAAAAGTTCAAGGTGAGTTCATATAGCCCAATGAATTAAAAAACAACAACACCACCAACAACAACAACAAGACCAAGAGTCCAGGCCGGGTGCGGCAGCTCATGCCTGTAATCTCAGCACTTTGGGAGGCCGAGGTGGGCGGATCACCTGAGGTCAGGAGTTCAAGACCAGCCTGGCTAACATGGCAAAACCCCATCTCTACTAAAAATACAAAAAATAGCTGGGCAGGGTGGCGTGCGCCTGTTATTCCAGCTACTTGGGAGGCTGAGGCAGAAGAATCGCTTGAATCTGGGAAGCGGAGGTTGCAGTGAGCCAAGATCGTGCCACTGCACTCCAGCCAGGGCAACAAGAGTGAGACTCCGTCTCAAAAACAAACAAAAAACAAGAGTCCATAATGTTATTCCCAAAAGAAAAAAGAGGGTGAGAAGAAGGGAGTGAGAAAGATAGAGACAGGAAAAATTAATTCTATAAAAAAGAACACTAGCTAGTAAACACAGAAGGAATGGCAGAATTAGAAAATTACCAATTTGCAACCCTCAGTTCTGTAATTCAAGCAAGGATCATCCAAGAATGTGGTGTGAAAGGTTATCAGGAACACATAATTATAACAGACTCAGAGAATCACTTCACAGATTACTTATTAATTGTAAGAGAAAAAATTACCCTTATGGTAGAGATCAGGTTGCCATGACCTTAACTAATAATCAAATTTAGTATTCATGGATAGTAAGACCCTGACATCATATCCCCCTGACATGCAGTAAGTACACACACTGCCAAAAACTCAAATCTAACCCGAATCTAATCATTGATAAACCAATCAAACATATTTAAATAGGTGGAGAAGCTCTATTTATGTATTTATTTATTTGAGATAAGAGTCACACTCTGTTGCCCAGGCTGGAATGCAGTGGCACAATCCCGGCTCACTGCAACCTCCACCTCCTAGGTTCAAGCAATTCTCTTGCCTCAGCCTCCTGAGTAGCTGGGAGTATAGGCACACACCACCATGTCCGGCTAATTTTTGTATTTTTAGTTGAGATGGGGTATCACCACGTTGGCCAGGCTGGTCTCGAACTCCTGACCTC
Source organism: Pongo abelii (assembly GCF_028885655.2). Taxonomy (NCBI): domain Eukaryota; kingdom Metazoa; phylum Chordata; class Mammalia; order Primates; family Hominidae; genus Pongo; species Pongo abelii. Next base: position 80,245,180 of record NC_071994.2, read on the forward strand.
AAGTGATCTGCCCGCCTCGGCCTCCCAAAATGTTGGGATTACAGACATGAGCTACCATGCCAAGGGGCTCTATTTAGATTAAATGAGTTGATAAAAGAGATATAAAAGAATGCAATATATACATCTTGACTGGATCTGATTTTAAAAACCAGAAACTATATAAGGTATTTTTGGGCAATTAGAATTTTTTTTTCTTTTTTGAGACAGGGTCTCACTCTGTCGCCCAGGCTGGAGTGCAGTGGCGCAATCACGGTTCATTGCAGCCTTGACATCCCCAGGCTCAGGTGATTTTCCCAAGTAGCTGGGACTACAGGTGCACGCTACCACACCCTGCTAAATTTTGTAGTTTTTGTAGAGATGGGGTTTCACTATGTTGCCCAGGATGGCCTTGAACTCCTGGGCTCAAGCAATCTGTCTGCCTTTGCCTCCCAAAGTGCTCGGGATATAGACAAGACCCATTGCACCCGGCAGAAAATTTTGAATAACTATTACATTGGGTAATACTGACTTCTTGCTTATTACATATAACGTATTATAGCTACGTAGCAGAATGCCCTTATTAGGGGATACATGTTGAGAATTTAGGGGTCAAACATCAATCAACGTATCTGTAACTTACTTTTAAATAATTTGGCCGAAAAAGTGTGTGTTTGTGTAAAAGCACAATTGGCAAATTGTGATTTGGCGTATCTAGGTTAAGGGTTGTACTTTAAGCTTTTATGTAAGCTTGATAATTTTTAAAATATTTGTATTTTAAAAGAAGGGGGAAGAACACTTCCTTCATAGGGCCAATAGATGTAAAGTTACAGTCATAGTGCCAGACCCCAATAAATAGCCAGATTTAATAAGTTACAGATTTACTACTACTACTTAGAAGTGTGAAAAGCTCGTAATTTTCCTTCCCAAGTGTTTCTGAATTTGGAGGGTGAGGATGCCAACCAGGGCTAAGTGGTGGAGGAGTTAGAATCTAAGCCTGGGTGGGCAGTCTGGATAGAGCCACCACCCACAGAAACCACACCACTAGGCCTATTTTTTTTTTTTTTAGATGGAGTCTCGCTCTGTCACCCAGTTAGGAGTACAGTGGCATGATCTTGGCTCACTGTGACCTCCGCCTCCCAGGTTCAAGTGATTCTCCTGCCTCAGCCTCCTGAGTAGCTGGGATTTCAGGTGCGTGCCACCATGCCCGGCTAATTTTTGTATTTTTAGTAGAGACGGGGTTTCACTACATTGGCCAGGCTGGTCTCAAGCTCCTGACCTCAAGTGATCCACCCACCTCGGCCTCCCAAAGTGTTGGGATTACAGGCGTGAGCCACCGCGCCCTGCCAGGTCTGCCTATCTTCTGTGCTGTGAGTCTGCCTGGGAGAAGACGGCTGTTCAGGCCTTGTTTTTCCTGCCTCATCATGAACCCAGAATCTCTGTAACCCGGCAGGAAAGAAACTCCTGTCATGACTCACTGTGCATGTTGACAAAGAGAGGCCACTCCTGGGCCTCAGAAATGTCAAGGATGGGCAGAAAGAACTAGAGACAGGCCAGGCTCAGTGGCTCATGCCTGTAATTCCAGCACTTGGAAGGCCCAGGTGGGAGGATCACTTGACTTCAGGAGTTTGAGACCACCCTGGACAACATAATGAGACCTCGTTTCTATAGAGAATAAAAAAAAATTAGCTGGGCATGGTAACACGTGTCTGTAGTCCCAGCTGCACAGGCTGAGGTAGGAGGATCGCTTGAGCCTGGGAGGTCAGGCTGCAGCAAGCCGAGATCACGCCACTGCACTCCAGCTTGGGCAATAGAGCAAGACCCTGTCTCAAAAGAAAAAAAAAAAAAAAAAAAGGAAAGAAAAGAACTGGAGAGGCTGTGTGCGGTAGGGGCAAACCATGCATGGTATTCGGCATTACCTGGGTTTGCATTTGAATCATCCCCTGCCACTTACTAGCTGTGCAGCCCTAGGCACGTTCCTGGCAGATGATGATGATCATAACAATAACAAACACTACAACAGCAATAATAATGGCTAACGTTTATTGAGCAGTTATTACCGTGCTAGGCACTTTATACATGTTAATCTCTTTCAATCTCACAGATGAAGTAGATACTATTATATACCTACTTTACAGACCAACCATACTGGGCCTTCTTCGACTTCTGCAATTTGGCATCTGCCATCCCCTCTGCCTCGACCTTGAAGACAAATCCCATGCATCGGCCAGGTCTCTCAGCTGGAATTCATTCCTTCTCCTCTGCATCTCCGGAGAATTTTAGTCTAACCTCTTACCACAGCCAACTTTACTTAAGTAGATGGATGCCTGGCTCCCTTGCTGGGGCTGGGGGTGCCCGTTTCTGTATCCACTGAAGCATGTAGAATAGGGGAAGAGGAAGAAATTTCTCTCCTGTTTAGTCAGATCCATTTTTCCCACCTGGATTTTTAAAACTTTTTAATTTTGAAATGCTCTGTTGAATTTTCAATCTGGAATCTAAAGGGATGTGACAAGGCAGAGGTGATTACTTGGGAGTAAATGCAAGGAGAGTTTCCACTGCGTAAGGGAATGGACAGCACGTGGCTGGGTAAATTTCAAGAAAGACAATGCTCAGAGCGAGTACTGTGTCTTCCAGTAAGTGGGAGACCTCCCCACCTTACCCCACCGGAGAAAGGACTCTTTGCCTTGAAGCCCCTAGGACGACTACCCTTTCTTCACCACCCCACATCAAAGAGCTGCGTCTATAATTCTGTCTTGCCCAGTCCATATCTCTAAGAAGCCCGAAGGCTGCTCTATTTACCATCTCCACCCATAGGTAGGAGAGAAAAGGTGCTTCCTAGACACAGGGACCCCAGAATGAGCTGCGTAAAAGGCAGGAGGAGAGAGAGGTGGGCTGGAAGAAGGACACAACGGAATCTGGCATGGCAAGGTATTCTTTCACCGGGCGTAGACCTCCAACAACCACTACCATCCCCCAGCCCCTTCCAGAACTTTCCTTCACCTTCTCAGCTCACTCTCACGCTTCACCTTGTGCTTTTCCTCCGGCACCAGCAACCCATTTCAAACCGCTCTCTTCCTACGTCTTCTCCAAACAGTAATTTATAAACACCGTGCTTTCAAATCCATCTCATTTCATCCTCACAGTACTACAGAAGGGCTGCCTTACAGGCTGCCATTCGGAAGGGTTGGGGGGACTGGTCCTGCCAGACAATTTGCGAAGGTCAGGGCATCAAAACTTTTCTTTCTTTCCTGCCTCCCACGCCAAGCTAAACCTCTGCCTCCCCAAGAGCAGAGAGAAAAGCAAGGTCTTTGAAGTAAGGAGTCCTGAGTGGTTTTAGGCAAGTCTCTTCGCTTTTCTGAGCCTCACATTCCTCACCTGTCAACCGCTATACTGACGCCTCTACTTTCAGGGCGTGAGAGGTCAATGAGATCACGGGTGTGCTGCACTGAGCTCGGGGATGGACTCTTTATTTCCAGTCAGTAAAGGGCGGTGTTCTATGCATCACAGGCTTTTGCCCACGCCGCCACAGCGCTGCCGGCCCACGGCTCTCCAGAGCGGGGCGAGTTCCCTGTCATCTGTGTCTCCGCCCTTCCTTCCCCAATCTCACCCAGACTGGCCTCATCGGCTTGTTCCGCACCCACTCCCTAGCCCTAGAGCCCCCACTCCGACCTGACAAGTGCCCCACCCCCACCTAAAGACCCCGCCCCTCCCTGCCCCACCCACCAAGGACTCCTCCTACAGTCCCGACCCTCATTATCCGGGCTTTTCCGACTATCACCATCCGCCCTTGCTCCGCCCACCAGCCCCGCCCCTCTAAGAGTTCTGCCCACTTCGGCTCACCTCACCCCGAAACGCGCCCCCTCCCCCGCAGCCACAGGCGCTGCCATCCCCATTTTACAGATGGGAATGGCGAGGCTGGGATAGATTAGTCTCATAGTAAGACAGGTGCTCAGTGGGCCCACGTACCCTCGCCGGTAGTCCCCAAGCCCCGCGACCCCAGCCGTGCCGCACCTACCTCCTGCCCTCGCTCTGCAGCCTCTCCCTCCGCGAGCGGCCAGCGCAGCTTTGCGAGGAAGGCGGAGGGTCGGAGCCCAGCCCAGGGGCGTGCTGGTCCGGGGTCCGCGCGCTGCCCTCCGGGACTGGTAGTTCTCTCTGGGCTCCTCGCGGCTCGGTGCGTCGAGAGCGAACTTCATCTCCCAGGAGGCATTGCGGCGACTTGCTCTGCGCCCCGCCTCGTCCCCGCCGGTGTCTGGCCGGCTGGCCTTAAAGGGGACGCGGTCAGAGCGGCAGCTCGCGGGGTGGCCCCCGCTCCGGCTCCGCCCCGTTTCACGCACCTCGCCCCTCCCCATGCTTGGTCCCGCAGCCCCGGGGCCTCGCTGCAGAGTCGGGCTCCCTGGATACATGGAGGCTTGTGCCAGGCGGGGTGGGAAGACTGGATTTTGCAGTGGAAGCAGCATCTCTTCCGTCTGGGACCTGGCTGAGGGCGTCCCCACCCTGAGGGGAGCAGAGGACCAGCCCTGACCTAGCCGGGCCCGGCCTTGTCCTGCCCGGCCTGAGCCCCCCCGTCCAGCAGCCGGCTCTGGCCCACCGGGGTCTGGGAGGTAAGGGGGTTGGGGGCGTGTGTCTGTCTGGCTTTGGGGGGCGGTGTCTGCACCCTGGCGTTTCGAGAACCCTGGACTTGCGAGTCCAGGGCTGGGAGTCGGGAGATCTGGGTGCATCCTGGGCCTCACTGTGTGACCTTGGGCGAGTAGCTACTCGTCTCTGGGCATTAACACCCTCCCTTCATCAATTGTGTGTCGAAGTGATCCTGCTCCCTCCCCTTTCAGGTAAGAGGGCATTCGCATCCAGTACCCAGTACATTCGCTTGCTGGCTTTTCGTGGGGCCCTCCAGCTCAAGCGTGGGCTGGGCGCGGGTGCACTGGAGGGAGGGAAGTGGCACAAACTGGGGGACCCGAGGCCACCATTGCTTGGAATGGGCTTTTCCTATTCTCAGTATGCTGGGCCCTGGGATACCCTCCCCAACCCCCTTTTACGGCCCTGGCCCTTGCAAACCGGAGACCCTGATGTGTCAGCTTGGTGCCCTTCCTTCCAGAAAGCTTGGGGTGGAGTGCGGCCCTCACAGGTTTGTGAGGGGTGGCCCCGCAGGGATAGGTGTGTGTGGTGGGTTCCTGAGGAGGAATAGCTGCTCCTGCTTTCTTCCCTTCTCACTCCTCCTTATCCTTAGAGGCAGAGCAGTTGCTTTTTACCAGTGAAACCCTTTTTTCTTTTTCTTTCCAGGAGACAGTTTGGTGGCCCAGACATGGGCCTCCCGGAGTAGGGTGAAGCACTTCTTCCCAGGGTTGCCTTGGGTAGAAGGTCAGTTAAAAAATACCTAGAGAGATGCTGCCATTCAGACACCTGAGGGGCTAGAGATGGAGGGCACCACCTGGTGTTGGGAGGGGCAGCCTGGTACCCCCAGGCAGCTCTGGCTCCCAGGGGAGTCAAAGGAGGGAGGCTGGCTTAGAGGGTCAGAGAGGGGAGGAAATGTGCTCCTCAGCTCTTAGGTGCTGAGCAGGGGCTGGGAGGGGCTGCTCTGACCTGGAGCAGGGAGAGGTTGAGTAACACCATGAAGCCTTCTTCTCAGGTCCTAGGAGATTCTGTGAGCTTTTGACCTGAAGGCTAACCAGGAACAGATTTTTTTTTGGTTTTGTTTTTTTGTTTTGTGCTTTTTCTTTTTCTTTGGTTGTTTGAACGATTTCTAGAATGGCTAAAGCCTCAGTCCAGTCCAGTGACCTCTGTAGGGGCTTTCTTGACTGATGTTTAAGATTTTCAGGGTTTTTGATGTGCAAGACCAGGCCTGGGCAAAGGAAGGGGCGGTGACTGGACCAAAGGTTAGGCCAGTTTCTGGAAGGTACTTTTGTGGTCACATCCTTGGTTTTCTCTCATCTTGCTGTCACGTCTCTCATGAGTCGCTTGACGCACCTTCACTGACACCTCAGTCCTTGGTTCTGTACGGGGCACTGGGCTCAGAGACGGGGATTGGACCTCTGCCAAGGGAGGTCCCAGCCTGGTGGGAGACAGAGACATGGACTCCAGTTACACTGCAGAAGGATGAGAATAGCCAAGAGGGCCTTGGAGGCCAGAGCTTTAGACACCTGAATTGTGGAGGGAAAAGGAAAGGCTTCCCAGAGGAGAGGGCATGTGAGCTGGGCATTGAAGGGTGAGTCAGAATTTTCCAGGAGAGAAGAGGGAGAGGCCCTTTTTCAGTAGAGGGGACATTGTGCAAAGTAGCAGTCAGGAAACAGCCGCCTGCTCCAATGTCTGCAGAGTCTCCACTGAGCAATGTCGCTTGAGTTCATCTCCACCCCTGCCCCACATCAGCTGAGTGTCACAGAAAGGGCTTGCATGTCCGGCTCAGGAGTTTGGACCTTATTCCGGGTCCAAGGGGCTGGAGAGTGCTGGGAGTTCTGAGCAGGGGCATGGACGGAACGGCGCTTACCGTGTAATAAGCTCCATCTGACGGTGCTGCAGGGTGGGTTGGAGAGACCAACGAGGGATGATGAAGCCCGAGCGGGGGCCCAGGGCGTGGCAGTGGGGCTGAGCATAGGAGTTGTGTACACACACATACACACACACACACTGGGTGCTTTGGGGTGATGGAGATAAGTCAGGCTCCACTGTGCAGGAGCAGAGATCAGCCAACACTCAGCAGAAACTCTGAGGGTCATCCTAGAGGAACAGGTGAAGGGATCTGGGTCTTTCGGCAGAGGGACTGGGATTTTCCTGAGTGCTCACTGCGTGCGTTGGAGTGTGCTGGTGTTGCTGGGACGCCCCTCAGGCTGTCATGCCAGTAGGGCGAGGGGTATGAGGCAAGGGCTTGGGAGGAGCAGCAGTGCTGGCTGGGAAAGGCTAAGGGGTGGGCAGGTAGTCACCTTCTATTTGGGCATTCCGAGGATCACAGAGGTGAAAGAATACCTACCTCCATGGAGGCTGGGCTAGACTCGAAGCCTGGACTCTGTTCTCCTCCAGGACACATGCCTCTGTTGGAGGATAGATTGAGGGAGGGAATTGGGAGATGGGTTAGGAGGCTACTGCACTAGTCCAGGCAAGAAGTCAAGGGGACTGATCCTGGGTGGGGCTGGGAACATCGAGGTGGCAGCGAGGGCTGATGGAGGAAATGCCTTGGAGAATCAGCGGGATCAGCAGTGCGTGTCTCTTTGTCTCCTTTCCCTGACAGTGCCTGTGTCTCCCATCAGTGCCAGGTGGCCCAAAGATAGACTCATGACAGCCCGGCCCTCATCTTTTTTTTTTTTTTTTTTTTTTTTTTTTGAGACAGAGTCTTGCTCTGTCGCCCAGGCTGGAGTGCAGCGGCACGATCTCGGCTCACTGCAAGCTCTGCCTCCCAGGTTCACACCATTCTCCTGCCTCAGCCTCCCGAGTAGCTGGGACTACAGGCGCCCGCCACCACGCCCGGCTAATTTTTTGTATTTTTAGTAGAGACGGGGTTTCACCGTGTTAACCAGGACCTCATCTTTTTTATACCTTGTCTCAACCCTGTGAATGGCAGGCTTGTACTAGTCCCCATTTTCCAGATGAGAAGGCTAAGAAGCCAGGCAGGGGCTCGCCCAAGGTAACCTGATGATTTTGAAGCAGAAAACCTGTGTCTTCTGCTTTTAACGCAGGCTCTCCTGGGGGAGGACACGGCTGCTGTTTGCTGCTGCGGTTGGCGTGGGGCAGCTGTCTCTTGAGTCAGAGCCAGCATGGACAGGCCATCTCCTCACCCGGGGCTTAGCAGGCTAATTAGCAGGCTAATCCAGCCCTCTTGAGGGAGGCAGAGTGCAGGTTCTAATCCTGCCTTGCCAAGGCCATGTTCCTCTACCTCTCTGAGCCTCACTTTCACCATTCCTGCCAGTGAGATAGCTGGCCTTGTCCTCCCTTCCCTGGCCTGATGGGGCCAGGTGAGGTGCAAGCCTCTAAAACCCTTTTGTGTGAGTGCATCCAAGATATTGAGTGGGTTTGCTGGTGACCATGGTGACAGCTGTCCTCAGACTGCCTGCGTGGGAGTTGGGGCAGGTGGGCAGGGCTTGCTTGCTGTGGCCTGGCTACAGACTGAGCAGAGGCTGCCGGCTGGCCTTGGAGATCAGAGCTCTCATGGAGCAGCTCTATTTGAACTGTCAGCTGCCAGGCTTATGTGGTATTAGGTAGAACAACATGAAATTGCCAACATTTGATCATTCGGTTCCATGTGGTTCAGTCTAATAGCATTTGTCCCCATTTTACAGAAAAGAGGCTCATGGGTATGATTTACTGAGGGTCACACAATGAGTCAGGGCTAGAATGTAGGACTCCTCATTCCTAGTCTGATACTCTTTCTACTCTTTCTGGTACTCTTTCTACTACCAGAGTCTTCCCTGTCCCCAGAACTCCATTTCTGCCTGCCCCTATCCCCTCTTGCTTCACACATGATGCCAATGCCTCATGGATTAGGGTTTCTTCTTGGCTGCCTGAGTACCAGGATTTCTTGGCATCCTGGGTTGAAAGCATATGAAATCCACTAGCCATCCCAGGGGTCTGGGAGGATGGACTGTTTGTGTGAGGGAGGTTGGCCACAGCAACTGCCTTGTCACAGGCACTGCCTGGAAAGGGGACCAGGGCTGAAGGGAGAGTTAAAAATTTTTTTTCTTTTTTGTTTTTTGAAACAGGAACTCACTTTGTCACCCAGGCTGGAGTGCAGTGGCGTGATCTCAGCTCACTGCAACCTTCGCCTCCCAAGCTCAAGTGATCCTCCTGTCTCAGCCCCAACTAGCTGGGACTGCAGGTGTGAGACACTGCACCTGGCTAATTGATGTAATTTTTTTTTGTAGAGACGGGGTTTTGCCATGTTGCCCAGGCTGGTCTCAACCTCCTGAGCTCAAGCCATCTGCCCACCTCAGCCTCCCAGAGTGCTGAGATTACAGAATGAGCCACTGTGCCCAGCCGGGAGACCAGTTTTTAAAGACACTTTATAGGCCTTTTGAGATTATGCCTTGCAGGGGCACCCTTACAAACATTTCTGCCTCCCCCATCAGACTGGAAGCTCCTTCAAGGCAAGGACTTTGCTTCTGAAGCAACAGGAGTTGACATTTTCTGAGAACTTCCTTGTGCCCAGCTCAGAGAGCCTAAGTAACCTTTATGGGAACCAGAATGTATCCCAGATGAGCCGCATTCAAAGAGTCAAAAAAAAAAAAACAACAACAAAAGAACCCAGAATCGAACATATCATTTCCCTCATTTCCTCATTCAGGAAGCTTAGGGTGGACCCTGAACTTTTTCTTTTCTTTTTTTGAGACAGGGTCTCACTCTATCACTTAGGCTGGAGTGCAGTGGCACGATCTTGCCTTACTTCACCCTTGACCTCCTGGGCTCGCCACCACCCCTGGCTGGTCTTGAACTCTTGGGCTCAAGCGATCTGCCTGCCTTGGCCTCCCAAACTGTTGGGACTACAGGCGTGAGCCACCGTGCCCGGCCGCATCTGAACTCGTAGGAGGTGCCCAGGTGCTTCTGAGGCATCCAGGCCAGGATTTGGGAACCACTGATGTCTGCCATGGTTACAACCTCTAACCAACAGTGAACTCTTAAGAGGCACACACTCTTGGCATGAGAGATGCTAGCCACAGACTAATAAGCTCTGGCCCTTTCCTGGTGGAGCTCAGCCTGGTGAGAGAGACAGATATTTAAACAAATGGGCCTTTTGCATCGTAACACATGCAGCAATGGAGGTTAGGTCACAGCTGAGAACTAGAACAGAGCCGGGAGCTCACTGGGTCTAGTACATAGTTGGGGTTCCAGAATATCTGTGATTCTGAATAAAACTTTCCAGCTTATTATCCCAGAAATTTAAGGCTTGTCCACACTGTAGCTCCAGTTCTCAGGCATAAGAGTAGTTTTTACTGAGCCCCTAAGTTTGAACACCTACTGTCTGCTGAGTCTTACATCAGGTCCTGCCTAGATTGGGGTTATACATCGAAGCAAAGAAATGGTTCTGCGCTCCAGGAGAGGCGTTAAGTGTTAGATGTTAAGAGAGCAAGCTGTGCCCATGTGAACCTGCATGAGAGGACTCAAAGTGGGTTGGTGTGGGACAAAGGCTTCAGGAAACAGGCGAGGTGGAGGAGAAGGGCAGAAGGAAGGCTATTATGGCTCAGAGGAGTAAGGTAGAGATAACTCACACTGCACCCTGCATTTGCTCATCCAGCAAATGCCTGTGTGCTGGGCACTGTGCTAGGTGCTGGGGATACTGTGGTGAACAAAACCTGAAGCTGCCCTCAAGAACCATCTACAGCATTGGAGGGGAGGCTGACCCCAATCAAGAAATCATGACAAGTGCTACCAAGGAGAAGGACAAGATGTTCTAATTTTTAATAAGAGAGATTGACCCAGGCAGGGAGATCAGGTGAGGCTTCCTTGATTAAGTGACTTTCAGCTGAGGTCTGCAGGGGAGGGAAGAGCATACACAAAGGCCCAGGGGCAGAGGGCACACGGTGAGCCAAGGGTGACAGGCTGGTGTGGGCTGAGGCAGGCAGAGCCCTAGGTGTGCAGGCTGGAGCGCGGAGATGAGATGCTGTGCTTTGGTGGAGGAGACTGGGACCCATACCACGCTAGCACTAACTGATTCCAGCTGTAATGGAAGAGGCCACAGGTGATTGTAGGAATTAAGGGTGGGGAATGGATTCCGGCCTGGAGGACCAGGGCTGTTCTCACTGAGGACAGGTGCTTTAGATAGGCTTTGAAGGAAAAGACGCTTGCTTGGTTGTGTGAGAGCATGGTGGTCGTGGGGGCCTCAGGAGATAAGGACGTGTCAGGCATATGCCCAGCACACGCACGAAGTGGAGTCTAGCCGAGGGGTAGGGGAAGGAGCAGGGAGGTGAGGCAGAAAGAGTGCGAGGCATTCTGGGACCTCTGTCGGTTCTCCCTTGGGGCCTCTTGCCCTTTCTCCACAGAGGTGTGATTTTTTGTGTGTGCCCCATCTCATCTCCCCCATGGACATGACTTGGCTGAGACTCTGGACAGCAGCTTCTAGATCCTGCTCTTACCTGCCCTGAGAGTGGACAGGTCACCAGGGAGGTCTGGGGAGAGAGGAGCAAAGGGGTAAGGATGGGGAGGAGGCTCACATAGCCTTTGTGCGATTAAAGGCGCTTAGCAACCACAGCTACAAGTCCCTGGGGTTAATTTATTTTGAGACAGGGTCTCTGTTGCCCAGGCTGGAGTGCAGTGGGATGGTCTCCACTCGCTGCAGCCTCGAGCTCCCAGGCCCAAGTGAGCCTCCCACTTCAGCCTCCAGAGTAGCTGGCATTACAGGTGTGTGTCACCACTCCTGGGTAATGTTTGTATTTTTTGTAGAGACGGGCCTCGCTGTTGCTCAGGCTGGTCTTGAACTCCTGGGCTCAAGGGATCCTGCTGCCTGGGCCTCCCGAAGTGCTGGGATTACAGGTGTGAGCCACCACGCAGGCCCCTGGCATTTATTATGTGCCAAGCGTTGTGCTTTACTTCATCAGGATAGCTCGCAGTGAAATGACGCCCTTGCCCCATTTCACAGATGAGAAAACTGAGGCCCAGAAAGTTTGAGTTGCTTGCCCTAAGTCTCAGCACTCGGGGACTGCACCGGGAACTCTTGAGCCCCGCGGTTGTCGGGCTGTGACCTCGCTCCCTGTCCCCCGCAGCGCAGGCGCCATGGACAAGATCTTGGAGGCGGTGGTGACGTCGTCATACCCGGTGAGCGTGAAGCAGGGGCTTGTTCGGCGCGTGCTGGAGGCGGCGAGGCAGCCGCTGGAGCGTGAGCAGTGCCTGGCTCTGCTGGCGCTGGGCGCGCGCCTCTACGTGGGCGGTGCAGAGGAGCTGCCGCGCCGCGTGGGCTGCCAGCTGCTGCACGTGGCCGGCCGCCACCACCCCGACGTCTTCGCCGAGTTCTTCAGTGCGCGCCGCGTGCTGCGCCTGCTGCAGGGTGGCGCCGGCCCCCCGGGCCCCCGCGCGCTCGCCTGCGTGCAGCTGGGTCTGCAGCTGCTGCCCGAGGGGCCTGCGGCCGACGAGGTGTTCGCGCTGCTGCGGCGCGAGGTGCTGCGCACCGTGTGCGAGCGCCCGGGGCCCGCGGCCTGCGCGCAGGTGGCACGGCTGCTGGCTCGCCATCCGCGCTGTGTGCCCGACGGACCCCACCGCCTGCTCTTCTGCCAGCAGCTGGTGCGTTGCCTCGGCCGCTTCCGCTGCCCAGCCGAAGGCGAGGAGGGCGCGGTGGAGTTCCTGGAGCAGGCCCAGCAGGTGAGCGGGCTCCTGGCGCAGCTGTGGCGCGCACAGCCCGCCGCCATCCTGCCCTGCCTCAAAGAGCTGTTCGCAGTCATCTCCTGCACAGGTGCGTGTGCGGCCGGGGCAGGAGAGCGGGCATGCGGAGGTCCTGGGTGGGCGCTTGGGCAGGTGGCTGTACGTGTGGATTTCTGCATGCGGGCGCCCGTGTGGCACGAGTGTGCCAGGCGGCGAATGCTCAGGTGGAGGGCTGCAGCCTGCCTTCATGTAGGTGGCACAACTGTCTAGAGCACCTGCTGTGGGTCCTCTCCTGCAGTGGGTGTTGGAAACGCAGGGAGGAGCACACTGGTGTGAGAAGGATACGGGTCAGCCTGGCCAGAGGGAGGAACGGGAAGTTGAGCAAGCCACAGGATTTGGGGCGGGGGAGGGGGGGGGTCATTATGGTCTTCGGGTCAGGTGAGTTTGATAGAAGCTATCACTTTAGAGCCAGGAGTTGACAGATTGGTGGCACCTGGCAGCAGGGGCAAGGTTCCCTGGGCAGGCAGAGGTGAGGGTCTGGAGAGGTGATGGAGTCTCCTATGCAGACTCAGAAACGTAAAATCTTGATCCTCCATTGACAACAGTGGAACTTAGACTACAGTGCAAGTGAGTGAAAGCAGATGTGTGCCTTCCCTGGTGATGAGGCTCTCCAGGGGAAGGGAAGGGAATGCACCTGGCAGGGTGAAGAATTGAGGACAACAGACTTCGAGAAGGAAATGCTCTTTCTCATCTAGGCCTCTGTGTGGCTCCACTTGGAGTATCTCCTTCCTCCAGTCCACACAGCCCTCCCACCTTCTCTAGCGCCAGCGTTTCCCCTTCTAAAGTCCTTGCCCTTACACCCACTGTTGATCAGTGCTTCGTCTGTGCCCAGCACAGGAATAGCCCCAAGGCTGTGCTAGTGAAGGTTTGTTGAGTGAGTTTAGGTGGAACCAGAGACTTTGCTTGCTGTAAGAGAGGGGGTGGCCTCTGCTGTGCTCTTCCTAGAGGCCCAGCCCGGTTCGTTGGCTCCTGCAGGGCATGGTATGCTGGGGGAAGGGAGGGGCCTGCCTCCCTGCTAAGCTCAGCCCTGTCCCCTGTTCCAGAGGAGGAGCCACCATCTAGTGCCCTGGCCAGCGTGGTCCAGCACCTCCCATTGGAGCTCATGGATGGTGTTGTCCGGAACCTCAGCAATGATGACAGTGTGACAGACTCGCAGATGCTGACTGCCATTAGCAGGTGGGACACTGAGGCTGAGCCATGATCAGGGCTGGGGCCCCTCCCTCTCTTCCTCTCAGAAGCCGCTTCTCCTGGGTGGGACGCTGGGCTAGATTTGGAGTCAGAGGGCCCAGGCCCTCATGTGTGTTCCATCATCCATCCTTTCTTGAGCCCTGCTCTGTGCCTTGCCTGGGGCTGGATGTGGAGGACACAGAGAGCCTGCCCTAGTGATGCTGTCAGGCCAGGTACCAGCAGTGTGACCCTGGACATGCCAGTGAGCTCTCAGCCTCAGTTTCCCCCTCTGTAAAAGCAGAGGTGGGTGGTGGTGTAAGAAGCTGTCAGATGTCCTTGGGGTTGGGTTAGAGGGTGAGAGTGCTTCACGAGGTGCTTTCTGAGTGGGGCAAACATGAGAAGCAGAGTTTGGGTGCTTTTCAGCTCACAGAGTCCTTGCATATCCCCCACCTCATCTGAACGTCCTCCTCCCTGTGATCTAGACGCACCTGCCTGTCCAGTTGTCCCAGAATATGCCGCTCCCCTCCTCCCTGCAGGCCTTTGCCTATGCAGACCCCGTCCACCTGGCATGCCTCCCTCTGCCATTCTTTCCATCCCGTGTGCAGATCCACCGTCTCCGTAGGGCCTTCCTGGATTCCTTGCCTTTAGTGGGTAAGAGTGTGGGCTCTCGAGGTAAGTTGCTGGAGGTCAAATCCCGCCTCTACCACTTCTTGCCTGTGTGACTTTGGACAAGTTACTCAATCTCTCTGTTTGAGTTTCCTCAACTGTAAAATGGAGTATAACCAAACCCATCGTCTAGGGTTGTTGTGAGGATTAAATTGGGTAAAACAAGATAATACACGTAATGTGTCTAGAACTGTGCTGTGGGAGACGCCGTTATCATCATTGTTACGACTTTGCTGTCATGGTTCTGTCTCTTTCTAGCACAGTCCGCTGAGTCTAGGCTGTTTTCCTGAGCACTGACTGCATGGCAGCTGTGTGCTTAGCCCGCACAGGCAGGCTGTGTTGTGGGGTCCAGAGGGGCTGATACATGTAAAGCTGATGGAATATCCTGCTCAATGGTGAATACGACCTAAGTGTTAGCTGCTGTTATCTCCTTTAATCCATACAAGAACCCTCTGAGGGAGGTATTATCGCCATTTTACAGAGGAAGAAACTGAGGCCCAGAGTGGGGAAGTGGCTTGCTCTGGGTCACACAGCAAGGACTTGCTGGAGCCAGAGGTTCTGGCCCAGGGGCAGTGCCCTTCCAGGCAGAAGCAGCTGAAAACCTTGTTCTGGCACTGCAGCCCAGTGTGGAGGGGCGAGGCTTGGGGTGCCGAGAGGGCCTGGCTCCCTTCCTGGTGGGCTGGGAGCCTCAGTGTCTGGCAGGTGGCTATGCTGGGCTCGTGCGTTTCCCAGCCGTGTCTGGTTCAGCCCACAGACCCCGGGGCTGCCCTTTGCAGGCGTGAGTCAATGTGGGAACCCAGGACATTACGGATGGCCCCTGGGCTGCCCTCACCCCAGCATTTTGGGTGTCCCTCGTCCCTGTGTCACTGTCACTCCCCTCACCAGGATGATTGACTGGGTGTCTTGGCCCCTGGGGAAGAACATTGACAAGTGGATCATTGCACTGCTGAAGGGCCTGGCTGCTGTTAAGAAGTTCAGCATCTTGATCGAGGTTTCGCTCACCAAAATTGAGAAGGTTGGTGCCCCTGTCCTAGCCCAGACTTACAGCCTTTTGCACTAGGCTCTTGCCAGGGGCGGTGCAGGTCTGGGAGGTCAGAGCATTGGGCCTCCCCGCCAAGCTCGCTGTGTGACCTGGGCGAATTCACTGCCCCTCTCTGGGCCTCAGATTCTCCCCATTAGTTTCCCTGACTACTCATCCAAGTATGTGTGTCTGACTTTTGGTCTGTCCATCCATTCCTCAGAAATCTATCTTGCTGTCCATCTCACCATCTGTCTGTCCATCTGGGTCTGTGAGCACCTCAGTGTTTATCCCTCTGCATGGGTTTGAACTCTAGGGTGTCTCTGAGCTCCCTCTCAGGCCTGTGATTGCACTTGGCCTTGGCAGCTCAAGCCCGGGGACTCCTGACCAGGGACTGTCTTCTAGGTTTTCTCTAAGCTGCTGTACCCCATCGTCCGGGGAGCTGCCTTGTCTGTGCTCAAGTACATGCTTCTGACCTTCCAGCACTCCCATGAAGCCTTCCACCTGGTAAGGGCCCCTGCCTGCTGCCCCTTATAAGGGCCCTGCCTGCTGCCCCTGGGGTCTTGGGGCAGGTCACTTGGCTGAGGCCAAGCAGCTGGATCATGGGCTCTGGCCTCCCTTTGGCTGTGAGGAGAGGAGCAGTCATCCTATTTTGCAGATGAAGAAACTGAGGCAGGGTGTCTTAGATCATATTGTTGGGAAAAGGAGTCACCTGCCTGCAGAGCTCAGAGCCCCATCTGGGTCAGGGGACAGTGGTCAGGTGGGCAAACCTCCCTACCTCAGAGAGTGCTGTGTGCTGTCAGCAGGCGGGCACACAGGTGTGTCTCAGGTGGGTGGGTTGGTGCTGAGCCTGACCCAGCTCTGCTCCCACAGCTCCTCCCTCACATCCCCCGCATGGTAGCCTCTCTGGTCAAGGAGGACTCGAACTCGGGGACCAGCTGCCTGGAGCAGCTGGCGGAGCTGGTCCACTGCATGGTGTTCCGGTTCCCGGGCTTCCCAGATCTGTATGAGCCTGTCATGGAGGCCATCAAGGTGAGTGACAGTCCCCTACTTGGGCCTTGCCCCACTCTGACAAAGGTGCCAGTGTGGGCCTTCCTGTGGGCCATACCACAGCTTGGTGGCAGTCCCCGTCGTTTGGTGCCTGGCTGTCTCCCATCACCTCCCCAGGTCCATCATGTGCCTTAAGCACACTGAGCCACCCACATTCCCCAAGTGGGCTGGGCTGCCTCCTGGCTGCTCTGGGCTTTTGCACACACTGTGCTCTCTAACCGTAAACCCTTCTCTGTCAGTGTAGTGTGGAAATTAAAACACGTTCTCTTTCTCTGCTCTGCCTGGACAGCTGCTGCTTACCTTATAAGTCTCTGTTCTAGTGTTACTTCCCTTAGGATGCCTTTCCTGATCACTCTCAGTATTCCCATGCCTTCCACCAGGCTGGGCTAGGGCCTCGCTGGGCTCCCCCAGTCTTGGTACATCCCTCTGTGACATGTTATCACTGTCTGTCTGCCTCCCTTGCCAGACCGTGAGCACTCCAGACCAGGGATAATTTATAGTCGTTCACATGACTTTACTGATGTCCTGCTCTGCACCAAGTCCAGGCTGGGAACTGGGGGTATGGGCATGAAGCAAACAGAGTCTCCTCCATTGAGGGGATCGCAGCCTAGTGAGGGTGACAGACTTGGATACAAGAAACTCTGGTCGGAGCAGCTTTTGAAAATGTCCACAAGGTTTGGCTTGACAGCCATGAGAAACCAGAGGAAGGAAAGATCTTCTCCAGTTAGAGAAGACAGATGAGGCCTCTAAGAAGAAAGGTTTCTTAGAGGCCTCAACAGGCTGGGCTTGACAGGTTGCTAGGATCTGACAATGACTAACATCTGTGGCTACTGCTACACTTGACATTGTTTTCCTGTATATTTTGTCTTCTGATGCTCACAAGAAACCTACAAAGATGATATGGTTCATTTCAATCTCATAGATGAGGAAAGGGAGACTTGGAGAAGTTTGGTGACTTGTGCAAAGTCACAGAGGTAGTGAGACATGTAGCTGGAGTCTGGATGGCAGAGGCCTTCCCCATTGCCTGATAGAGAAGGCAGGTTGGGTGGGGTGAGGGGGTCTAGGTAGGTGGCCCTTGCAGAACCTTTGATCTGACTTTCACATCTGCAGCACAGCAGACGAGATAACCTGAAAAGTGTCCTGCTACAAAACAGCTAGAAATGCTTGTTAAAATGTAACAAACATCACTTTAAGTACATAGCTGAGCTTGCAAGAAAGTAAGGGGGAGTCCCCAGGGGCCAAAAAGGAAGAGAGAACTGAATTCCAGAGTGGTAGGTGAGAAACAATGCTCTTTTTCCTTTGGGGTGAGGCAAGTGCGTGGCTGAGATGGCCAATCTCAGTCACAAAGGGGCTTGAGTTGGTAGGGACAGGAGGTCAGACTTAGGGCCTATCCCCAGCAGGGAGTTAGCACTAAGAAGCCCACTAAAAGCCAGGACCCAAGAAAGGTTGTACCATTAGTGAAAGAATGGTCTAGGAAAAAATATGCACATGGTTTTAAATAGACATGGGGGAAACTTTTCTGGCTTCATCTGGGCTCTGGATTGGGGGAAAAAATGTAATCAGTGGCTTGCTCTCATGTGGATTTAGGGGTTCAAATTCATGTCATTTTGGGGGTTATGGCCCTTCCCCACATTAAAAGTAGTCATAAACTTGTAGTACCCAAGGGTAACCTGGTAGAAAGACATAAATCAGGCCATAATGGTAAAGTTCTACTGAAAATGAGTTTATAGTCCCAAAATTATAAAACACACAAAGGAAGAATCCTGCATGCATGACAGTTGGTAGATACAACAAACAAAACTTCCGTTATTTACTTGGATCTTCTCAGTTTTTCAAACTTAACAGGAGAAAGAACTTTTTGATAATCAAAGCTGACTTACAATGGAAGGGGCTGCCATGATAGGTCATGAGACCCCGACAGTGGAGGTGGATGAGGAGGACTTTCCTGTGTCAGGTGTGTTGCCCAAGGGTTTCTACATTGAAAGGGAGGTAGGAGGAAAGCTTGGAGATTCTGTGGCTGGGTCTGTCTGTTTCCTGCTGGACTGTGAGCGTCTGTGGGCAGGAACCCTGTCCTTTTGATCTTTGTGCCTAGTAGATGTCTGTGAGCAAATGATTGGGTTATTGTTTGAGCAAGGCTGTAGGAGAATGCTGTAATGAAGGTGCAGGCAGAGAGGAGGGACCCTGCCCCGGGCACTGAGGAAAACCCGTGATGAGTGAGATGCAGGCTTTGCACAGTAGGGCCCATGGATTGTCTGATCCAGGGGACAAAAGGAGTCTGCACATACCTGTACCAGTAGGGGCAGGGAGTTAGGCTTTATAAGATGATACAGATACAGTCCTTCTCAAGGACCCTGCGCCTTGAGAAGATCCTGGAAAGCTTCATAGAGAAGGGATACAGGAGTGTGATCTTGCTGGATGGGGACTGGAAAAGGACACTCTGGATGCATCGGAGGGAGAGGCATGGAAGTGAGAACGTGTGAGGTTAGTTTGGTGGTAATGTGTGAGGGAGAAGCGAGATCAGAAAAATCAGCAGAGCAGTGCCTTGAAAACTAGATTGCACCACTCGGCTAGATCTGGGCTTCTCGAACGTTTCCACCCAAGTGCTTGACATCAGAGAGGGGAACTCACCCCAAAGTAGCCTGACATGAGCTCTGAGTTTGTCTACAACCTCACTTTATCTCAAAGACTCAAGTATGTATGTTGTAATTATAAACACATTTACACGTTTTAATATTACTTTTTTTTTTTTTTGAGATGGAGTCTTGCTCTGTCGCCCAGGCTGGAGTGCAGTGGCGTGATCTCGGCTCATTGCAAGCTCTGCCTCCCAGGTTCACGCCATTCTCCTGCCTAAGACTCCTGAGTAGCTGGGACTACAGGCGCCTGCCACCACGCCTGGCTAATTTTAGTAGAGATGGGGTTTCACCGTGTTAGCCAGGATGGTGATCCACCCACCTCGGCCTCCCAAAGTACTGGGATTACAGGTGTGAGCCACCGCACCCAGCCCATATTTTTCTTTGAATGTTAGAAAAGATGGCTTCACATTTGTTCTGTGGCTTCGAACACTCCTTGGTACAAGCCAGTTTGAGAGGCGAGGCAGCAAATTATAGGATTTTACTGCTTATAAAATTGTTTTGCATGGGTTCTATGAGTACATCCTTTTGTACATATGCCTTTGTAAATAAGTTCTGGAAAGTTCTCTGACTTAGGCAGATGTATCAGGTTGTGGCGGTTTCTCTGGGACCTGTGGTACTTGCCAAGGGAGCCATCGCACATCAGTTTCTAGTAACATTATTAGGTTCTTAAGTTATTTTGAAGTTTTTATTTTCCCGAGTACAAAGTTACCTTCTTTGGGAATAATGGCATTTGATTTTGTTCCTAGCATGGATATTTTTGCATCTTCTCTGCATGTGCACGGATGTGTGGGGTTCTGTCTGCCTTTTTGCCTCTATTTGTTCATGTTGTGGGGTAGAGGGGCAGGCGAGGAGGACATTAGATAGGGCATCATGAAAAGAGAAAAGAAGGGATGAAGAAGATACTGAGCCTGTATCTTATCTGTCTTCCTGCTGGCATCTCCTTAGTTATGTGTGTGTGTTTTTAAATCATCTGTGAGAAGTGACTGACTGCTCTGATAAATTATCCGATAAATGATCCTGGGAGGTGAATGAGCACAAGTGTTAAACCCCACTGGGTGAGCAAGACCTTCTGTGGGAGCCACAAGATGTGCACTGGGGAGACGAGGGCTTTGGATGCCGAGCTGTTTTGAAGCTCTGTGGAGCCTTGGACAAATCTAAGGCACTGTGACCAGGATCTGGAAATAAGAACAGCGCTAGAGGAACTGTTATGAATGTTGCTGAACTCTAAGTAGCAGGATGTGGTGCTTAGATGTTCTTTGGAAGATACCTCTAGCATCATTAGAACTAGTGCTCGGTGGTATTCTTAGGTGCAGCTGTTTGATGTGACACAGATAATGAGTGGGAAGCATGCCAAGGACCAAGACCCATACCTCAGACCCCAGGGATTCGCCCACTGTCCTGACTGTAGGGTCAGATTTTGGGGAGGTGACTCTCTTTTCTTGAAAGCTGATTCTGCAAATCTAAAAGTAAAAGGTGGACATGTGCACATCATTGTGTGCCCACATGAAAATGTAGGATGCCAAACTGACACAAGGTAGGAGTATCATCACTTGACAGATGAGAAAACTGAATCAGAGAGCCTCACCACCGCCAGACAGCTAGTATGGACCAGAGTTGGGGCTGCCACTGACATCCTGACATTACCGGATTTGGCCTGTGGGCCAGGGTTGTCATTGCCTGAGCTCTTTTATAGAACATGCATATTCTTCAGTTACTGACGGCGACCCTGGACAATTATTTTCTGTCTGAATCTTCATTTTTTTCATCTATAAAATGGGAATTATGCCACCTTAAGGCAGTCATGACCTGAAAGACCATGGAGGCAGCCCATATGTCAACTGAATGGGTTTGGAAGCAGGGGACTGTTCACACACACCCCAGAACATCTGTGGGGGGGTGTGCTTGGGAGGCCTTGGGGTTGGCTGTATCTGAGAAGGTCTCCCAGAAGAGGTGGTATTTTTTTGAACTGACCCTGGTGCCCACCATCCTGACTGCCTGCTTATTTCCCTCCTCAGGACCTCCATGTTCCCAATGAGGACCGCATCAAGCAGCTGCTGGGGCAGGATGCCTGGACTTCGCAGAAGAGCGAGCTGGCGGGTTTCTATCCCCGGCTCATGGCCAAGTCAGACACGGGCAAGATTGGTCTCATCAACCTAGGCAACACATGCTATGTCAACAGCATCCTTCAGGCCTTATTCATGGCGTCTGAGTAGGTGCTGCTTTGGAATTCCCTGTCTGCCCTTGCTTCTCTCCTCTGGGCTCCCTGATGATAGGTGGAAAGGTGTCGGGGCCAGGGGTTGGAGAGGATGGGCCTTGCTTTGCATTGCCAGCATGATTCCCTGAGGTCTGTGGGGACAGAGAGCCTCAGGCCATTGCCAAGGCAGGTCAGGACTGGATGGGAACTCACGAAGGGGCTTAAGGGGCTGGGCAGCACTGGGAAGTGGGGTCTGCTCTGGGTTGGCTGACATCACTGACTTTTCTTCTAGAGTCCGTGGGGGTGGATTTTGTCTTCCAGAGTAGAACTCCCACCCATCCTGGTATTAGACATCTCTCTCTTTTAAAATGAAACAAACACAATCTTTATAGTCTATGGCCACGTATCTACCTTATGGCTTACTTAAAAGATCAAAGTTTCAGCTTTGATTCAGTGAAAATAAGCTTTGATTCTGGCTTATCGTATGTCCTCAAGTCAGTTTCTTTTCTCTGAGCGTCAGGTTCAGTGGGAGATTGGAGCTGATCTCCAAGTCTTTCTAAGGTGCTGCTGGTGCACGTTCTTCTCAAAACGCCTGGTGAAGGACTAGTTTTGTTTTTCTTTTCTAATTTCCAGTCTGCTGCAGAATATTACTTTTGTAAAATATAACAAAACGACTTACTGGAAAAACGGTCACATGCTTGTATGGTTGTTGTGATGTTAAAATGCTATATATGTTTCTAAGTGCTCACTCAACTTCTGAACTTACCTTGTTCTGAGACCGGCCAAGTGGCCCACACTTTGCGTAGGGCTCTTCCGTGCAGTGGGCTGAGTTTGGAGAGTGCATGGCCAATCTGCCCAGAGCTGCTTGTGAGAACAGGAGATAAGCTGGGGCCTGGGAATTGGCTTGCTCCAGAGAATGTTCGTGTAGGGAGGGGAGCTATCTCCTATAGGATCAGACCCTTCCCACTAGGAGCCTGTCTACCCATCCCTAAAGGGTCCTCTTTGTTTAGCGTATTCCTCACATTGACCTCTGCCTCCCTCATTGGAAACAGCTTGAGGTGGCTCTAGGGGCAGGGGCCAGGACCCTGACAGGGGCTGTAGGAGTCAATTGGAGGGCCCAGGTCAGAGCAGAGCCTGCTGCTCTGGAGGTGGATGAATGCCTTTCCCCAGGGAAGCAGCTAAGAAGGGTGTGCCAGGGGCTGCTGTGGCTGGGATGGTATTGGCATGGATCCTGTGCCATGTCCTAACCCTAGAATCCTGGGACCACGGGACCTTAGGACATTTGAATCTTTAAGTCCTGAAGTTAGGTCTCAGAGCTGGAAGGGGCTATAAGGGTCACCTTTGTACCCTTCATTGTCCAAAACATGTCTATTGTTGGGTTCCTGACCTCAGATACCCCAGCCTGAGTTGTTCACCTGCTCCTCCTCCCCAGCCCCTGGCTTCTGGCTCCGTCTTGGGGCAGAAATGTCTGTTCTGCCTTTGGCCTAGAGGCTCTGGGCTGCCTGTGACATGGGTGACTAGAGACTGCTTGGGGGCCCATGGCTTACCCTGGGTGCCCCTGCTTTGTTTTGAAGCTTCAGACATTGTGTGCTCCGCTTGACTGAGAACAACTCACAGCCCCTGATGACCAAGCTGCAGTGGCTCTTTGGCTTCCTAGAACACAGCCAGGTGAGTGTAGGGGCAGTCAGAGGCGGGTGGAGAGGCAGCTCTGGTCAAGCTCCGACATGGACACCTTTCCCTTCCCCAGGACCTGCCTGCATCTGGCTGTCATCTCCCATGTCAGTTGCTGAGCCCCTGGCCGGGCTGGCATATGGAGCTGATTTAGTGCCCTGCTGGGGCAGGAGAAGGCGGGCCCCCTTGAGCCCTGTTCCATGTTGTGCTGCCCAATCTCTCCCTTTGGCAGTTCAGTCCGTCCATCGCATTATGGTGTTGCCATAGTCCATTTTATGCTGCTAAAACCAAATACTTGAGGCTTGGTGATTTATGAAGAAATTTATTTCTCAGTTTTGGAAGCTGGGAGGCCCAAGATCGAGGGGCTGTGTCTGGTGATGGCCTTCTTGCTGCATTACAATGTGGTAGAAGGCATCACAGGGTGTGAGAGCATGCATGAGAGAAGGGAAAGTGGGGTGAACTCATCCTTTTATCAGGAACCTGCTCCTGTCAATCTGTGGCTGCTTGGGAAAGCAGACGGCCTGTGATAAGGAATTAATACATTCCTGAGGGCAGAGTGATCAGGATCTCATCCTCTCTTGAAGGTCCCATCTCTTAACACTGCTGCACTGGGGATTATGTTTCCAACACATGCTTTTTGGAGGACACAGTCACACCACAGCGTGTTGCTTCATTCTGCTGTTATTTTTGAGTACCCACATGGCCAGGCAGCCTGAGAGCTGTTGAGGGTACAGAAGTGAACAGAACAAACACTATCTCTGCCCTCATGGAGCCTAAAGCCCTTGGCCAGGGATTATGCAAAGCTCTGTGTGGGGGCACAGAGATGAGTAATCCCTCCCTGGCTCATGGAGGGAAGGGAAAGGTCAGTGAGGGAGGGTTGGGAAGACGACATGGAAGAGGCAGCGCTGTATCTGGGACTCATCTTGACGGGAGAGAATGTTTGAGGTGTGCTAGGAAGAGCAGATTCCTAGAGGCTCGTTCATTTCTCTGAGCCTGATGCCCTGCTCAGCCCTGCTCAGAGGCGTGGACATGTGGGCTGGGATGGGTCAGGGACAATAGAAAGCGGGAGGACCTCATGGAGGCGGCCAGGAAGTTTGAGGCCGAGGGTATGAGGTAGACCCTCAGGCCTAACCTGTGCAGAGCTGGCTGGTGAGTGGCCTCCTGCTCCTGACCATGCCTTTCGCCTGCCTTGTCCTAGCGGCCTGCCATTTCCCCAGAGAACTTCCTTTCCGCATCCTGGACGCCCTGGTTCAGCCCTGGCACCCAGCAGGACTGCTCGGAGTATCTGAAGTACCTGCTGGATCGGTAAGGGGGCCAGGGCTACGCGAAGACTCCAGGTCTAGAGGGTCCCTGGGGGCAAGCCCAGTACCTCTGAACTGTGTTGCAGCTTCCAGGGAATAAGTGTGCTGCCTCCAACATGTGGAGGGCTTAGAGAAGGGGTGTGCTGGAAGGGCAGGGACTGAGTGTGAGGGAGGTTTGGTAGATGCTGAGTGGAAGTGATCTCTGGGAGGTCATTGTGTACGTCTGCACACCGGGCTGTGCATCTTTGTCACTGCCATGGGAGCACATTACATAGCTCCAGCAAGTCTTTATGTAGGGCGTGTGGGTGAGTGTAGCAAGCGTGCTGTTGTGAGCATGTACATGGATGTGTGGGTGTTTGGTGTGTGTGTGTGTCTGTCTCAATGTGTGGCTGTTGGGGAAGGTAAATGGGCATGGATAAGCTGAGTGCCCCGGAAGGGGACCCACATGTACATATAGTGACTGTGTGCTCTCTGCCCCAGGCTGCACGAAGAGGAGAAAACGGGCACAAGGATCTGCCAGAAACTCAAGCAGTCCAGCTCGCCCTCTCCGCCCGAGGAGCCCCTGGCCCCAAGTTCAACCTCCGTGGAAAAAATGTTTGGAGGCAAGATAGTGACTCGGATCTGCTGTCTCTGCTGCCTCAATGTCTCCTCCCGGGAGGAGGCCTTCACGGACCTCTCTCTCGCCTTTCCTCCACCTGAGCGCTGTCGCCGCCGCCGCCTGGGCTCTGTGATGCGCCCTACAGAAGACATCACAGCCCGGGAGTTGCCCCCACCAACCAGTGCACAGGGGCCAGGCAGGGTGGGTCCTCGGAGGCAAAGGAAACACTGCATCACAGGGGACACCCACCCCACCAACCTGTACATTGAAGGCCTGGACTCCAAGGAAGCTGGTGGGCAGAGCAGTCGGGAGGAAAAGGTAGAGAGGGAGGAAGAAAGGAAGGAGGAGAGAACGGAGAAGGAAGAAGTGGGGGAGGAGGAGGAAAGCACCAGAGGGGAAGAAGAGAGGGAGAAAGAAGAGGAGGTGGAAGAGGAAGAAGAGAAGGTGGAGAAGGAGACAGAAAAGGAGGCTCAGCAGGAAAAGGAAGAAGACAGCCTGGGAGTGGGGACCCACCTGGATGCTGCCATCCCCTCTGGGGAGCAGGCATGTGGCTCCGAGGGCTCCCGTTCCGTCCTGGACCTGGTTAACTACTTCCTGTCCCCTGAGAAGCTGACAGCAGAAAACCGCTACTACTGCGAGTCGTGTGCCTCCCTGCAGGATGCCGAGAAGGTGGTGGAGCTGAGCCAAGGGCCGCGCTACCTCATCCTCACACTGCTGCGCTTCTCCTTCGACCTGCGCACCATGCGGCGCCGCAAGATCCTGGATGACGTCTCCATCCCCCTGCTGCTCCGCCTGCCACTGGCTGGTGGCCGTGGCCAGGCCTATGACCTCTGCAGTGTGGTGGTGCACTCTGGAGTGTCTTCGGAGAGTGGTCACTACTACTGCTATGCCCGTGAGGGCGCTGCCCGCCCTGCCCCTTCTCTGGGAACTGCCGATAGGCCAGAGCCCGAGAACCAGTGGTACCTTTTCAATGACACTCGGGTGTCCTTCTCTTCCTTCGAATCTGTCAGCAACGTCACCTCCTTCTTCCCCAAGGACACAGCCTATGTGCTGTTTTACCGGCAGCGGCCCAGGGAGGGGCCCGAGGCTGAGTCGGGCTCTTCTAGAGTCCGGACAGAGCCCACCCTGCACAAGGACTTGATGGAAGCCATTTCCAAAGACAACATCCTTTACCTACAGGTAAGCTGAGCCGTGGGGCCTTTGATCTGATCTCCTGGTGGAGGGAGTCCAGTCCCACTACTGGCTTAGATAAGTCATTTCCCCTCTTTTTAATATCCCATTCATCTGTTGCTCAGTGCTGGGTATATACCGGTGGCCCAGACAGACCTAACCCCTTACTTCAAAGTAACAGACACTGAATAATGAATGACGCAGTTTATTTTTTCTTTAAGTTCCAGGGTACATGTGCAGAATGTGCAGATTTGTTAAATGTGTGCCATGGTGGTTTGCTGCACAGATCAACCCATCACCTAAGTATTAAGCCCCGTATCTGTTAGCTATTCTTCCTGAAGCTCTCCCTCCCCCGCCACCCCCCAACAGGCCCTAGTGGGTGTTGTTCCCCTCCCATCCCCACCAAGTGTCCATGTATTCTCATTGTTCAGCTCCCACTTATGAGTAAGAGCATGCGGTATTTGGTTTTCTGTTTCTGCGTTAATATGCTGAGGATAATGGCTTCCAGCTCCATCCATGTCCCTGCAAAGGACATGATCTTGTTCCTTTTTATGGCTGCATAGTATTCTGTGGTGTATATGTGCCACATTTTCTTTATCCGTTCTTATCATTGACGGGCATTTGGGTTGATTCCGTGTCTTTGCTATTGTGAAATGTGCTGCAGTGAACATACATGTGCATGTATCTTTGTAATAGAATGATTTATATTCTTTTGGGTGTATAGCCAGTAATGGGAATGCTGGGTCAAATGGTATTTCTGCCTCTAGGTCTTTGAGGAATTGCCACACTGTCTTCCATGATGGTTGAATTAATTTACACTCCCACCAACAGTGTAAAGGTATTCCTATTTCTCTGCAACCTCACCAGCACCTGTTGTTTCCTGACTTTTTAAAAATCACCATTCTGGCTTGCGTGAGATGGTATCTCATTGTGGTTTTGATTTCTCTAATGGTCAGTGATGTTGAATTTTTCATATATTTGTTGGCCACATGAATGTCTTTTGAGAAGTGTTTGTTCATGTCCTTTGTCCACTTTTTAATGGGGTTGTTTTTTTCTTGGACATTAAAGTTCCATGTAGACTCTGGAGGTCGGACTTAACGTCAGATGGGTAGTTTGCAAAAATTTTCTTTCATTCTGTAGGTTGTCTGTCTACTCTGATGATAGTTTCTTGTACTCTGCATAAGCTCTTTAATTAGATCCTATTTGTCATTGTTTGCTTTTGTTGCAATTGCTTTTGATGTTTCCATCATTAAATCTTTGCCTATGCCTATGTCCTGAATGATATTTCCTAGATTTTCTTCTAGGGGTTTAATACCTTTGGGTTTTACATTTAAGTCTTTAATCCATCTTGAGTGAATTTTTTGTATAAGGAGGGGGTTGAATTTCAATATTCTGCCTATGACTAGCCAGTTCTTCCAGCAACATTTATTAAATAGGGAATCTTTTACCCATTGCTTGTTTTTGTCAGGTTTGTTGAAGATGGTTGTAGGTGTGGAGTCTCATTTCTGAGTTCTCTATTCTGTTCCATTGGTCTATGTGTCTGTTTTTATGTCAGTACTATGCTGTTTTGCTTACTGTAGCCTTGTAGTATAGTTTGAAGTCAGGTAGGCATGAGGCCTCCAGTTTTGTTCTTTTTGCTTAGGGTGGTCTTGGCTATATGGGCTTTTTGGCTCCCTATCAATCAATCAATTATAAAATAGTTTTTTCTAATTCTGTGAATGTGAATGGTAGTTTAATGGGAATAGCATTGAATCTGTTAATTACAGTGGGCAGTATGGCCATTTTCATGCTATTGAGTCTTCCTATCTGTGAGCATGGAATGTTTTTCCATTTGTGTCCTCTCCTTCACTTCCCTTGTTAGCTGTATTCCTAGGAATTTTATTCTGTTTGTAGCAGTTGTGAATGGGAGTTTGTTCATGATTTGGCTCCCTGCTTCTTGTTGGTGTGTAGGAATGCTAGCAATTTTTGCACATTGGTTTTTGTATCTATCTATCTGTCTATCTTGAGAGTTGCTGAAGTTGCTTAACAGCTTAAGCTCCTGGGATGAGATAATGACATGATTCTATATCTAGAAAACCCTATTAATGCAGTTAATAAGTAAGTGTGCTGAAGGAGGAGCACAGGGACCAGTTGAGTCTGAGGGGGAAGAAGATGCTTCGGTTGGGAAGGGGGGTGGGGGGTGTCCCACTACCCACGTGAGCCTCCTATGTAACTGTGACTCCCTAGAGTCAAGGGTGGCACTGGCATACTGAGCAGCTGGAACAGCATGGGCTTTGACCAGTGGGATGGGTGCCAGTGCCTGGAGTTTGTGTTTTGTGTGGGGGGAATACAGCAACTGGTGTGGGGACACCAGACCAGGTGTCAGCAACATCACCTCCTTCTTCCCCAAGGACACAGCCTGTGTGCTGTTTTACCAGCAGCAGCCCAGGGAGGGGCCCGAGGCTGAGTCAGGCTCTCAGGGACAGCTTCTGCCATGCTGTCCAGATGGAAGCAGGGTGGTGGTAAGGATTGCCATGAGGCTGACCTCCTGGCAGCAGGAGGATGGGCTTTCTCATATGCAGAGCCCATTCCTCGTGATCATGAGGCCTGCAGACAGGTTCCCGTGTGGTGTGATATGACCCTCGAAGTCCCCAGACCTCTCGGTACCACATTAGGTCCTTGTCAGCTAGTCACACCCTAGTATCAGCTGGCTCAGGAACTAGAAGAAACATTGAAAGGTGTTGTGCTGGGTACTCTGGCTTCAGGGTGTGAATTCTAAAAGTTTCCTCTCATCTGTGTTCCCAGGAGCAGGAGAAGGAGGCCCGGAGCAGGGCGGCCTACATCTCTGCACTCCCCACATCTCCGCACTGGGGGAGGGGCTTTGATGAAGACAAGGATGAGGATGAAGGCTCTCCAGGGGGCTGCAATCCTGCAGGTGGCAATGGTGGCGACTTCCACAGACTGGTCTTCTAATGTGAACCTGCTGCCAACCTGACCCCTTCCCTCCAGGAGCCAGGTAGGGCCTGAGGGAAGCTGTGGAGGCAGGCCCTACCAAGAGGAAGGATGGTACAGCTCATGGCACCTTTGTCCTCAGCCTGATGAAGGGTACACAGAGACTCTCTCAGATATGGAAGTGAGACCTAAGTCCTCTTTCATTGGGGATCAGTCCCATTAAAATTTTACACCCAAGTGTCCTGGTTAACTTGAAGCAGCTGAGGTGGGCACACACGGGTCTTTGCCTCCCCCTCCTTCCCCAGCAGGCTCCCCATGCTGGAAGATCTGATGATGTTCAGGAAACAGGGCTGGACCTCAGCTCTAATGTTTTGACATCAAGTACTATTTTCCTTCCGACTGCTCTACAGTATAAAGCACAGCAGGATCCAAGCCTTGCACAAAGAAGGGGGCAGTGTCTCCTCTGGCTGTCCTCTTGTTTCTCATATGGGGGTGGGGGGTACTTGCAATGTCTGTACGTTTCTGAGAAGAACAGAGACCTGCCGCCTTACCAAGCACCACTGCATGATGGGGGCTAGCTCCTCACAGCAGGAGGCCTTTGCCCCCCCCCACAGCCCCTCCACCCCAGCCTGCCTCAGTGCCTGAGAAGCCACCACTTGCATCCCCCTTCTGGTTAGAGTCCTGATGTTACTGCAAAGGTGTTCATGTTCCTCATGAAGTATGGTCTCTCTCTTAGGAAGCCAGTGGGCTCCTCTGAGCAGTTGGCCTTTGTAGCTGTGACAGCAGCCACCAGCAGGTTGGGTGAAGTGCCCTGACACTGCTGTAGCCCCTTCTAACTGAAAAGACACCCATGTTCTTAACTAAATAAAAGTAGGTTCTCTGAAGCCTAGCAAGAGATCATTCTTCCTTGGACTCAGAGGCTGTGATGGTCACTGGGTTTTTCTCACGGGGTCTGGGGAGGCCAGGACTCAGCCTGCCCCCCAGTGACATGTGAGATGCCACAGGGAGCCAAGAGCCCTCTACTGAAGTGTGGTGTAAATAAAGGTGTGGACTGACTGACCTTACTGAGGGCTGGGTGATGCTGCCCGTGGAGAGGATGCATCTGGGAGGCAGCTCTCAAGCCTGTACCTACCTCCTTCCCCAGGGGCTGCCTGCTGTGATGGAGGTGTGGAGTTTGGGCCCAATGTCACAGACCCTCAAGATGTCACACCTAAGTGACCTGTGCAAGCAGACAGACACGCCCAGAACCCATCTCTAGACGCCTAAGAAAGATGGATTGGCAAATGCTAGGATAATTTCCACTTTACAACAGACTCTGAGGTAGAAAGCATTTGTTCTTATTCACAGCCAAGAAAAATACCCAATTATTTCCAAATAAAGTAACAATTGGAACAGACTGGAGTGAGAATGGGTTCTACCACCAAGCCTCTCAAGACAAGATGGACACGGCTGCTGGTTCTGGGGTGCATTTCTAGTGGACTTTATTGTCCTGCTCCAATACCACAGTAGAAAGGGACCTGCAAGCTCCAGGCCTGTACCATGTGTCACCACAGCAAAAACATGACCCACTTGAACACATTCCTGCCCCACCCACCGGATAAATATGTTACAATTAAAAAAAAAAAAAGAATACAACAGAATAAATTAATAACTTAAGTGATTAGGCACCAACAGTGATTTGAAAATTAAATGTCAATTTTAAATGGTAACAAGACAAGAACTCAAGACTGGGCTTCCACTAGCCCATTTTCTCTTCCTGACAAATAGTGACAATTCTGCGTGAAATAATTCTAGATTTCAAGACACAAGTAGCCAACAAATACACAACACATGCCACCATAAATCACACGACAGCCTGGATCTCTTGGGGACCCCCTCAGCAGGTAGCCCCTTGTGGTCCCAGACCCCAAAGAGCAGGGCGAGTCCCAGAAAGACGACTCCCACGGAAGGGCTTTAGAGATCCTGAGGCCAGTCTGGCTTCCCCCGCATTTTATGAAGGCCCAGATGGGGAAGGAAGAGCTCTGGAAATGGGATAGGGGTGCTGGGCCGAGATATCCCCATGGCAGAAGGGGCCAGAGGAAGGATGAGCTGAGCCCATGCTCCAGTAACTTCAGAGTGGTTGTGCTTTTGTCATAGGAATGGGGCATACTTTAGTGGTTTCCAATGTAGAAGTTACCAAAGTCAAGCTAGGAGGGGACTGGGGATAGGTACTACCCACCCCTGGCCATCCAGATCCCCCAGAAAGAAGTTACAGAGGAGGGAGCCTCCCCTTCAAGCAGCTGAGCACCAGCTGTGGATGGGACCTCAGCACAGCTAATCCAACCTCCCATTCCACAGACAGGCAGATCAAGGACCTAAGGAGA
The DNA here is from genome assembly GCF_028885655.2 of Pongo abelii. NCBI lineage: Eukaryota > Metazoa > Chordata > Mammalia > Primates > Hominidae > Pongo > Pongo abelii. The sequence continues at coordinate 80,276,245 of NC_071994.2, forward strand.
CACCATCTCCCTATTTCTTATCGTTCTCAATTGACTTAACCTTGCAGAAGTGGAGCTGGAAGTGGGTGAAGGCGGCTCCTTGGAGAGCCCCAGGCAGGGGGCTTGTGTGAAGCAGTGCTGGGCGGGAAGGTATCCCCTTTCTGGGGGCTCAGTCCTCGCCAGGCCCCCAGGAAAGGTGGACTTTGACCCATGGATAGGCCCAAACAAAGGACCAGTTTTTTCAACTGAGTTGACTCCTTTGCTGGAGGAGGTAGTGGGTGGAGGGTGGGGATATGCTAGACACGGCTGGTAGTTTGGGGCTTGTGAGCCGGAGCTTTGCTTTCAAAAGGTCAATTTCACCTCTCATCCTTCCCTCTCTACCCCTACACTTGCACCCGAGGGATTTTGGTAGTTACCGGAATCGGGGGCTGGAAGGAAGCCTCTTGGGAGATTCGATTTGAACACCTCAGTCGCTCTCTGAAGATTCCAGCCAGGTCCACTCACATCATGGCACACTCAGAACATGCTCACATGTTTATGGGAGGCTGCAATAGTCTGGGCCCACTTGTGGCTGCTGCGGGTACAGGGAAGGCACCAGTTAAAAGCTCTGTTGTATGGGGCCCCTTGTAGAGGGCCTTCAAGGCACACATTCAGGACTGGGCAGAATGAACCAGCCCCCTGCCAACTCTGCCCAGTGTAGCTACCACCACTGCTTCCATTCACTTATTGGAACACCAAGGCATGGCCCCTGCACTTCTGAGTGGCTGGACCCATATGCTGAAAGGCCTTTTGTTCCCAAGACACAAGGCTTTCCAAGCCTCTCTTTCCTTCTTCCTCCACTGGACCCAAGCCCTGCCCTCCTCCTCTGTAAAATTCTGACTCATCCCCTTCTAAGGCCTACCTCAGGCACTCCCTTTTCCTAGAATCCACCTTCCCTGATCGTGACCCCACTCCTGCCTCTGGCACCAACCTCCCTAAGTACTTCCTCTGCCCTCCATCAGCATTTGAAGTCTCTGTCTGATGGCCATCACCACTGTCTCATGTCCTTGTCCTTTTTCTGATTGTGACTATCAAGTTCAGTGACAAGGTATGATTGATTCGTGTGTCCTTAGTGCCTAACCCCAGAAACTGGACACAGCAGCCATTAATAAATACTCCTTGAGTTGATCTAAACTAATGCTAGGAGGAGAGGTGTAGCTCTTGAGGAAATAACTTCTTCCAGGATGGGACTTAGAGAATGGCCAGGCCATTGGTCTGGTGAACTATGCATGTGCATGGGGGCTGAAAGGGGAGTGGGGGCAGAGGAGAGTGGTAGCTGTCCCCATCAAACATGGCAGGAAGTCATTGTTTGGGAGGAAGAAGGTCTGTTCACCCCAGGGTAGAATGAAACGTTTGGTCTGTCCTGTTGCTTCTGAAACTCTTGAAAATTTAGTCAAGAACTATCAACATAAAAAAATTCAGATCCCCCACCCTTGGCTTCAGAGAAGGAACCTTGGATGATGCCCTACACCCTGTCCCTGCTAATCTGATGGCCTTTCAAGCCCAGGGAGGAGAGTCCAAGATGGCTCCTGGAATGCTAGGGAGCAACAGAGGGTGGATGAGCTGAGGAAACACTGGGCCGGCACCAGGCCAGACTCATTCCTACCCTGCGATCTGACATACACCACAGCCTATGGGCACAAGCTGTCGGCCATGCCTGATGTGGTCCTCTAGGCATCATTCTGCTCTGCTTTCTCCTTGTCCTGCCTGACCCGCTGTCCCTCCATCCTAGGAACGGTCCTCATGTCACACCACCATGCACACCACTCTTTGCACGTGTCCCTCCTTCACTTTCTGCTCCACCCTGCACCCCCAAGCATTGCCTTGGCAGTCCCCCACTCCCAGGCCCTTTGGATGTATTTCCCCACTTGCTACATGGCCTTCACATCTATCTGCTACCTCTGTGCCCGACTTCCACTGCACTGCTCACTGCAAAGAAACTCGCTTCCCCACCCCACTGCAGAGTCCCCTGCACTGCCCTGTGCCTCTGCCCAGCCTGTGCCTGTCCCAGGGTTCCCCTCAGTCCCTGAATCACCCCCACCCACACCACACTCCCTCCCATATTCCACACCCCTTTACCATATGTTCCTGCCCCATGTGCTTGGTCGCCCAGCTTGGTCCAAGCCTTCCCCTGTGTGGTGCTTTCAAGGTGGGGCTGGCGGGGGCCTCTGTGGGGATTGGGGAAGAGGACTAGCCCTTGGGCCTAGAGTGGCCTGTAGCTCCAGAGTTCTGGGGACGCAGACCCCACAGTGTCCTTGTCATCTCCACCACCTGAGCTCCAAGCCCTGCTCCTTGCTGCTCTAGGTTGGCCATCAGTTTTCCCTTCCTTTTGTCCTTCATCTTCTGCCTCTGTACCCCACAGCAGCTGTCTTGCCATGGCCTCAGCCTGAAAGTGGGTTCCCTGCAGATGTCAGCTTTCCCTCTTCATCTGGGCATCTAAGTCCTTTACCCCTCAAGACCACTGCTGAGCCTCCTTCTCCACCATCTCCTCTTTTAGTGGCCTTGCTTCTCTCCTGCCAAGAAAAACAGGAATGAAAAAGTCCATTATCCACTTTGGTCTGCTGGCCTTGACTCCCTGGGTCGGTGACACTTGTCTTCTGGGACTGAAGGAGAGGTAGCCCAGTGGCCGGAGGGAAGACAGCTGAGGGCTGTGACTGAACATGAGGTGTGGAATCTGGCTCAGAGCCCCAGCCCTTCCCTCCAAACATCTGGTAGAGAGTCAGGTCTACAGGACAGGAAGAGGCTGAAGGATGCTTTTTGGCAGTAGCTCCTAACTAAGGTGGGTGGAGGCATGGCCATTACTGATAAAAATCACAGCTGGGCCCCGAGTGGGCAGAGGAGGTGCCTTGATCAGGCCCTCACCTCCCAGGGGAAGGGTTCAGGGTCCCTGATGTCAAGTGCTTTGAAGGCTGAGACTGGCAGAGTAGAGAGGAGGTGGATAGGAGGAACAATGGGAGAGGGGAGAGGGGAGATGGGAAGGGCTAGCTCTGGAGACGCTGCCTCCTGGCCCCTCCCTGGGCTCTGCGGTGGCCCTCTCATCACAGCTTGGCGCCCTTGGAAGGCTCCGAGGACTGCCGCACGTCTGTCCACTCCTGCATGGTGTTCTGCAGGGCCTGGGTCTTCTCCTTGTCCACCTGAACATAGTCCACCTTCTCATCAGAAGTGACAGATGAAGTAGATGGCTGAGGGGACAGAGTGGGAAAGAGGGAGTAGCTGTGAGTTACCAGTTAGGTGGGGAGGAAGAAGGTGGGCGCGGGATCTTCCTAAGCTGTCTGAAGGGGAGAAGAGCATGGCCTCTGCCTGCCACTGACCAGCCTCAGGAGCCTAGCTTCTCTTTCTGAATGTGGGCTTTAAAGCTCAGACTCCAAACTCATCATCCCTCCTGCAGGATGCAGCAGCACCTGCCAGCCCTGCTTACTTCCCAGCTCCTGGGAGGACCCAGGCCCTTCCTTGGCCCTGGTGGATGGGTCCAGGCCTTCATCTCTGCCTCCACCCATCTCTGTCAGGTCGCTCATCCAGGGGAAGGAATTTGCTAGGTGCAAACAAGCATCAGCCACAGGACTTTACGTGCTGTGCTCACCGCCACCCTGTGAAGGGGAACCATGCTGAGGCACAGCTCTGCACCCTGCTGTCTGGACTGCTTAGCTAAGGATACCTCCTAGGGAGGCTTTCCCAGGCCTGGAAGTCCCTTCTGAAGGCTGATGTATCGACGGCAGGGCTCTGGGACCCACCCAAGAGCCCAGGACCAGGAGGCAGTATCCTCATTCCTGGATCTGTTGCTGATTCTCTTTGTAACCTTAGGACAATCAGATCTCTGTGCACTCATGTGCCCATCTCTACAACACGGGGGATGGGCTGACTGATGAGGTTCTTTGACTGAGGGCACTGTGCTCTGAGAGCAGGAATAGGAGTCTTTAGACCTAGATGAAAACTCTATGACTAAAGACGCATCATAAAAGCTGGGTACTGGAGCAGAAGGGAGGCTGAGTGCTGCTGTTCAGTGTTGAAGGCACCCTGCCCTCCATGATCTCTGCCTCCGGGACCCTGAGAGCTCTTACTGCCCCCCTCCCCAACTCAACTCCAGGCACCTTGCGGTGGGGGCTTGGGGAGCTCGGCTGGAAGTCCAGGGCCAGATAATCAACACTGCCAGTGCTCTTCTTAGGGGCAGGACTGTTCGTGCCACTGGGAACGGGAGATGCAGACACTGGGTTTTGCTGTCACGAGGAGGAAAAAACTGTGAGTGTAGAAAACAGACTCACCCACCACCCAGAAAAAACACTTCTGGGAGTAAGAACACTGTTTCCCTGAGCCCTACTCTGACTCATGCACCATGCTAAGGACTTTTCATGTTTTCATTTTAATCCTCATGCCAATCCTGTAATGTAGGTATGATTACTGTTGATATTGTTTAAAACAAAGATGAAACTGTGGTTCACTTTACTTTCAGAGAAATGACTTTGCCTGTGGTTGCACAGCTGTTGAGTGATGGGAATCAGGTCTGTTTTCTGACTTCCAAACCTGTGCTAACCCCTGTACCACACTGCCTCCTTTATAGCACATCAGGGCAAGTCGCATCAACAGTGGCTCTCCTGAGACATCCAGCCTTTGCTTGCTGGCGCTTAAGAAAGGAGCACATTTCCTTTATGCACTGGAAAGTTTTCTTCTGTCGCACCAAATCAGCCCCTGTGAAACTCCCAGCTGTGGCCTAGAGTGGGGTAGTCACCCCAAAGCAGCTTGCTCCCCCGCCTAGCTCCTCCAAGATCTGAACAGGGTGGCTTCATCTCCACGCTGCACAAAGCCCGCATTTCTTCAGATGACACGCTCTAGGATCCTGTCCACCCAGGCTCCTGCTCTAGCAGAGCACCACCTCCTCTATAACTTTCCTGAAGTCTTAGTCTAATGAGAAGGTGCTAGTCCTGTGTTCTGTTTGTTAGCTGCTTTATTGGTTGGTTAATTCATTCTTTCACTATCTATGCAGTGACTACCAGGTGCTGGGCAGTTATGCCCTAATGGAAATCTCAGGGAAGAAATATCCTCCTCTGCCTGTGTTGATAGCTCTATTATGGCCTTACCAAAGTGAGTTATGTGCACGTATGCCTCTCACCACTGAGGAGATACCTCCAGCACTGCCTATCCAAGGGCACAGATCATGCCACCCACGTCACTGTCATGAGAGGCAGGCCCCTGCTCTTGAAGACCATGACTTCGTTGGGACAGGTCTCATGTCTTCCTTACATCTGATGACAACTCCTACTGCTTGATAAACAGGTGCTCAAGAAGGGTTTGTAGCAGGAGACTAAATCATGAATAATACAAGGAGTCCCTGGGCTGAGGTGAGTTAGCTAAGCTGGGAAGTGGGGAACTGAGCGTTGGGTCCCAGGGGACTTTGAAAGGCGTCATTCTAGCGAAGCCTGAAGGACTCACCATAGGGACATAGTTCTCTTCGCTGTCTCCTGAGTCTGTGCTGGTGATGCTCTGGGTGGAGATGGGGCGGCAGTACTGGGAGGAGCTGGAGTTGAAGGTGTGGCTGTTGTGGGAAGGAAGAGTTAACACTGGGGAAGCTGCATGGCTGCTGCCGTGTTTCTAGCCTCCAGCTGGGCCCTGACCCTCACACACCCAGACCTCAGCCATCAGAGCTGTACACTCCATCAGATTAAGATCTGATATAGGGCGGGTATAATTATTCTCTTTTACAGCTGAGGAAACCAAGCCACAAGACATCAAGAGACATGATCAGCTAATGATAGCGTTAGCATCAGAATCCAGCTGTCCTGGCCCACAGGCCAGCTACCATATCACTCATCTTCCCTAATGGCCCGACACCAAGCTCCCACCCCCACACATAGGCACTCACTTGGCCCTAGACCAAGACTTGGTGATAGGTGACTTGAAGGGGAGTTCATCGATGACGGTGTTGTTTCTCAGGTCAAGTGGTGTTGGCTTGGCTGGAGCAGGAAAAGAAAGTCTGGTAATCAGCCAGTAATAATAATGCTACACATACACACCTTATATATAACACATGAGCATGTTTATAAAGGCCTGCAAAGTCATTCCAGTTTCACACAGGGAAACTGATGCTCAGCGAGGTTATATAATCTTTGCCCATATTGATGGGCCTTGAAGTCATGTCTTCAGATTCCAAATTATATATTTTTTCTGCTGTATCTACGGTAATTATATTTTCAGAATCAGAAGTGGGGACATGGTTTGGCAACAGATTTTTCTCCCTCAATTTATGACTTCATTTAAAAATGAGACTATATATAAAAATATATTTATATATTAATAAATATATTAATATTTATAAAAATATATACTATTTATATATTAACATACATATATGTATTTTTTAAGACAGGGTCTCGCTCTGTTGCTCAGGCTGGAGTGCAGCGGTGCAATCTCAGCTCACTGCAACCTCTGCCTCCTGGGTTCAAGTGATCCTCCTGCCTCAGCCTCCCTAGTAGCTGGGACTATAGGCGCCTGCCACCAGGCTTGGCTAATTTTTATATTTTTAGTAGAGACGGGGTTTCACTATTTTGGCCAGGCTGGTCTCGAACTACTGACCTCAGGTGATCCACTCGCCTCAGCCTCCCAGAGTGTTGGGGTTACAGGCGTACAGGCGTGAGCCATGGCGCCCAGCCAAGAGACCATATTTGAAGTGTAGACGGTCACCATGATTACTCCCTGCTGCTCCTGGCCAGGTCTGTGCAAGCCACAGTGGAGGAAGGTAGATGCCATAAGGGCTTGAGGGCTTCAGTTACACATGCTAAGATTTGAATTCCCTGTTGGCCACTATCTCTGCCTAGCTATCCTACTCCTCCCTTTGAATCCTTGCCACTGATCCAAGGCCAGGAGAGTGAGACTGTAGCAGACCAGGAACTTGCCTGGTCTACATGCAGGGGGCACAAAGCTGACTTTACTGAATGCCTGCTATGTGCCAAAGTACTATCCTAGATGCTCTCCTTTGCAGCAAACCTGGGAGGTAGGAATTACCATCTGCATTTCACAGATAAGAAAACTGAGACTCAAGATTTTACGTGATTTGCCCCAAGTCACACCTCCCAAGTCCAGGATCCACATGACCCCCGAGCAAATGGAAAGAGTCCCTAGCCATTGTCCAGAGATGGGACAGGGGCAAGAATGGACTTACCTTTCCGATCAGGTTTGAGGTTGCGGTTGACAGGGGGTGGCTGGATCTCACTTCCTCTGCTGGGGCCTCGGTGCACAGGAAGGGTTGTTGATGGGTAGCCAAGTGAGTCAAAGTGATGGGCCCCTGGGCTCATTGGGATGTAGATGCTCTGGGAATTATCACCTGCTCGTTCCATGGCCAACAGGGTGGAAGAACCTGGGTTCATGGGCACATAGTTGTCTTCAGAATTGGTGCTGTCCGATCGGCCCACAGTCATTTTCCCTGGCTAGGGAGAGGAACAGTGAAAGAAATACAGCTGTTACTAGCAAGAAGAAACAGGAAGGGGGTAAGACTTTGTAAACGAGGCAAGACAAGTCATTACTGGGTTAGCTACACTTTGAAGCTGTAAGGGAGACCTTGGGGAGACCAAATAAGAAAGCAGAGTAGTGGGAGGCTGAGGCAGGTGGATCACTTGAGGTGAGGAGTTCGAGACCAGCTTGGCCAACGTGGTGAAACCTCCTCTCTACTAAAAATACAAAGTATTAGCTGGGCGTGGTGGCATATGCTTGTAGTCCCAGCTACTCAGGAGGCTGAGGCACGAGAATTGCTTGAAGCTGGGAGGCCGAGGTTGTAGTGAGCCAAGATCACGCCACTGCACTCCAGCCTGGGTGACTGAGCGAGACTCTGTTTCAAAAAATAAAAAATAAAAAAAAGGAAGCAGAGTGGGAGACAAGAATATATGAGGTCTGTGGGCCCCTTCAAGCCTTCACGATCCTTTGGCATCCACTAATAATTTTTGATAAATCTAGAATATAAAATATTCTTGGTGACTGGGTCCACTTGGCTTTCTGGATGCCTGACCAACACTGTGGGTAGCATAGTCCATAGACTGTAGGTTTGGTTCAGGACCTGCCCTCCACCTCAAGTCCAGACTCACCATTGGCAGGTCAGCATCTCAGGCCCTGGATCAGAACAAGGAGCATATTAGGAGTCCTGGCTCTGGAAGGTGAGGTCTGGGGCCAGTTGTGTTTCCCCAGTCCAGGTTTCTAAGTACCTGGGGCTCTCACTCCAGGCACCTAGGGGACCACCAAGCTGCAGTCAGAGCTTCTACAGAGTTGTGTGATACAGCAATCCCGGTTATAGCCTTCCTCTAACTCTTGCTCTATCTGCCGTGACATACAACTAAGCTGCTTCTGCCTTGGTTACCTGATTTCACTGTCTTTCCAGTGGGCCTGAAGCCTGGCTTTGGTCTTCTTGCCTGACACCTTGGAGAACTGCGGTGAGCATCTTCCAGAGGGCAGCCTGGGATCCTGCACTCAAGCCATAATTCTGCCACTTAGCCTGACTGTGAGTACCACCCTTGCCTGAAGTCTCACACCGCAGCCTCCCTCCTGCACGTGAGGACACGTGGGTAAGGTTGCTGCCTTAGAAGATCCCCCACCATGCAGCCTGGGTCTATTGCATTCTAGATCCTCTGCTTACCTACAAGGTTGGTGAAACTTGTAATCCAGTCTACCTTAGCACGTACATTTCTTCCAGACTAGAATACTTGTATCTTACTTGTCCAAAGACTCAACGCAGGGTTCTGAACTGAGACAAGAACTTGGGCAGGGTCCTAAGATGGAGAAGCCATCACTCTTTTGGGGTTGTGCTTTTAGTTCCATAAGGTGTGACCTTTTACCTAACCAGGCCGGCCTGAGGACCCCTGGTTAACCCACACTCACCAGGAAAGAGCCGACTCCATCACTCATGGATTCAGCAGACCGGCCTGCACTCTCTCCACCACGCTGTGGGTACTCGTAGGTCTCACAGGAAGAAGCTGACAGAGGAAGGAGGATCCATATGTACTCATGGTTGATTCATGTGTTGACACTTCCCCATACCCTCACCAGTGTGGTTCAAGGTCTTACTGATACTCCAGAAGATACTACTCTCAACCCCAAATGATAAGGAATTTCTTGGAACACATCACTCCTCAGTTCAAAAATTCCTCCTGGGCTTCTAGATGTAGCTCCAGTGTTAGCATCTGCAGAGAAGCTGTCCTTGACTACTCTACCCTCATCTATACACCTCTCCTTTGACTCCTATACCACTCACCTGTCCTGCTCACCCCAGCCATCACTTCTCTGAACACCACAGTAACAATACTTGTCCTGATTTATATGTGTTGGTTTTATTTTCCCAATGAGATGTAAGCTCTGAAGGGCAGGAACACGTTTTATGTATGTCTTTATCATCTCAGTTCCAAAGCACAATATGACTGCTCAAATTGTCAATGGATTGAAAGACAGCAAAGAGGTCTAAACCAGGAGCTGGGACTCTAGGGTCTGAGTCTCATCTCTGGCACAATGACTCTGCAACTCTATTTAAGTGTCTTAACTGTCATTGGCCTCATGTGAGATGGAGACAAGGAGGTTTTGTCTCACCAACCTCTCTGCCTGGCCTAAACAACAGGATGGACAAGAAAAGGCTTTGCAAACCATAAAGCAAGATGCAAAATGAAAGGAATTAATATTGTTCTATTTTTTCATCATACAGACGAGGTTACATGCAGAGTTGGAATACTCTCAGTGGAAAACAAGTAACAATAGAATTTAGATACTTCAAATAAAAGTTTTGACTTCAACCAAAGAGATTCAAGTATGATTTAGAAAATATTAAGACCTCGTTTTGCTTTAACAGTCTGTTAGTCCACACAGGTTTCACTCCAGTTTGGACTGATCTTCTGAATTTATTTTTTAAATCTTTGATTTGATTTATAAATGAATAAAATACAATGATTTGGACTTCTAAACCTATAATATGTTATACTGTGGTTAATCAAGAATGGCCTATTCTCCATTAGTAGAATATTAACTTCTCCGGGGCTAGCTCAACATGCTATACAACTACTACTAACAGCCTCCAGTGCTGGAGGACCAACTGGTAAGGGATCTGGGTAGAAGACACCTATGTTTTTGAGTATCAGTGACCTAAGTGGTTCATAAGTTCCCCTCGGCCATGGATGACCAAGGACCACCAAACTATTGAGAACCCCTGTGTTACCTTCTCCTCCCTCTGAATCTCAGCTAGGACTTATACTGACCTCGGTGAAGTCGGCTGTTGTCCATTGCAGGGAGTGTGTTGCGTCTGGGGATGGTGGCAGCGACAGATCTGCTATTTTCACTGATTGGCGGTCTCTGCTGAGGACTGCCCCATCGAGGTGTTTCTGCCTGACTTGGCTTGGGGGGGCGGGGTGGGGGAGCTATGGCTGAGTCCCCAGGAGTGGCCACTGTCATGGCATTGTGGTTTTTGTCCAGAGTGAATGTCCTAGGGATCTGGTAGGCTGAGAGTGGGGTGGCCGGAACATCCATATTGTCTACCAGGAGGTCCCCAAACTCCCTGCACAGGGTGTTGCTGGGCGTCTTGAAGGTGTACACATCCTCATTATCTGTCTCGGAGCCTGTGAGGCTGCCCTTGGTGTGGCCATGGGAGGCCAGGCTGCGGGGGAGGTCATAGGTACTGTCTCTGAATTCTGTATTGTGCCGGCTCGGCTTGGGAAGGCTATAGAAGCCATGGACTTGACCACTGACCCCGTTGACACAGTGTCCATTGCCCTGGGCAAGTTTTTGTACAGCTGTGTCACTCCTCATGAGAAAAGAGGCTCTGGTGCCCTGAGAGAAGCTGGCACTCCTAAAAGAGAAAGAAGGGAAAGGGCAGGAGGGTGAGACAATTACTAGCTGTGTGACCTTGAGGCAAAGCACTTTCTCTTTCTATACTTTGGTTTAGGCATCTGTAAAATGGTGACTAAAAGCATATTTTGAAGGTTGTTCAGATATTAGACTCTAGTATATGAATGTTTAAACAATGTTAGACTTCATCCGTCCCCCATCTCCAAATGGCAGTTAATAGCAGGGGTTATAACCCCCACTCCCTGAACAAGTATCAATAAGCCAGATGGACTGCCTATTTGTTCAATGTTTTAAGTACCAAAGAATATGCACATTGAACACAAATGTTGTGAGATAGTGGAAAGAACCTTTAAGTTGATGACAGGAAACAGCAAACAAGTCATTTTATCTCTCTGAGTCTATTCTGCCACTGTGAAACTAGCCCATGGGTACTGATGTTGTAAGTTAAAAAGAATTATTTGGGTCAGGTGCAGTGGCTCATGCCTGTAATCCCTGCACTTTGGGAGGCTGAGGTGGGAGGTTCACTTGAGGCCAGGAGTTCAAGACCAGCCTGGGAACACAATAAGTCTCTATTGCTACCAAAAAAAAAAAAAAAAAAAAAAAAAGAACTAGCTGGGCAGGGTGCTGCACACCTGTAGTCCTAGCTCCTGGTGGGACTAAGGGAGGAGGACTGCTTGAACCCAGAAGTTCGAAGTTAGAGTGAGCGATGATCGCACCACTGCATTCCAGTTTAGTAAACAGAATGAGACTCTGTTTCAAAAAAACACATGCCCCAACACAAACAAACAACAAACTATTCAAACGTAAGCTCTAGATTTATTTTCTACCATGACTTATGGTTGGTTGAGAGGCATTTTGAGGGGAAAGATCTCTTTCCAGAGACCTAGAAATCTATAGGAAGAAGGGTTTCCTGTTTGGGAACCATATATAGAAAAAGTTTTGATTAGTACATTTTTAAATTTAGGTTTTGGGCAATAAGGCAAGCAGTAAAAAGAGAAGAGGAACAAGAGGGGAGACTTGTGTTAGGTTCCAGTACTGCTACTGATATGTGCTGTGTGTATCACCAAGCCTCCTCTCTCAGGTGGGACCTAGTACGTCACAGTGATTTCTAAGGGACTATCTGGCCCCAATGCTCTACAAGCCCTTCGTTTCACAAGAATGGTTTTCAAACTAGATTCCATGTTCTCTGTAGGTGCTTTGGGAAATTGGAGGGTGAGGTTCTGGGCAAGCAGGGATTTAGGTCTGCTTCTTTAGCTTTTATATGATTCTTCATAGGATTTCACTTGGGGAAAAAAAGCATCAATCCTTTATAGCAGGGATTCTAAGCCTTTTGGAGGCTATAGGAGTTTTTAAGATTCTGGTCAAAAGCTCTTGGAGTGTCTCATCAGAAAAGGCAAATCTCATATACATATAAACTTGTGGGGGCTGTAATACATAGCCCTCTGAGGACAATCCCTGGACCTCAGGGAGAGAGCCTTATAGAAGCTCTCTCAGCTCCTGAGGAGTTTGTTATTTACAGATGTGGCCACCAGATGGTGTTAGAAAATAGGGGCCAGAGCTTAGAAAGAGGAAACAGGTGTGTAAGCCAGGCTTCCTCTCATGTAAACTGTACCCATGATAGCTAGGAATTCCAGGTCAGTCTCCAAACCTTCACTGATACTCCTCCCTGGGCCTCTGCACTCCTCCTCCCTTTCTGTTCCATTACAGACACATAACCAAGCCAACAGCCATGGGCTTGGATGATTGAACATCTAGGCTTTAGATAATGTAGTGCTTAGGGAAGAGGACGGGGGTGGCGGGGGGAGCGAATGGTAGACATAAGATGTTAATGTTGTGTGCATTTTTTTGGTGCCTTTCATTTTGCTTTTTTTGGAATTTCCAACTCTCTGTTGGACGCTCCCATCTGGATTTGTTCATTTTACATTTACTGATGTCCTAATTTCCATCTGGGCCAGGCAAAAGGGATACAGAGATGCCACCTGCCCAATGAGAGGGGTGGTGCGGGAATGACACGGTAGTGGAGGAGGTGACATGGATGCAAATCATTACAGTCAAGTAGGGGTGAGTATGCAGCTGTTGACAGCTGGTATTAGCCCTTGCTGGGGGTGGTGGTAGACAATGTCAGGGAAGCCTCCTTCAGAGATGTTATATCTTGAGTGAGTCTGGAAGGATGAGCCACAACTGGCCAGGCAGAAGGCAGGAGAAGGGAAATGGTGTTCTAGTTGAAGGCTCAAAGATGTAGAACACAACCTGGCAAGTTCTAGAAACTCGAAGCTGCTCAGGCTGCAGCAAGCACATTAGAAGGCAGGGCTGAGAGAAGACAATGGAGGCCAGGCCAGGACTAAAGGGAACGGGGAGCCTCTGAAGGATTTCAAGGTGGGGATGGGGTTGCAAGAGCATCACAGGTGCCCTGCAATAACCTTCAACATAGTCAAGAATGAACTCATCATCTTCCTCTGGAACTCTTCTCCTCCTGCCTTTCTTATTTTGGGAATGGCATCAGTGCGAAACCTGGGAGTCACCCACATTATGATTTCTTCCCAGGGCCTCTCTGATCCTTCCATCCTACTAATATTTACTTTCCTAACTTCCCAGTGTAAACATTTTCAACACTGCCTCAATGCTTCAGGATTAAGCCCAAACTCCTAGGTTTATCCCAACTCATCTCACCAATCTTTTCTCTTTAGTTCCCTTTTCCACTCTAGGATCCAAACCAAACTTTGCAGTGTTCCCTGTGTGCCCCAGTTAGTCAAGCATTGGGCTTTGTTGCATTGTTGGGCTGTGTCTGGAAGGCTTTTTACCTCAATCTGGCAAGTTCCTACTCCATTTATCCTTCAAACTCATCTCAGAGGACACATTTTTTAAAGCCATTCTTACATCCTCTACCTCTAAGCATTGCTTAACTTAATCACTTGCTTAACTTTGTTCTTGGAGCAGGTAGCAAGTGTTACCTATATTAGGCACCATTACTACTTATCTCCGCCAACAGACTGTGATTTCCTTGAGGAAAGAAACTGTCTTACTCATTTTTCTCTCCTTAGCACCTAGGTTAATGCTTGTTGCACTGTAAATAATGAATAAACGTTTGTTGTAAGTAAGCAAATGAATAAACAAAAGTATGGTGCTGCTATCCCTTTTCCTGGGCCTGGCCCAAACCTTCTGATCAGCAGATCAAAGCCCTTCCTCTGTAGAACCCCCTAGCTTATGTTCCAACTTCCCTCTACCCTGGCATCCTCCCGTCTTGCTCACAGAACTACTCACTCATCCCTAAACATGTCCTGTGTAGTCTAAACTTCAGCCCTGGTCTTGCATTACTCACCTCCCTGTGGAATGCTTCCTTGATACATCAACACTTTACACAAAGTCCACAAGAAGCCTTTTCACTCTACAAAGGTATTATAGGTCCCTAATTCTCCCTTTTACGGTAATCATTCCTTCCTCTGTGCTACCACAGCACTCTGTGCTTCCATCGCAACACTCACCTTATTCTGCCTTATGTCAGTTATTCAGGTCTGTGTCTTTCCACTTCTACTAGACCATGTGCTCCTAGAAGGCAGAGGGCCATATCCTGTACCCTGGCATAGTACCAGGCATATGATAGATAATAGTGACATATGTTGAGGGAGACTGATTATCACCTCAGTAACCAAGTAAGAGGAGTTGAACAAGGGACTTTTGCCCAAAATTACATACTCAGAGGGCAGGGAATTTGTTCTAGCACCCAGGTCTCTGGGTGCCCCCACTGCGCAAACCATGCTACAATGTGGTCCCTTTGGGCAATAATCCAGATGGGGAATTCCAAATACTCAGCAGTCCTGTGGCCTTTAGTATTTTCATGTAAACTTTAACTGAGGCCTGTGTCACTGTGATGACCTGAGTTGCTTTTGTGGGATAGATAATATACCTGGAAGTGGTGGATTTGGAGAGAGGCTTCTCTTCCAGGGCTCAGCTTACAGGAGTCTTATAAAACAGGCAAGATACTATGCCATACATATCACACGTGATCTCATTTTAAATCCTCCTAATAGTTCTGAGACACACCTCTTACTTTCACATTATCAGATGAGGAAAACAGTAAATGGCAGAGTTGGGGCAGGAAGATACTCAAACACAAGCACGTATGGGAGCTCCCCAGAATCAAAAAGAGGTTTGAGAGAAGATATTCCCTCAAGCCGGCAGTGCCAAGTGCCTTCCCTTTCCATTCCTGGCCAATGGCTCCTCCAGAGGCTATAGAGGCTATTGCCATCATACAGTCTCTCCCTTGGCTTTTTTTTTTTTTTTTTTGTGATGGAGTCTCACTCTGTCTCCCAGGCTGGAGTGCAGTGATGCAATCTTGGCTCACTGCAACCTCCGCCTCCTGGGTTCAAAGCAATTCTCCTGCCTCAGCCCCCTGAGTAGCTGTGATTACAGGAGCGTACCACTGCACCTGGCTAATTTTTATATTTTTAGTAGAGACGGGGTTTCATCATATCGGCCAGGCTGGTCTCGAACTCCTGACCTTGTGGTCCGCCGCCTCAGCCTCCCAAAGTGCTAGGATTACAGGCGTGAGCCACTGCGCCTGGCCTTCTCTTGGCTTTTAAAAATGGTTTTCTAGTTTTTCTAGCCACTTCATTTTGTACTTGTTCTTCCGCACATTTTCATATAATTTTATATACCATACTATATGATGATTTTGCTTTTTTCTATCCCACTGGACTCCAAGAACCCTAATGATGAAGGACTCACTTTGATTTTCAATGAGTATGTTCCCATTTAAGGGTGACTTAATATAAAATGCTTGTAACTAGATTAACCACCATTTAGAGTTCTGTAACTGTCACTGGCCATGTTTAAGAGGTCATTTGAACTATCCTCTTGTATTTGACCCATTCCAAATGGATCCTTCCTGTGAAAGAAGAAAACTCAGAAAACTCTGTGTCACAAATCTTTATGAGATGAGGCAATCTTTGTATCTCAAACCCTTCTGGCTGCAGTTCTGAGCCAATTTTGGCAGGACTCTCTGGTTACAGAGCAAAGCTGTATATGTGAAACTAAAAGTTGTATATTTTGCCTTTGGTCAATCAAAGCCTCTGGTGAATGAGTCAGGGAAGACTTGGAAAAGATTAATGATGGGTGAGCTCTCCATTGACATTTCTAATTTTACCATTTACTCACCATCTTTCTATAGACTACTGCTGCAGGGTCAATGTTTCTGGAATCTCATCAATGAAATTTCACTCCCCGTAACCCTCACCAGAATTATGGCTTTTCAGGGCATGTGACTCACATCAATGTATCATCTGTTACAGGTTTAACAGAGTTCTTGAAATAAGAAGACAGACACTGGCTAGAATCTGGAATGAGGCCCCAAAGGCTGGAGGACAAAAATAAGTCCAGTGAAACCAACTTGTCTTCAAAGAGAAAAAGAACTCTATTTGTCTTGACTCTGCCAGTTCAAAACTCTTTCCATTGGCAATAGATATTATTCTGAATAGTTACTTATTTTAGCTCAGTGGAAGACCTGCATTTTGAGAACTGAAGTTATTTTAGCAAGAATACATATTATCTAGTACTTGAAGGAAGACTAGTGGCTATTATTGCAGTAAAAGTGATGATAAATACATAATTCACAGTTTTATTTCTAAGGTGCTTAATTTACTGTATCTTTACAATCAGGTTCTCACATAAATGAAAAAATAGATAGAAGGATGGTATTAGTAGCCTCAGTAATCCAATCAGACATAGTTATGTCTAGTCTATGCTAGGCAGGATGAATGGGCTGATTCACTTTATACCCCCTACTCAAAAATAATCTTATAGGATTACTTTGGAGATCATATGAGGTACCTAATGTAAAAGTGCTTTGTAAACTTTAAAGCATCATTTCTTTCTTCCAGAGCACCTAGTATATAATGTGAATGTTAGAGGAAACACAGGATTAAAGTCTATTCATATACTTACCAATACTTGGTGCTGTTAACTTTTTTTTTTTTTTCTTTTTTTTTTGTGACAAGGTCTGGCTCTATTGCCCAGGCTGGAGTGCAGTGACATGATCTCAGCTCACTGCAACCTCCGCTTCCTGGGCTCAAGCCATCCTCCTACCTCAGGCTTCTGAGTGGCTGGGGCTACAGGCGTGTACCACCATGCCTGGCTAATTGTTTTTGGTAGAGATGGGGTGTCGCCATGTTGCCCAGGCTGGTCTCAAACTTGTGAGTGAAGCAATCCGCCTGCCTTGGTCTCCCAAAGTGCTGGGATTACAGGCATGAGCCCCTGCATCTGGCCTGTTAGCCATTTTTATTTTAGCCCTTCCAGCAGAGGTAAAGCAGAATCTCACTGAGATTTAAATTTGCATTTCCCAGATCACTGATCATCCATTCATGTGGTTATTGGACATTCCTATATCTTTTTTTGTTGAAGAATCTATTCAAATCTTTTGCCCATTAAAAAAAAAAATTGGATTGCTGTCTTCTTATTGAGTTGTAAAAGTTCTTTATATGGACCAGAAACAAATCCGTTGTTAGATATGCGTGTTGAATATTTTCTTGCATTTTGTGATTTTTTTTTTTTTTTTTTTTTGAGATGGAGTCTTGCTCACTCTGTCGCCCAAGCTAGAGTGCAGTGGTGCCATCTTGGCTCACTGCAACCTCCACCTCCTGGGTTCAAGCGATTCTCCTGCCTCAACCTCTCCAATAGCTGGGACTATAGATGAGCACATCCACGCCTGTCTAATTTTTGTATTTTTAGCAGAGGTTTAGCATGGGGCTTCACCATATTGGCCAGGCTGGTCTCGAACTCCTGGCCTCAAGTTATCTGCCTGCCTCGGCCTCCCAAAGTGCTGGGATTACAGGCCTGGGCCACCACGCCCAGCCCATTTTCTTTTCTTAAAGAGGCCTCTTGAAGAACTAGTTTTAATTTTGATAAAGACTACTTTATCAAAAACTACAGTTTTTTCTCTTTTATGATTCTTGCTTTTTCTGTCCTATATAAAAATCTTTGCTTACCTCAAGATCATGGAGATGTTTTCTTCTAGAAGTTTCTTTTCTTTTCTTTTTATTTAAATACAGGATCTTATTCTGTCACCCAGGCTGGAGTGCAATGGAATGATCTTGGCTCACTGCAGTCTTGACCTCCCCCAGGCTCAAGTGATCCTCCCACCACAGCCTGCTGAGTAGCTGGGAATGCAGGCACACGTGACCATGCCCGGCTACTTTTTGTATTTTCTGTAGAGACTGGGTTTTGCCATGTTATCCAGGCTGGTTTTCAACTCCTGAGCTCAAGCAATCTGCCTTTCTCAGTCTTCCAAAGTGCTGGGATTACAGACGTGAGCTACTGCGCCCTGCCTAGAAGTTTCGTAGTATTAGATTTTATATTTATGTCACTGATACATTTTAATTTTTGGGTGAGTGGTGTGATATGAAGGGTTGCTGTTCTTTTTTTATTATTCCTATATGAATGTCAAGCTGTTTCAGCATCATTTGCAGAACAGGTTTTTCCTTTCTCCATTGGCACCTATATATTTATATACTTTTAATAATTATATATATTTATATATTTAAAATATTTTTATATATGCATTTAAAGTATTTATATACATATATGTATTTATATATATTTCTCTCCTGGACTTGCTAATTTCTTCTAGTGATCTATAGGTTTTTATCCTTTCACCAATACAACATTATCTTATCATAGTTTGACAGGAATTCTTGAAATCAAGTAATATAAATTCTGACTTTATTGTTGTTTTTTTAAAAATTTCTTTGGTTGCTTGGCCAACATGGTGAAACCCCACCTCTACTAAAGATACAAAAATTAGCCAAGCGTGGTGGCACGTGCCTGTAATCCCAGCTACTCAGGAGGCTGAGGCAGGAGAATTGCTTGAACCCAGGAGGCAGAGGTTGCAGTGAGCTGAGATCATGCCACTGCATTCCAGCCCGGGAGACTGAGCCACAGACTTCTTCCTCCCGGGCCTCTGGGAGGGGCTGCCATGAAGGTCTCTGACATGGCCTGGAGACATTTTCCCCATGGTCTTGGAGATTAACATTAGGCTCCTTGCACTTATGCAAATTTCTGCAGCCGGTTTGATTTTCTCCCCAGAAAATGGGTTTTTCTTTTCTTTTTGAGACAGAGTCTCACTCTGTCGCCCAGGCTGGAGTGCAGTGGCACGATCTCGGCTCACCTCAAGCTCCGCCTCCTGGGTTCACGCCATTCTCCTGCCTCAGTCTCCCGAGTAGCTGGGACTAAAGGCGCCCGTCACCATGCCGGGCTAATTTTTTGTATTTTGAGTAGAGATGGGGTTTCACCGTGCTAGCCAGGATGGTCTCAATCTCCTGACTTTGAGATCCGCCCACCTCGGCCTCCCAAAGTGCTGGGATTACAGGCTTGAGCCACTGCGCCCGGCTGGGTGTTTCTTTTCTATCACATCATCAGGTGGCAAATTTTCCAAACATTTATGCTCTGCTTCCCTTATAAAATTGAATGCCTTTAACAATACCCAAGTCACCTCTTGAATGCTTTGCTGCTTAGAAATTTCTTCCGCCAGATATCCTAAATCATCTCTCTCAAGTTCAAAGTTCCACAAATCTCTAGGGCAGGGGCAAAATGCCACTAGTCTCTGCTAAAACAACAAGAGTCACCTTTACTCCAGTTCCCAACAAGTTCCTCATCTCCATCTGAGACCACCTTAGCCTGGACCTTATTGTCCATATTGCTATCAGGCTTTTGGTCACAGCCATTCCACAAGTCTCTAGGAAGTTCCAGACTTTCCCACATTTTCCTGTCTTCTTCTGAGCCCTCCAAACTGTTCCAACCTCTGCCTGTTACCCAGTTCCAAAGTCGCTTCCACATTTTCGGTATCTTTTCAGCAACGCCCCACTCTACTGGTACCAATTTACTGTATTAATCTGTTTTCATACTGCTGATAAAGACGTACCTGAGACTGGGATTTTTATTCGGATTGTGTTGAATCTACGAACAATTTGAGAAAAACTGCCATCTAAATAATATTCGGTCTTCTAGTTCATAACTACTGTACATCAGTCTCCATATTTAGGTCTTTAATTTCTATCAGCAACATTTGATAGTATTCAGTGAAGAGGTCTTGCATGTTTGTCGTTAAATTTATTCCCAAGTATTCCACGTTTTCTGGTACCATTCTATATATAATTAAAATTTTTTCATTTTCCAATTGTTCACTGCATACTGTAAAACTTATTTTTTGCATAAAAACCTTTTTATCTTGTGACCTTGCTAAACTCACTTAAAAATTTTTTTTGTTGTTGTTAAAATAGACAGGGTTTTGCCATGTTGCTCAGGCTGGTCTTGAACTCTTGAGCTCCAGTTATCCACCTGCCTCAGCATCCTAAAGTGTTGGGATTACAGGCATGAACCACCACACCAGGACTCTTATTTCTTTTTCTTCCTCCATGGAACTGACTAGAATCTCCAGTATAATGTTAAATAGCAGTGGTAAGAACAGGTACTTTCTCCTTGTTTTCAATCTCAGGGCATTATGTTCAATATTTCTCCATTAGGTATGATCTTAGCTATAGGGTTCCTTAGAAGTCCTTTATCAGTTTAAAGAAGTTCTCCTCGATTCATAGTTTGCTAAGAAATACTTTTTTTTCAACGAAGTATTGAGTTGTCAAATGCTTCCTCTGCATCTATTGAGGTTATGATTATATTATTTTTCTCCTTCATTCTCTTAATGTAATGAATTACTTGATTGGCTTTTTTTCTGAAGTCAAACCAACCTTACACTCCTGGGATAAACACTACTTTGTCATGATGTCTTACCCCTAATGTATACACACATGCATATTCCCTAAAATATATATATAGTCCCAAACAGACACATATAGATATACACACATACGTATTTAGTTGGATTCGACTGCTAATCCTTTGTTTTTAAAGAGGATTTCTGTTTATTATTCATGGGATATTCTCTGTAATTTTATTTCCTGTCATCTTTGCCAGATTTTGATAGTAGGGTTATGCTGGTCTCATAAAATGAGCTGTGAAAGAATCCCTTCCTCCTATGTTTTCTGAAAGACTGTGGGTAAGATTGGTGTTATCTTTGAATGCTTGATAGAATTTACCAGTAAAACCATCTGGGCATAGTTTTCTAGGTATTTGCCCAAGAGAAATAAAAACAAATGTTCCTACAAAGATTTGCTCATTACTGTTTAAGTACAAATGGGTCTTAATTTGTAATAGCCAAAACTGGAAACAATCTAAATGCTTATCATCATGTGAATGGAAAAGTGAATTGTGATATAAAAATACACTGTACTACTGAGGAATAAAAAGGAACAAACTAATGACACATGGAAAAACATGGATGAATCCCAAAAGCATTATGCAGAATGAAAGAAGTCAGGAAAACTAGTACATACAATATGATTCCATCTATGTAAAATTCTGGAAAATGCAAATCAATCTGTAGTGGCAGAAAGGCTGTTACTGGTTCTCTAGGAATGAGGTAAGGGAAGGATGGATTACAAAGGGGCATGAGGAAACTTTATATAAATGCCACTGACTGTACTTCAATTTCTTCCTAAAAACTTGTGGGGAAAAAAAAGGGTGGGGAAATGTAGAAATGAAAAATCAGTTTAAAAAATCATCTTAACTGAGCAGAGAGAGAGAAAAGGATTGAAAAAAAAAAGATAATGTAAGTGATTGTTGGGTCAGTATCAAGTGGTCTACTGTATGAGTAACTGAAGTCTCAGAAGGAATGCCCATCAGTGATAGACTGGATTAAGAAAATGTGGTACATATATACCATGGAATACTATACAGCCACAAAAAGGAACGAGATCATGTCCTTTGCAGGACATGGATGGAGCTGGAAGCTGTTATCCTCAGCAAACTAACACAGGAACAGAAAACCAAGCACTGCATGTTCTCACTTATAAGTGAGAGCTGAACAATGAGAACACATGGACACCTCGGGGTGGGTGTATAATACACATTGTGACCTGTTAGGCAGGCAGAGGGAGGGAGAACATCAGGAAGACTAGCTAATGCATGTTGGGCTTAATATCTAGATGATGGGTTGATCTGTGCAGTAAACTACCATGGCACATGTTTACCTATGTAATAAACCTGCACATCCTGCACATGCACCCTGAAACTCAAAATAAAAGTTGAGGGAAGAAAAAAAAAAAGAAAATGTGGCAGAAAAAGATTTGAAGAGGCCAGGTGTGGTGGCTCATCCCAGCACTTTGGGAGGCTAATGTGGGAGGATTGCTCGAGACAACATAGCGAGACCATATCTCTACAAAAAATTAATCAAGTATGGTGGCATATGCCTGTAGTCTCAGCTACTTGGGAGGCTGAGGCAGGAGGATCTTGAGCCCAGGAGTTTGAGGCTGCAGTGAGCTATGTACTCCAGCCTAGGTGCCAGAGTGAGACCCTGTCTCTTAAAAAAAAAAAAAAAATCGAAGAAATATTGGTAGAAAGTTTGCTAAACTAGATTAAAAAAAAAGCAACACATAGAACTAGAAAACTAAGTCATCCCACAAGGACAAAGTTCTTAGACCTTTACCTTAAAACAGATACAAAAACTAACTCAAAATGGATCAAAGACCTAAATGTAAGAGCTACAACTATAAACCTCTTAGAAGAAAACATAGAAGAAAAGCTTCATAACATTGGATTTGACAGTGATTTCCTGAATATGACACCAAAACCACAGGCAACAAAAGTAAAAATGCATAAATTCAACATCAGAATTAAAATATCTGTGTTTCAAAGAACATATCAGCAGAGTAAAAAACCAATCTATGGGAGAAACATTTGCAAGTCATATATCTGCTAAGGGTTTAATACAGGTAAACTCCAACAACTCAACAACAACAACAAAAATCAAACAACCTGACTAAAAAATGGACAAAAGACGTGAAATAGGTATTTCTCCAAAGAAGGTACACAAATGGCCAACGCACACTGAAAAGGTGCTCAACACCACTAATCATTAGGGAAATGCAAATCAAAAGCACAATGAGATACCACATTGCACCCATTTCTATTAAGAAAAAAAAAAAGGAAGTAACGCTAGCAAAATGGCCAAGAAGAAACCCCTACTGCTTGTCCCCCTCATAAAGACAGGCAGAACAATGAATAAATAACTACATTTTAAATTTTAATTTAATTTAATTTAATCTATTTTTTTGAGATGGAGTCTTGCTCTGTTGCCCAGGCTGGAGTGCAACGGTGCGATCTCAGTTCACTGCAACCTCCACCTCCTGGGTTCAAGCGATTCTCCTGCCTCAGCCTCCTGAGTAGCTGGGATTACAGGCGCATGCCACCACACCCTGATAATTTTTGTATTTTTAGTGGGGACAGGGTTTCACCATGTTGGTCACGCTGGTCTTGAACTCCTGACCTCGTGATCCACCTGCCTCGGCCTCCCAAATTACTGGGATTACAGGCATGAGCCACCACACCTGGCCTCCTGAACAATTACATTTTAGCAAAAATAATGGAGGGAGAGTCCCAGAATGCATGAGAGGAGTAATAGAAACTCGATGAACACAGAAACTTGGGATGGTCACATAGAGAACAGAAGGAAACACACTAGGCCTTCACCACTCCATGCAAGATCAGTTTGGAACGAGGAAGAACTTCTTTTGGTGAGAAGGTAGGCAAGAGGATCACGGCAACTGCCATCAACGCCTTGGACATCTCAGGCCTCACCACTGGAGTCCCCTGAAGTCCTCGTAGGCACTAAGCCCAGTGAAGGGAGTTGCCTAGTGTCCACATAGCTGTGTTCCGTGTGGCTACTGTGCTATGTCATCTTGGAATTGGAACTATGGCTGGAGTGTGTCTTGCTCCAGAGGTGAGTAGCCATGGCTCCCTTTCATTCCTGAGGCTAAGCTGTGGCTGAGCCATTGCTAGCCCAGTGGCCCAACATTCCGAAGCTGAGCTATGAGCAGCTGTTACACCCTTCCCAGGGGGGTCAAGCAGAAGTAAAACTAATCCACCTGCCCCTCTCCCCACTCCCTTGGGCCAGAGCTGAAGCAGTACACTTTCTTCTAGGAAAAGACTATCTTGGCTGCTCAGAACAGTCATGCCTCCACAGTGCCTAAGCTGAAGCCAGTGGCTGCATCCTAGGAAACGGTGCACTGACTCCCCAGAGTGAGGTACCCCAGTACCTAAAATAATATGGTTCCCTGCATTCCAGGGAAAGGATGCCTGGGCTACTCAGAACAGTCACAGCCTCCTGGGCCTGAGCTGAAGTAGCACACTGTCCCCTGGGGAATGGGTGCCCTAGCTGAGCTGAGAGGTGGTGCATTCCAACGCTGAGCTGATATAGGACCCTGTGTTTCAGGGAAAAAGAGCAGTGTCTGAGCTGAGACACCCTGCCCTACAGGCCAAACAACTCTAGTGCCTTGCTTTCCTGGAGCTGCACTAGCCCCCTAGAGTCTGAGCTGCTGAGATACGCCTCTCCCTGGGGAGTAGAGTCATTGCTATGCTGTTCCCTGCCCCTCTGTAGCCCCAAACACAGCTGTACTCTGCCATTCCTGGGTATTTGCTAAGCCTAACGAGGGCCCACGTAGAGTCACTGCTACATGGTGTATCAACCCCTGGGACCCAAGTTGCCCCTGAGCCTTATTGACTCAGGTTCCCAAATTCTAGTTGTATCCTCCTCCCTGAAACCAAACCTCCAGAACATCCCTTCTTGCCCAGGGTGAGGCCAGTGCTGTGCTCTGCCTACCAGGGGTAGAATCACAGCTGGCCCCTGAGCCTGAGCTGCTAAAGGGTTCAACAGAGTCATAGATCCTGGCCCGGAGGGCAGTCCACATCCAACCATGCTACAGAGAGTGAACCTGCACCCCAAGACCCAGTTGCCACAAAAGGTTCATGAGACTCTGAGCTTAGAAACCCAACCCCACATAAGCACCAGTACCTAGAACCCAGCACGGCTGCAGCTACTTGTAGGCCATGCCAGACCTGACACCAAGAGGGATCCCCCTGGCTAAGTCTCCTCATTTGGGGAAAATGAGAAGAGAAAGACCCAAAAAGCCCTTTATGCTAAGGATATTAACAATCTATGCTACCACTGCTGCTGCATAAACTTCTATAGTCTAGGCCACTGAGGCACTCCCAGTTATTGTTGATGTTGAACATAGGCAAAGAAGCTGCATAGAGACCATACCATTGCATCTAAGTGGAAACACAGTCATCACATCCTTCTCAACTGGAACACTAAAACCCAACTGCAGGTGAAAGTCTTTCTCTAAGAAATCCACTCCAGAAAGTCTGGAAGAGGTGATCTTTCCACCAGAAGCATGGACACTTAACATGAGGACACAAGAAACACAAAAAAAGGAAGGAAATATAACACCAAAAAAGCACCAAAGGAACTCTGGCTAATAACCCTGGCTAGTAACAGAGCCCAGTGAAAAGGAGATCAACAAATTACAGAAAGGGAATTCAAAATAATGACCTTAAGAAAACTCAGTGAGGTACAAGAAAATACATACAGTTCAAAGAAATTAGGAAAAAGAATTCACAATATGAACAAAAAATTCAACAAAGAGAAAGAAAAAAAAAACCCCAGAAATCTTGCAGCTGAAGAATTCAATGAATGAAATAAAAAACACAATAGAGAGCTTCAACAGCAAACTTGATCAATTAGGAGAAAGACTATCTGAACTTGAAGAAAGGTCGTTTGAAATTACCCAGCCAGAAGGAAAGGGGGAATACAAATGAAAAGAGTGAAGAAAACCTGCAAGACTTATGGAACATCATTAAGATCTACAGGGAGAGATAGACTCTAATATAATCATAGTTGGAGACTTCAACACCTCACTCTCAGCATGGACAGATCACCTAGACAGAAAATCAACAGGGAAACAATTAGATTTAAACTGCACTTTAGATCAAATGGACCTAACAGAACATTTCATCCAACAGCTGCAGAGTATAATTCTTCTCATTAGCACATGTGACATTCTATAGGACAGACCTCATGTTAGGCCAAGAGATTTTAAAAGAATTGATATCACATCAAGCATCTTTTCCAACCACAATGGAATAAAACTAGAAATCAGTAACAAGAGGAACTTTCAAAATTGTACAAATACATGGGAAATTAAACAACATGCTCTTGAATGATTTAATGGGTCAATGAAAAAATTAAGAATGAAATTTAGAGCCGGGTGTGGTGGCTCATGCCTGTAATCCCAGTACTTTGGGAGGCCGAGGTGGGCGGATCACGAGGTCAGGAGATAGAGACCATCCTGGCTAACACGGTGAAACCCCATCTCTACTAAAAATATAAAAAATTAGCTGGGTGTGGTGGCGGGCACCTGTAGTCCCAGCTACACAGGAGGTTGAGGCAGGAGAATGGTGTGAACCTGGGAGGCAGAGCTTGCAGTGAGCCAAGATCATGCCACTGCATTCCAGCCTGGGCGACACAGCGAGACTCCGTCTCAAAAAAAAAAAAAAAAAAAAAAAAAGAATGAAATTTAGAAATGTCTGGAAACAAATGAAAATAGAAACACAACATACCAAAGCCTATGGAATACAGCTAAAGCAGTATTAATAGAGAAGTTTATGGCAATAAATGCTAATATCAAAAAAGTAGAAAATTTTCAAATAAACATCCTAATGATGCATCTCAAGGAAGCAGAAAAACAAGAACCAAACCCAAAATTAGTAAAAGCGGAAAAAAAAGATCAGAGCAGAAATAAAATTGAGACAAAATAAAACTGATCAACAAAATGAATTTAATTTTTTCAAAGAATAAACAAAATCAAACCAGTAGCAAGACTGACCAAGAAAAAAGGGGAAAAGATACAAATAAATAAAAAATGAGGCTGGGTGTGGTGGCTCATGCCTGTAATCCCAGCACTTTGGGAGGCTGAGGTGGACAGATCACTTGAGATCAGGAGTTCAAGACCAGCCTGGACAACATGGTGAAACTCCGTCTCTACTAAAAATACAAATATTAGTGGGCATGGTGGCACACGCCTGTAATCCCAGCTACTTGCGTGGCTAAGACATGAAATCGCTTGAATCTGGGAGGCAGAGGTTGCAGTGAGCTGAGATCGCACCACTGTACTCTCTAGTGTGGGCGACAGAGTGAGACTCTGTCTTAAAAAAAAAAAAAAAAAGGAAAAAAAAAAGGCTGGGCATGGTGGCTCATGTCTGTAATCTCAGCACTTTGGAAGGCAGAGGCAAGTGGACTGCTTGAGGTCAGGAGTTAGAGACCAACCTGGCCAACATGGCAAAACTTTGTCTCTACTAAAAATAGAAAAATTAGCCAGGAGTCGTGGTGGGCGCCTGTAGTCCCAGCTATCCGGGAGGCTGAGGCATGAGAATCACTTGAACCCAGGAGGTGGAGGTTGCAGTGAGCCAAAATCGCGCAGCTGCACACCAGCCTGAGTGACACAGCGAGACTCTGTCTCAAAATAAATAAAGGAATAAAATAAAAAAGAAAAAGGAGACATTATAACTGATAGCATAGAAATGCAAAGGATCATTAAAGATGATTATGGGCCAGGCGCCGTGGCTCATGCCTGTAATCCCAGCACTTTGGGAGGCCGAGGCGGGCAGATCAAGAGGTCAGGAGATCGAGACCATCCTGGCTCACAGGGTAAAAACCTGTCTCTACTAAAAATACAAAAAAAAATTAGCTGGGCGTGGTGGCACGTGCCTGTAGTCCCAGCTACTTGGGAGGCTGAGGCAGGAGAATCACTTGAACCTGGGAGGCGGAGGTTGTAGTGAGCCGAGATCGTGCCACTGCACTCCAGCCTGGAGGACAGAGCAAGACTCTGTCTCAGAAAAAGAAAAAAAAAAAAAAAAGATGATTATGAACTATATACCAACAAATTAGAAATCCTAACAGAAATGGATAAATTCCTGGACAAACACAACTTACCAAGATTGAACCAAAAGAAATAGAAAATCTGAATAGACTAATTATGAGTAATGAGATGGAATTTGCAAAAAAAGTCTCCCATGAAAAGCAAAAACAAAAAAGGACCCAGCTAAGACCTCAGAAGCAGCATCAAAAAACAAAAAATAGACAAATGGCTGGGTGTGGTGGCTCACATCTGTAATCCCAGTACTTTAGGAGGCCAAGATGGGCAGATTCCTTGAGGTCAGGAGTTCAAGACCAGCCTGGCTAACGTGGTAAAATCCTGTCTCTATTAAAAATACAAAAACTGGCCAGGCATGGTGGTACATGACTGTGGTTCCAGCTGCTCAAAAGGCTGAGCCAGGAGAATCACTTGACCCTGGGAGGCAGAAGTTGCAATGGGCCGAGATCGCGCCATTGCACTCCAGCCTGGACGACAGAGGGAGACTCTGTCTCAAAAGAATAAAAAAGACAAATGGGACTATATTAAACTAAAAATCTTCTGCACAGCAAAGGGAAACAATCAACAGAGTAAAGAGACAACCTACTGAATGGGGAGAAAGCCATTCTGCAAGCTATTCATCTGATGGAAGGTTGATATCCAGCATATACAAGGAACTCAACAGCAAAAAAAACAAATAATCCAGTTGCGGCAAATTAGCTGAAAATAGTTATCTTTCAAATGAAGACAGAAAAACAGCCAACATGCATATTAAAAAAAAAAGGGATCTAATTAAACTAAAGAGCTTCTGCACAGCAAAAGAAACTACCATCAGAGTGAAGAGGCAACCTACAAAATGGGAGAAAATTTTTTGCAACCTACTCATCTGACAAAGGGCTAATATCCAGAATCTACAATGAACTCAAACAAATTTACAAGAAAAAAACAGACAACCCCATCAAAAAGTGGGCAAAGGATATGAACAGACACTTCTCAAAAGAAGACATTTATGCAGCCAAAAGACACATGAAAAAAATGCTCATCATCACTGGCCATCAGAGAAATGCAAATCAAAACCACAATGAGATACCATCTCACACCAGTTAGAATGGCAATCATTAAAAAGTCAGGAAACAACAGGTGCTGCAGAGGATGTGGAGAAATAGGAACACTTTTACACTGTTGGTGGGACTGTAACCTAGTTCAACCATTGTAGAAGTCAGTGTGGCGATTCCTCAGGGATCTAGAACTAGAAATACCATTTGACCCAGCCATCTCATTACTGGGTATATACCCAAAGGACTATAAATCATGCTGCTATAAAGACACATGCACATGTATGTTTACTGCAGCACTATTCACAATAGCAAAGACTTGGAACCAACCCAAATGTCCAACAATGATAGACTGGATTAAGAAAATGTGGCACATATACACCATGGAATACTATGCAGCCATAAAAAAATGATGAGTTCATGTCCTTTGTAGGGACATGGATGAAATTTGAAATCATCATTCTCAGTAAACTATCGCAAAGACAAAAAACCAAACACCGCATGTTCTCACTCATAGATGGGAATTGAACATTGAGAACACATGGACACAGGAAGGGGCACATCACACTCTGGGGACTGTTGTGGGGTAGGGGGAGGGGGGAGGGATAGCATTAGGAGATATATCTAATGCTAAATGACGAGTTAATGGGTGCAGCACACCAGCATGGCACATGTATACATATGTAACTAACCTGCACATGGTGCACATGTACCCTAAAACTTAAAAGTATAAAAAAAAAAAAAAAAAAGCTCACTGTCTCACTAATCAGCAGGGAAATGCAAATCAAAACCACAATGAGATATTATCTCACCCCAGTTGGGATGGCTATTTTCAAGAAGAAAAATAACAGATGCCAGTGAGGATGTGGAGAAAAGGGAACTCTTACACACTGTTGGTGGGAATGTAAATTAGTACACTTATTATGGAAAACAGTATGAAAGTTCCTCAAAAAACTAACAATAGAACTACCTTATGATCCAGCAATCCCATTACTGGGTATATATCTGAAGAAAAGGAAATCAGTATGTTGAAGAGCATTTGCACCCCTATGTTTATTGCATCACTAGTCACCATAGCCAAGATAATGGAATCAACCTAAGTGGTCAACAACAGATAAATGGATAAAGAAAATGTAGTATGAGTCCATGTATATGAGGCATCTAGAGAAGTCAGACTCACAGAGACAGAAAGTACAATGGTGGTTTTCAGGGCCTGAGGGAAGGGGAAATGGGGAGTTGTTGAATGGTTAGAATTTCAGTTTGGTAAGATGAAAAGATTTCTGGAGATTGATTATATAACAATATGAATGTACTTTACTGAACTGTGCACTTAAAAATGGTTAAGATGATATATTTATGCTATGTATTTACTACAATTTTTTAAAAGAAAAAATCATTCAGAGGAAGGAAAATACATATAGAATAATACAAATTAAAATAACTGCTGATCTCTCATCAGAAACAATGAAGGTCAGAAGACTAGAATGGTATCCTTTAAATGCTGAAAGAAAACAGAACTGTCATTCTGGAATTCTATACCTAGCAAAATCTCTCTCAAAACTGAAGGTGAAATTAAGAGATTTCCAGATAAATGAAAGCTGGGAAAATTTCTCACCAGGCCACTCACATGCCAAGAAATGGCAAAGGGAGCTCTTCATACTAAAGAGTAAGAAAACCAGGTGAAAACCTCACTAGACATTGTTTGAGTTTTGCTTTTAACACTTACACATATTTTAAAGAAGTTAAAAGGGAAAAATAATCTTTCACAGTTATGCAGGTATTTACTATTTCTGTTGCTCTTCCTTCATTCCTGAAAATTCAAGTTTCCTTCTAGTACCATCTTGCTTCAGCCTGAGGAAATTTCTTATCAGTTTTTAAAAGCAGATCTCTTGGAAATGCTCTTATTTTTCCTTTATCTGAGAGAATGTCTTAATTTTGTTTACATTCCCGAAGGATACTTTTGCAGAATATAAACTCCTTGGTTGGCAGAGGGGGTTTATTTTCTTTCTTTTTCTTTCTTTTTTTTTTTTGAGACGGAGTTTTGCTCTTCTCGCCCAGGCTGGAGTGCAATGGCTAGATCTCGGCTCACTGCAACTTCCGCCTCCCGGGTTCAAGCGATTCTCCTGCCTCAGCCTCCCAAGTAGCTGGGATTACAGGCACCCACCACCATGCCTGGCTAATTTTTTTGTATTTTTAGTAGAGACGGGGTTTCACCATGTTGGCCAGGCTGGTCTTGAACTCCTGACCTCAGATGATTCACCCGCCTCGGGCTCCCAAAGTGCTGGGATTACAGGTGTGAGCCACAGGGCCCAGTGGCAGAGGGTTTTTTCTTTCCATTAGTTTCAAGTGTGTTTTCCTTTATTACACGGAATGTTGTTTTCATAGGAGCTTTGAAACCTGTGTCTGATAATTTCAACATCTGGGTTATTTTGAGGTTTGTACCTGTGACTTCCATTGAGAACGGGTTATATTTTTCTGGGTTTTCAATATGCTGAGACATTTTGGATTACAGATCCTGAAGGCTGTGAACATGATGTTGTATAGATGCTGGGTTCTGTTATAATCCCATGGAGAAGTGCTATTTTTTTGTTTGTTTGTTTTGAGACAGGGTCTCACTCAAGTCGCCCAGGCTGGAGTGCAGTGGCATGATCTCAGCCCACTGCAACCTCCACCTCCTGGCTTCAAGCGATTCTCCTGCCTCAGCCACCTGAGTAGCTGGGATTACAGGGGCCCACCACCAAGCCCAGCTAATTTTTGTATTTTTAGTAGAGACGGGGTTTCACCATGTTGGCCAGGCTGGTCTCAAACTCCTGACCTCAGGTGATCTGCCCACCTCAGCCTCCCAAAGTGCTAGAATTATAGGCGTGAGCCACCGCACCCGGCCAAGAAGTGATATTTTTATGAGAAATCAACCTGGTTAGGCTCAGACCGCAAGTTCTGTCTCTCCTCCTGTGTATGGTAGTTCAAATCTTCTTTCAGTTCACATAGACTTTGTTGCACTCGATTCGGTCTTTCCCACACATGTGTAGCCCAAGGTGATCCTAAGACTCACGTAGTTTCATTCCCAGAGTTAGAAGATCCCTTTTCCAGCTCTCTTCATTCTGGAATACTAGCTCCTTCCAGCCCCATTGGGGCTCCTCTTCTGGTTCCCCTACTCAGAAAGATGGGGTTTTTATGACATTTTAGCCATTTGCACTGTGCTACTTTGTGATGGGGCCCAACCTGGAGGCAAATCCATGAAAGACAAAAAGTTCATCTCTGTGTAGTCACTTCTACAAGTTCTTCTCCCCTTTACAATCTATCTCCTTTT
The DNA here is from genome assembly GCF_028885655.2 of Pongo abelii. Lineage (NCBI taxonomy): Eukaryota > Metazoa > Chordata > Mammalia > Primates > Hominidae > Pongo > Pongo abelii. Next base: position 80,308,218 of record NC_071994.2, read on the forward strand.
ATTTATTTTTCAGAGTCTTTGGGTATTGCACTTTGGATTTTGTCCAGAGTTTTTAGTTGTAATCAGTGGGAGGGAAAGCCTGTGGTAGCTTCTGCCACCCTGGTGGAACTGGAACTGCCCAATTCTTTTTCAGTTTCTATATCCATCCTAAAATCCACCATCTCTTCACCTATTATATCCTTTACCCCCCATAGATTAAAAAATTAACATAATTATTTTAAAGTCTTGTAGGCTGGGTCCAAAATCTGGGTTTATTTTGATCTCTTTCTAGATACCGAGTTCTCTCAACTATGGGTTAATGTATACGGTTTCTTCATATGTCTGGCATTTTCTCATTGTATACTGAATATTCTGGATGATATGTTATTGGAACATCATAGGAAAAGCCATGTAAACTGAATTTCACTTCTTTCAAGAGTCAGATCTCTTGCAGTTTCTGCCTTTTTTATTGCTCTTCAGGGCCTTAAAAAAGTTATTTTTTAATATTTTGTCCAGAGTTTATAATTATTACAATAGGTTTAGCATGATGCAAGCAACTCCACTACTACAAGAAAATATATAGTCTTTCTGGATTTAAGAAAGCTTCCTTCCTACCCTCCAACTTCCTTTGGAATTCTGCAAACATTATTTGAACTTATTTTCTCCAAAAATCTCCCTGAGATCCTGCTCATTACCCTCTCATTCCCTCATCCACACAAGTGAAAACCACGACAGAGAAGAACATGGGCTTGGTCAAAGGCCTACAACAATGTGACTTCCTCAGCTTCATAAAGTTCTGTCTCTTCTACTAGGTTACCCCTCTACAACATGGATTTGTTCAAATTATAACACACCTACTGTGAGCTCCATCTTCAAATAATAGTAATGTATTAATATAAAAATCCATACTACAAGGCAGAAAGTTCCAAATGTTGTGAGAAAGAGAGAATAAAAAACTGCTGTGGCAATTCAGAGAAAAAGTGAATTCCAGGTAGGAAGATTAATAGGGATTTCACAGAGGAGGTAGGGGTGCAGAGAGTGGGCCCTAACGGCTAATTCAAGCAGAGATGTTTCTACGTTTGTTCTCTGATGCATCAGCAGGATCACTGCAGTGGTGGTGGCGGCAATTGTTAATACTATATAAAGCCTTCTACTTAAAGTGTGAGCTGTAGACAAGCTGCACTGGTATCATCTGGAGTTTATTAGAAAGGACCCCAGGACCTAGGCCAGGCTTACTGAGTCAGAGTGAGCATTTCAGTAAGATCTTTAGGTATTTCACATGCATGTTAAAGTCTGCAAGGCACTACAGCTAAGTACTTTGCCTTTCACTAGAACTATGATTTTAAGACCTCACATTCTCTGCTCCCAGGCAGTTGTATATGTAGTAGAAGAGGACGGGGCATAAGAAGAACAGGTAAAATGTATTTACTCTCTACTACTATTTTATGTATGTTTTATCATTTTACACTCATTAGTAAGCCTTTGAATTAGTTATTCCCATTCTGAAGATAAGACTATTGAAGGTTAATTAGGTTAAATAATTGGCCCAAGATCACAAAGAAAGTAAAAGAACCTGAATTTGAAACCATATCTGACTGACTCCAAAGCCTGAACATGCTTTTCATTATACCACACTGCCTATCTCTGGTTAGTGATTTGGGAGAATCAGGTACTATTTACAGTTAAGCCACTAACTAGTTCACTGACCTTGGCTAACTCACTCTATCTTTTTAGGACTCAGCTCTTCACGTATAAGTTGATGGAAGTTGAACTAGTGAAAATTCACAAACAAATCAATCATGTTCTTCATGAAAAGGGGTATCTGAGGCAGCCTTAAGACTGAGTGTTGGGACCTCTTCTGTGTGACAGCAGATGACTCAGAAAAACAAAAGTAGGGTAGCATAGTGAAGAGAAAAGAGTACAAGATCAGAAACAAGAAGACCTGGGTTCTAGCCCAACCTCTGATAATTATTAGTCATGATTCTCAGTTTCTTCATCTTTAAAATGGAGATAAATTTTGTATACTGGCTATTTCTCAGTGTGTTGATTGGTTCGAATGAGATTATGTATGAAAATATTCTCAAGGACAAAATCAAGTAATACATTAGTACAGCCATTTTTCTATTTGCCTTAATTGTCATAACATGAATTAGATCTTGTAAGTTAATTAAAATGTGATTTGTAATCTGCTGGCTATGGTAGCAACGGGGAATTAGCTCTGGCAAAGCCTATCAGCTCTGTACTTTTGCTCACCCTAACAACGGGAATAAAACATAATAAATATATTTACAGGTTCTGCACCTGTGAAAGAGCTGATGATGTCAGAAAAACAAAAGACCATTATCCTAGAGCAGGGAGTCCTTGCTCTAGAACTTTGTTATGATGGAAATTTTCTGTATCTGTGCTGTCTGGTACAGTAGCCCCTAGACATATGTGTCTACTGAGGACTTGAAATGTGGCTAGTACAACTAAGGAACTGAATTTTACATTTTATTTCATTTTAATTAATTTAAATTTATGTAGACATATGCAGGTAGTAGCTACCATACAGAACAGTGCAGTTCTAGAGCAAAAGCAAGGTATGGATTTGTTCAACAATGTTATGGTTTTATAGCTATACTTTTAAGGCCAACAAGTAAATTGACTGTTTTTTTTTGCAATTCGGAAACTGTGTCCCCTAATGCCTTCAACCCTGCCTCCAAATCAAACATTTTTTATAGCATGATTTTTGATAATGAAAGGTTTCTCTGGAACCCAGTTATCACTGTGTAGCAACACAGATGATGCCAATAAAATATGAAGGCTACGGAAGCAAAAAATTATGTTTTGTCATAGACGTTTGTTTACCTGAAACAATATAATGTTTTGCTTGTCTTTAAAAAAGCAAGGACTGAAAAGTACTAGGCCCTGTGAGCGGTCACTAACCCACCTAATGGCTGTGGCAGCCTCCTACCTTGCATTTTCTGCTCTTCGGCTTATGCACTGGTGCAAGTAGAGATACTCCTGAGGTGCGCTGGTGGACAAGGTGGGCTGCATGTGGTTTGACACAGGGGGTTCAAACGTGAACAGAGTTGGCTGGCTGGAGTGTGATGGGGCTGAGGATTTGCGCTCTCGGAGAAGGTGCTGGCTAGAGCTGCTGAGCTCAGCTGGAGAAGAGCGGGGGCCATGACCGGCTGAGGAAACGTTTCTCAGGGAGTCTGAAAAGGAGAAATAGCTCTGTGAATGAAAAAGGAAGCAAATGTATCCTTATCCCAAAGTGAGTTGTCAGAGGAAGAAAAAAGAGTAAGAGCAGAGGCAATAATCCAGCACTAGCATTCTCTCCCTCTCACATACCTGCCCCTTGCTGCCCTCCTGGCCACCTTGGTTGATGAAGAGGTCCTCTTTACCTCTGTACTGCTTCTGGGGGAGCCCGGAGGCGACTTCCTATCACAATGTAGGCCATATCTGCCCCACTTCCAGGAAGTACGGCTATCTGTGGTCTAGGAGTGTGACCCTGACCCTCAGGCGAGGTCTGCCTCTCGAGTAATGAGTACTACCACCTTCCCACTCTTTGGTGGCTCCTGCTGTGGTCAAAGGATGAAATCATGTCTTTTGCAGCAACATGGATGCAGCTGAACATCATTATCCCAAGTGAATTAATGCAGAAACAGAAAACCAAGTACCCTAATGTTCTCGCTTGTAAGTTGGAGCTAAACACAGGGTGCACATGGACATGAAGACGGAAACAGTAGACACTGGGGATTGTGTTAACAGGGAAGGAGAGAGGGGGACAAGGATTGAACAACTACCTATGGGGTACAATGCTATTTGGGTGACAGGATGAATAGAAGGCCAAACCTCAGCATTAGACAATATACCCATGTAACACACTTGCACATGTACTCTGGCATCTGAAAAACAAGTTGAAATTTAAAAAAAAATGAAATTTAAACATCTAATTATAGGGAAAAAAAAAGCTAAGGCTGGCTTTGTTAAATGAGGCTTTGCTTACTGAAGACTCATTAATTGAGGCTCTGGACTGTGCCTTACTGCATTAATGAGAAAAGCACAAATGCATTTGGAGCTGTCCCTTAATACTGGACTCCAGCTGCTCCTGCCTGGCCTCCTAAGACCTCCAAAGACAGTTACATTCCCCACTGCCCACCACTCCCTGTCTATTGGTCATTTTCCCTCTTATCTCAAACTCTCCTCTGTTGTGTTAGAAAGTGAGGTATTAAGGACGGATAATAGCTTATAGTACTACACCCCAAGCCAAGGGCATTATTCATTTGGCTGGCTCTCTAAGCTAGTCCAAATTCCTCAGCATAACATACAAGGCTTTTGACAGTCTGACCTACTTCCTGCTTTCTCCACCCATAAACAAGGCATATGGAAGCATCATCAGTCCCTGAACACACCAGCCTCTTTTATGATTCTTTGTTTTGGCTTCTGCTGTTCCTTCCGCTTGGATTTCACCTCTACTCTACAGGCAAGCTCATATGCAGACTTTTAGACCCTACACAGATATCATATTCTCTCCAAAATCTTCCTGGACTTGCTTCTTCTTCTGTGTGCCAACAGCACTTGGCCCATGCTCCCATTATATCCATGGTCACGATGCTTCCTTGTCTAACCCATGGCTTTCTGAGAACAGTGACTGTGATATGTTGTTACCATTATAGTCCCAGCATTTACCTAATAAAGGCAAGGTACACAGCAGATTCTTAGTTCATGTCTGCAGACTAAGCAAACACAACACATTCATTCAGCAGTCAAAAATTCCACTAGTGAAACTTCTTGTTCGAAAGAAATAAAAGTTTAAAGATGTAATTTTAGGCAGTATGATAGCTGGTGGGTTAACGTTTTGGTGGTGATTTTCTAGGGTTATTCAACTCATGTCAGAGGGGACACAGTTCACCTTCTACTCCCTGTCATCTGACCTATCTCAGGCTGTACCCTTCTCATGGTCCCAGGCAGGATCACCAGCTCATTAATGTTCTACAGTATTAATTACTCTCCAGGCATTTCTGCTGCTGGGCAGGACACTTTCTGCCAGTGTACAACAGAAAAAGCTGATGGGCCTCTGGGGAAAAACTGTTCCACTGACAGCTGTATTGACCCCCAAAATTAACTCCCATTACAAGTCTTTCAGTAAACTGCACATTTGTTAACAGAATCAATAGCTCATTACTCCATTAGATTTGCAAGATGAACTCTCTAATAGTGGAGGAGAGAGCGTTTACACTATGGGACAGAGTAGCCACAGGGCCATGGAACGAATACAAGCTACTGCCTAAGAAGACACAGGCAACCTGCAAAAAGCAAGCCTCTGGTGAGATTCTGTATTCTCTGTTGTCTCATTGGACTCCTCTTCCTTTGCCTGCCCCTTCGGTGGAGGCATTCCTCAGGGCTCCACTCTAGACCCTCCTATAGCCTCTCTCTCTCCCGCTGAAGACTCTCCAGGGGGTAATCCTGTCCAGTTACCACCTATGTGCTGACAACTCTCAAATCTTCATCTCTAGCTCATTTCTCTCTCCGGGACTCCCTGCTATATATCCCTTCACCTGCTGAGCACCTCCCTTCAGATGTCCCACTAGTGGGCCAAACTCAGCAATCTAAATTGACCTCTTCATCACTCGTGTTCCCTGTCTCAGTGAGGTCCATCATCACCAGCCAATCAATTCTCCAAGCCAGAAGTCCAGGCATTATCTATGACTCTTCCGTTTCTCAGCAACCATATCACGTCATTATGTCACCATTCCTCTTAAAACTCTTCTGTTATACCTCAGATGACTTACAAATATCTTTCCTTTTTTTTTTTTTTTTTTTTTTTGTGAGACAGAGTCTCGCTCTGTCATCCACACTTAAATGCAGTGGTGCGATCTCGGCTCACCACAATCTCTGCTTCCCAGGTTCAAGTGATACTCCGGCCTCAGCCTCCTGAGTAGCTGCAACTACAGGTGTGTGCCACGACGCCCAGCTAATTTTTGTATTTTTAGTAGAGATGGGGTTTCACTATGTTGGCCAGGATGGTCTCGATCACCACTGCGCCTCGGCCTCCCAAAGTGCTGGGATTACAGGCGTTAGCCACCACACCCAGCCAAAGCTCTCTTTTTTAGAGACGTGGTCTCACTCTGTTTCTCAGGCTGGAGTGCCATGGTGCAATCACAGCTCACTATAACCTCGAACTCCTGGGCTCAAACAATCTTCCAGCCTTAGCCTCCCGAATAGCCAGGAATACAGGCATGCACCACCACACCAGGCCAATTTTTAAATTTTTTTTGTGGAGACAGGATCTCACTATGTTGCCCAGGCTAGTCTTGAACTTCTGGCCTTAATCAATCCTCCTGCCTCAGCCTTCCAAAGGGCTAGGATTACAGGTATAAAGCCCTGCACCCAGCTTCTTTTTTTAAAGACATTTTCCTGTTTTTTTTTTCCTTTAACCTTGTTTCTTACCTGTGCTTCCCTGTGTTTCAAATAAAATTCCAGGAAAATACCAACCTTTCTCTCATCACTTTGTACATCAGGCTGTAAACACAGTGATGGCAGAGATTTTGAAATGGTTTTATCCTCATCATTAAACCCGGTGTGTGACACAATTCAATAAATACGTGTTGATCAAAGAAAGTACACACCATAAGAAATCATTATTCCTCAGTAACATTCGCTGACTCCTCATTGCCTTCAGAATAAAGTCGAGTTTCCTCAGTATTACAAGAAACGCCATTGACACAACCTACTTATTCTGCCTTGTCATCAAATGCATCCTTCATGCCCCCTATGTTGAATGCTTTGGCTGTGAGTATAAATAAAAGAGGAGTGACCCATCCTCACCTCTGCAGCCCCTGCCTTGAGCTCAGCCTGTGGAGTCATATCTGTGACTCAGTCTATTTAGCTGCATACTTGGGAAAGTCACTTCACCTCTCAGAGTCTCAGTCTCCTTATATACAAACCAACATAGGGCAGCTATAAGGATGAAAAGAATGAAATACACATAAGAGCTAGAAAATCTTGAATGTCATAGGTACATGGAACACCTTCTATCACTTATGTACCTCTAGTGCCTAGAACAGCCCCAGCCATGGTACGTATTCAATACACATTTGTTGACTGATCATACTGAAAAAATAAAATAATTTTCCCTGGTGCAAAAATTCAAATATGCGTGTTTCTTGTGGTCAAAATCAGAGAGGTTTTAAAGGTCTGTTAATAAGATGAAGTAGGGATTAGGATGAATTGGGCCTTCATCCAACAGAAACTTGGATTTCTATTCTACCAGCACAAAGCCATGTCAATGAAACTAGCCAGCTCCATCTAATGATCTATAGCTTAGCTGGGTGCAATAGCTCATGCTGGTAATCCCAACGCTTTGGGAGGCCGAGACAGGAGGGTTGCTTGAGGTCAGGAGTTTTAGACCAGCCTGGGAAACCTAGTGAGAGTTGTCTCTATCAAAAATTAAAAAATTAACTGGGCGTGGTGGTGTGTGCCTGTAGGCCTAGCTACTCAGGAGGCTGAGGTGGGAAGATTGCTTGAACCCAAGAGATTGAGGCTGCAGTGGGCTATGATCGCGCCATTGCAATCAGCCAAGATGACAGAGTGACACCTTGTTTCTAAAAAAAGAAAAAAGAAAAAAAAAAGTATGTAGCTCTAGAAAAATTCTTTCAAAGCTGCTTTGGCACTAAAACTTGCCAAAATCCCACTTCTGCTTGCAAGTTTAAAAAGATCTCTGCCTGAATTTACGTGATTATTTCTTAGTGTCTATACTAGGTTGACTAGTGTCCTTCCAAAACTCACGTCTACCTGGTATTTCAGAATGTGACCTTACTTGAAAATAGCGTCTCTGTACATAGTTAAGAGGAGGTCATACTGGATTAGGGTGGGCCCTCATCCAATGAACTGGTATCCTTATAAAAGAGACACAGAGACAGAGAAACACATAGGCAGAATACCATGTGATGTATGGGTCAAGGCAGAGATCGAAATGATGTATCGACAAGCCAAGGAATGCCAAGGACTGCTGGCAGCCACCAGGAACTAACGGAAAGGTAGAAACAGACTCTCCTTAGAGCACCCAGAGGGAACCAATACCACCAATGCCTTAATTTTGGATATCTAGCCTCTAGAACTGTGAGAGAGTAAATTTTTGTTGTTTTAATCTACTCACTTTGTGGTAATTTGTCATGGCGGTCCTAGGAAACCAGTATATACCATAAAACCTAAAACGTCAAACAAGGTTTTCTTGCTTACCTCAAAAAAAATAATTACAAAGCTAAATTCAGAGACAACCTTTCTGGAATAAGATTTTCTCATTTTGGACCCTGAAGGCCGAGTACCCCTGCTACTTTTTCCCCCATGGTTCCAACCCCCAATTCTGATGAGCTGCCTGTGCCCCAACAGATGAGGTTCCGGGGAGGTGCTACCTCACTTTCCTCATCAGTTGGAGGCAAGAGCTTCAGCCAACTTGGGTTTGGTGCTGTTTTGTTTTGCTCATTGAAAGCTGTTCCCTTCAGATGGCTTGCCGTTGGTAAGTGGAATACATTCTACATGTCCATTCTGGACAGGGCTGATTACTAGGCCTGTGTATCACTGCTGTGATTCATGGCTCCATCACCCCTCAGGGTCACTCCCTATAATTAAAGTTTTCAAATATACTTTCAAACATTTCATAGAACAAAAGCGACATGGTGTGCTACATGTAACAGAAAAAAATGTATTAGGCTAATAGTGGACAGACTTGGCTCTGTTCCTAGATCTGCCAAAAGGCAGATCTGCTTGCTATTTGACCTGGAGCAAATCACTTAGCCTCAGTTGCTTCATCTGTAAAAAGGGACTATTACTATCTAGGATAACCTGCCCTGCAGTTTATCATAGAGGGTTGCTGAAAGGATTGAATTAAAACACACACACCAAAAACTTGTTGATGAATGTCCATATCAGCGTTATTCATGAGAGCCGAAAAATGGAAACAACTAACATGTCCTGAAGAATGGATAAACAAAATGTGATATATCCACACAACGGAATATTATTTAGCCATAGAAATAAAAAATACTGATATAGGTTATCTTGATGAACCTTCAAAATATTATGCTAAGTGAAAGAAGCCAATCATAAAAGACCACAGATCTAGAGTTTTGTAAGAAGGTGGGAGGAATGTTTGTATGCTGGACAGGCTTCCCAGGGGTGATTGTGGAAAGGAAGGGGAGTGATTCTAGAAATGATTTCATTTATGTGAAATATCTAGAAGAGGCAAATCCGCAGGGATGAGAAATAGATTAGTGGTTACCTGGGGGCAGGCATGGGGGAGTGAGAATAGATCTAAGTGGGTTGAAATTTTACTCCCAGTGAGTGAACCTCATGCACGGAACAGAAGTCAAGAGACCAGGAATCCAGTTCCAGCTCTGCCATAAACTAGCTGTGAGATCATGTGTGGTCGCTGAGCTTTAATTCATAACTATCAAGTATTGGAGGATAATCCCTAGCCTACCTGTCTGTCTCACTGGGTTGTTTTAGGAGGTGAATGAGATAAGGGTTTGGAAGCAAATCCATGCACATGCATCAGGCGTTAATAGGATTTGTTTTTATTGCCTGGGTACCCCTTGGGAGAAGAAAAGAATGGTGAAAATAAAGGAAGATATTAAACAATGTGTGGCTGGGGTGTTTTTGGTACTTCTTGCTGTGTAACTGACCTTCCTAATGACCCAAAAAACAAGAAGAAAATGGAGGTTTCTAGACTCCTGGCCTGAGCTTCTATCTCCAAGTCTAGACTAAAGATAATGCCCACAAATGCCTGAGTCAATCTATTTTCTTTTAAACAGTTTTTTTTTTCTTTTTCCTGGCTTCTTTTTAGGGCCCTACAGAATCACTCCCCTTCCTTTCCACAATCACCCCTGGGAAGCCTGCCCAGCATACAAACACTCCTCCCACCTTCTTGCAAAACTCTAGAACAGGAAAGCTCTGAAGGATTTCAGCCCAGGAGCCCAGCCCAGGCCAGCCCAGCCATCGACTGGCTAGTGATAACATGAGCAGGAAAGGGGTGGTTGGCGGGAGTTTCTGGAAAAGATGACTGGCCAAATAATGACTAGTTCCCTTATCTCAATGCCCTTTTCATCTTTATCCCTTCTCCCCAAAAAATTTATCCCCACCCTCAAGCCTCAGTGGGTCTCAGAACCCATAAAGTGGTAGACCAAAAGCTGTATTGGAGCTGGATTCAAAGTCTGACTGCTAACTCCTAGCTCTGTAGCCTTGGATATGTTAATAAGCCTTTTTAATTCTCACTTGTTCAACAGGGCTAAGTACTTTGTAGGACTGCTGTGAGTAATAGAGATCATTTTATATCATGCATTTAGCCACTCTTATCGCTCCTATTCCTGGAGTACACATGGAGCTGGTTGAGACCTTGAGATTGGCCAAAGAGGTACGAGCTGCTTTCCAAGACATGACGGATGCTTGGAAGGTAACTGTCACTGTTTCAGTCACAATTATACTCCATACAGATGGTATATGGGGAATTAATGAGAACCAAAAGGACAACAGTGACTGTGGTAATCACAGCTGCCATTTACTAAGCACCTACTATGTGCCTCTAGTCTACCCTGTGAGGTACATATTATTACCTCCATTTTTTTTTTTTTTGGATGACGAAAAATAGGCTCAGAGACATCAATAGCAAACTCTGGGGTCACACAGCCAGAAAGTGGCATAGCCTAGATCTGAATCAGATCTCACAGTCTCCAAAGCCAATTCTTTTCACCTGTGCAGAGGAAGAACTCCCACAAGAGCCCTATGAGGTGAATAGTACTAGGGAAGGAAAGTTAAAATATGAGGACGGGGGTCCAGGCCTAGCTCTACCGCCTACTGGCTGAGTGAATCTGGGCATACCACTTCATCTTCCCAAGCCTCGCTGTCTCTATTTACAAAAAGAAGAGCTTGGATTAGATCAGGGGTACACATCAAAGTTATCTCTGGGAAACGTAAATGCAGAGGGCTGGTCCCACCTCAGACCTCATTAGTCATATTTACAGAGATTCAGATTAGGATCCACTGGTTTGGTTTTAACAATCTCTGGTTCTTAATTCTGGGGCAGAGACAGAAGGGTTAGGGTCTACTGAAGAAAAGGCAAAGCAGGCTTTGAGTGATAAATGAAAGAGCAAATATTTCCAAAAACCTTCTTTTGGATCATCAAAACTGCAAATTGATAAGCATCCATGTTCTCTCTGGCCCTTCACATAATCTATGGCTCCAAAGGAACAAGGTATAACAAAAATAACCCTGATGTGGACTTCCCAGACACAGGTTCTGAAACTATTTTAATTTTTTTTCCCTCAATGAGAAACATGTATTTAAAGGTTTTCTTAAGAAGCTTCTTAGAGTTTAATTATAATTTTTTTTAATTTTTAATTTTCTTTTTTTTTTGAGACAAGGTCCCGCTCTGTTGTCCAGGTTGTAGTGCATGGCACAATTATGGCTCACTGCAGCCTCGACCTCCTGGGCTCAGGTGATTCTCCCACTTTGGCCTCCCAAAGTGCTGGAACTATAGACGCGCACCGCCGTGCCTGGCCTGAATGTATAAACTTTAAATAGCACATACAATATATGAATCAATGTTATAATTCCACATACAGGGTACCCTTTTTGATTTTCATAAGTTTATAATGTTTTCATTGGCATTTTTTCTTTTTAAACTTTTAGGTTCAGGGGTACATGTGCAGGTTTGTTATGTAGGTAAACTTGCGTCATGGGGGTTTGATGTACAGATTATTTCATCACCCAGGTACTAAGTCTAGTACCCAATAGTTATTTTTTCTGCTCCTCTCCCTCCTCCTACCCTCTACCCTCTGGTAGGCCCCTGTGCCTGTTGTTCCCTGATTTGTGTCCATGTGTTCTCATCATTTAGCTCCCACTTATAAGTGAGAACATGTGGTATTTGGTCTGAAACTATCTTATTACAGCGCCTTGAGCAAAACTTTTAATCTCTTTATCCCTTATTCCCCACACTGTCAAATGCCAGAGAACACCTACTCAACAGGGTTCTTTTGAGGATTTGACGATATGAAATATAGGTAAATAGTAATTATTAAACACTCAATAAATGGCTGTTGGCCTGACACTTATCCCATTATTTATTACTAGAAGTGGAATGGTGGTAAAATTATAAAAGTTCTAGTGCAGAGAGGATGACGAAAGAATTTTGAAAACAGTATTTGATAGGATTTTAAGGAGTGTGTGGTCCCTGTAGAAAGCTCACTGAAAAACAAGGAACATATGAAGAATCCTAAAAACAAAAGCATGCTGACAGGTGCTGAGGGCAAGACTGGATCCAAAGCTCCAGGTCACTTTTCATCATAAGCCTGAAATTATTTAAGAAGGATTAAGTCTCAAAGTCCTTTGGCATGTATCATAATTTATGCCAGAGGAAATTCATAAATTCAAGGCCAAACATAAAATGGCTCCACTTTACACAGTAACTCACATAATATAGCAATTGGAAGGGTCCCCAGAGTCCAGTCTCTAATTTATCACCACCACCCTCCTCCTACCTCTCAAATCTCTCATCTACAGTTTGAGAAACGGTGGCCCAGAGAAATAAGACTTGTCCAAGGCCACACAGAAGGTCAGAAGTGAACCCTGGAATAAGAATTCAGATCTTAGTCCAAGAGCTCTTACCCTGAACTAAAAGATGTATCGCTATGAATGAAGATGTACTCTCTGTAATGTGGGCCCAGGGGCAGGAGCAATCAAGCTATGAGATCTGGTCAGGACACTAGCTGATCAGATCTGTTATTTGTTTTGAGTTTATAATATCACTCATTATTTGCATGGTAAGTAAACATTTGTGGATCAAAGTACTAAACACTAGTATAAATAGATCCCCAAGTTCAGAAATATAAGTTTCCTAATGTTTATAAAAACTATAAAGCGGAGGAAGAAAAAAGAAAAGACAGAGACAGGCAGTAACATGAGATCCCATGAGATCTTTCTGGGCCTATGATTCCCCATCCCCCTTCCAAGGGAAGACTCTGAGAAAGAACACCATCTCCACTAGGGAGAGCCAAGTCAGAACATCCTGACCTTGATGCATACAATCTCACAGTATACATTAGCAGAAATTGATTCTGTGAAAGGCAAAGAGGAAAGAGAGCGAGTGACTGTAGCTTAGTGGCACAGCACAGTTCCTGGTCACACGTCCTTTTACAACCTTCTTTGGCTCGAGGCATCTCATTTTAGAGATGGAAATGCCTTGTCTCCCTAGTTAGAATTAATCATGTCTCCTAACTCTTTTTTTTTTTTTTTGGATGGAGTCTTGCTCTTGTCTCCCAGGCTGGAGTGCAATGGTGCGATCTTGGCTCACTGAAACCTCCGCCGTCTGGGTTCAAGTGGTTCTCCTGCCTCAGCCTCCCAAGTAGCTGGGATTACAGGCACCCACCACCACACCCGGCTAATTTTTGTATTTTTAGTAGTGTCGGGGTTTCACCATGTTGGCCAGGCTGGTCTCGAACTTCTGACCTCAGGCGATCTGCCTGCCTTGGCCTCCCAAAGTGCTGGGATTACAGGCGTGAGTCACCGTGCCCAGTCTATGCCTTCTAAATCTTTTGTAGTACGTAATTTTGCCATTTATTCTAATTGGGAATTCACACATCTAATTGGGAATTCACACATCTGTCATATGAAGTGACTATAAGCTGTTAGAATCCAGGATCCAGACCATCTCTTTTTCTCTGATCGTGTTTAGCACAATGTTCTATGCCTAGAAAACATTCCAATTAGAACAAGGAGGTCCCAGCCCTTTGGGAGGCAAAGACAGGAGGATCACTTGAGCTCAGGCGTTCAAGACCAGCCTGGGCAACATTGGAAGACGCTGTCTGTCTGTCTCTCTCTATATATGTATGTATGTATGTGTGTATATATATATGTGTGTGTGTGTGTGTATGTATCTCACACACACATATAAATTAGCTGGGCATTATTTATTTATAATAATTTATGTACATACATAAATTATATGTATGTACATACATAAATTATATGTATGTACATACATAAATTATATGTATATAATTTATATGTATGTATCTCACACATACATATAAATTAGCTGGGCATTGTGGCAGATGCCTGCAGTCCCAGACTGGGGGGCTGGGGAGCTGAGGTGGGAGGATCACTTGAGCCCAGGAGGTCGAGGTTGCAGTAAGCTGTGACCACACCACTGCACTCCGGCCTGGGCGACAGAATGAGACCCTGTCTCAACAAAACCAAAACCAAAACCAAAACCAGAACCAGAACCAGAACAAGGCGGTCTTCAATAAACACACTAGAGCAGCAAGTTCTGTTGGAATCTTTCCTCCCTGGGTTAGAAGAATGACCAAATGGGATCCAAATGTAAACAGTTCTTTAGGGTACAAGAAATTGTTATCACTTAGTGAGGTTTTCTGGGTTGTGTATATTTCTGTTTGGGAACAGCAAGTCTATATTTAGCCATGCACTGTCCTGTTGATTTGCAAGAGGTCAGGTTACAAGCTTTGTTTATAACTATCGTAACCCTCAGCTGTGGCAGACCCTTCTCCTGTTCCTTCGTGTGGGGCTTGGGTTGGTTAGTTGGTCCCATCAAGGATTCATTCATATTTGAAATGAAGCACTCTTGTGATTTACTTAGGGTCAGGAGCAGGTACTAGAGGCACTACTGAGCTGCAGGCCAGCCCCAAAGGGTGGCCTATGCTCTATGAGCTTACATGCAGTCAGAAAGAACAAATTTATATTCAGAGGAGCACTTCAGCCCTCCCCCGAGGAACTTTGGGAACCCATTAGTTTTCCCACAGGAATCAGTCTATCGAGTGGGCACATTAAGTTCACGTTAATGATGCATTTGACCCTTGTAACCTTTCCACAGAAATATCCAAAATACATCACTGTATTTTGAAGCTAACCAACTTTATAAGAGATAAGCTTTCCCCTCCTTTCACAGTGACTCTGAGACAACTGGCAATTGGTGTAAAACAGAAGTGTCAGACATATCAGTTGTGGATGCTTATCAAGAATCGTGATCAGCGGCAATAATCACAAGATTGCACCTTAAACTGATATAGTGTGGATGGCTAGGCTGGGATTCAAAGAGCTCCATTTTTGCCTAGGGAATTATGAGATCTACAGAATTCTCTGAAGGGGAACTTCGGCTTCAGGAGAGGCAGTGTGCTACTGGGAAAGGAACATGCACGTTGGAGTCCGAATCTCAGCTTACTAGTTGTGAAACCTAGGGATGGTACCTGAATCCAAGAGTTCTAATTTGTAAAATTTATAAAACAGCTACCTGAAGAATTGTTCTGGGGAATAAGAAATGCTATAGTCCCTGCACACAGGTGCTCCACAAATGGTAGTTGGCCCTTAGCACTGCACTGTGGGAGGTAACCTGGTGAGGGAAAAGATCTCTAACTCTGTGTTCCCAGACCTTCAGGGTTTGACCAGAGGCAGGATCTGGCGCAGAGGGTACAAAAATGGTCAGCTGCCCTTCCTGTGCTGAGTAGAGGACTTCAGCTAAAGAGCCTTGCAGGACCCAGCTTGCAGCTGGCAGCTCTTTCTCAGCCCCTGCCTCCAGTCCCGGGGGTCCCAATAATCTCCTGGTTTCACATCTGTAGTTTCCCTACTCATCTCCCAGACTTGTGCCTTGTTGCCTTGCCATCTCTAGGTTTTTAAAATTGGGGTCCAAAAGGGAGAGTTGTCTTTTTAACACCACTGGGAAGGCCAAAATACTATCTGTACTGAGTGGGCCTGCATACTGAGTACATTATTTGAGCAGGCTTGCCAAGGCATATTATTACACTAGAACAGTGGTCAGCAAACTACAGCCCATACATTACATCTGGTCTGTTTCTGTGGTTTCACTGGAACACAGCTACATCAACTCATTTACATAATTGTTTATGGCTGCATATATACTACAACAGCAAAGCTGAGTAGTTGCTACAAAGTACAGATGGCAAAGCCTAAAGTATTTACTATCTGGCCCTTTACAGAGAAAGTTTGCTGACCCTTAGACTAAAAGTTCTCACTCTGGTTTGCATAAACATGTCCTCCTTCAAAATATTAGCATCTAATTTAAGTTCATCACCAAGGAGATAGATTTAAGCTAAAACTGAAACCAACGAATCCCAAATTTATGCTTTGAAATAACCAAGAGAAGAAATGACAAGATAAGCTAGTTTGAAGAGCCCATTAGTATTATTATAAGAAACCATATTCCTTTTTATTATAGCACACCTTAGGCACAAACAACGTGCTAGTTGTTGGTGAGCACACAGAATTTACAGATTCAAGAGTCTGGCCGGGCACGGTCGCTCACACCTGTAATCCCAGCACTTTGGGAGGCCAAGGCGGGCAGATCACGAGGTCAGGAGATAAAGACAATCCTGGCTAACACGGTGAAACACTGTCTCTACTAAAAATACAAAAAATTAGCCGGGCGTGGTGGTGGGTGCCTGTAGTCCCAGCTACTCGGGAGGCTGAGGCAGGAGAATTGCTTGAACCCAGGAGGCAGAGGTTGCAGTGAGCCGAGATCACGCCACTGCACTCCAACTTGGGTGACAGAGCGACTCTGTCTCAAAAAAAATCAAGAGTCTAATATGGTAAACTTGTACTAACAAGCTTAAATCACCAGCTTGTTCTTTCTGATTCTTAACCATTTATTCTTTTTCCGTATCACAGAAGCAGAGGTCTGGAAATAACCCAAGGGATCATTTAGTTTAATATTAATACTTTACTGACAGGAAGCCTACAGTTCAGAGAGATCAAGTGATTTTCTTACCAGTGACTGAGTGCCCAGTCACCTGGGCAAGGATGTCAGTCTCCTGTCAATTTTTTATTTTTTATTTTTTTAAGTAAAACATCGCATTGGGGGAGCAATAAACATAAGTTCTGGGTATATTTTTCTACTGTAAGGAAAATGAGAACAGCTTTTATTTACCAATCGAACATATCTCCATAAAATTCTCTAAAAAGTCCAACATTATGACTGAAAAAGGTCTGAATTATTATTGACATGCTGTTTTGATAAATAGTATTGTTTTCATATATTATATAGTACTTTCTAATTTGCTTTGATGTCAATACAAACAAGCGTGCTGGGATCATGACAGAGATTGGACTGAATCTACTGATTAATATGGGGAGAACTGACATGTTAACAATACTGAGTCTTCTCCATAACACGATCTCTCTTTCCATATTCTGGGTCTTCTTTAATTTATCCCAGTAATGTTTCGTTGTTTTATGTATAGAGATCTAGGATGGTTTTTGTTAAATTGATTCCTAAGTATTTTATTTTTTGATGCCATTGTGAAAGGAATTTTTTAAAAATTTCTTTTTCTTCTTTTTTTTTTTTGAAACAGGCTGGAGTGCAATGGCATGATCTCAGCTCACTGCAACCTCCGCCTCCCAGGTTCAAGTGACTTTCCTGCCGCAGCCTCCTGAGTAGCTGGGACTACAGGCATGTGCCACCATGCCCAGCTAATTTTTGTATTTTTTTTTTAGTAGAGTCGGGGTTTCGCCATGTTGGCCAGGCTGGTCTTGAGCTCCTGACCCTCAGGTGGTTTATCTCCCTTGGCCTCCCAAAGTGTTGGGATTACAGGCGTGAGCCACTGCGCTGGGCCGACACCTTTGTTTTTGAGTACCACAATGACAAGTGTAATGCCCCTCAAATCAGGAAATTCAGCAAGATTTATTATTTGATAAACATATTAATCACACATAGCAAAAAGGTTTTTGAGTTTGGGCAAAACAGAGATAGGGGTTATTTAGTTTTCGGGAGATAAAAATAGCATGGTAGATGTCTCCAAAGGGCTGTTGTGAAAATCACAGACAAGGCAACAACAAGTTATTAGTCACAGATTCAACAGACATTTAATATGTACTTACTGTGTACCAAACACTATGCTATATGCTTTAAGTGGATTCTTAATCTTCATAATAATCTTGTGAAGAATGTCTTACTTCTATTTTACTGATGCAAAAGTTGAAGCTCAAAAAAGTAAATTAACTTATCCAAGACCACGTTTAGACTAAAGTCATTAATGTTGTGGTTTCATATTCATGCCATTCTAAGACCCTATGTAATAAACTGGCCTTCTATACCACATATATATATATATAAGCACTCTATAAATCATAAAGGGATTTTTATATGATCATCACCATAACCATCAACATCATTTAAAACAATAAAAGTCAGGAAACTTCGATTTTAATTCTAGCCTGGCCAGTCAGCTGCATGATCTTGAACAAATTATTTGCCCTCTCTTCACCTCTAGACACTCTGTCATTTGAGCAGTTTGGAACTAAACGCTCTCTAAGGACGCTTTGAGATCTCATATTCTAGAAGTTTCTCATTCTATGAAATCTATTCCCTTCTGTCTTGGCTGAGCGTTCTTGCTAATATGATTCACTAGCCATGAAGAATTTTGTTCACTGACCTCATCCATAAAAGGGCCGAGGAGGTGGCAAATAAAAGCAAACAATAAATAAATGGTAGATGTGTAAAATAAACTTCAGGTCTTTGGCATGCTCTATCTCTTCAGCCTAGTTAGTATACCATCTCTTTTGAGCTTTTCTTCATTTTTTTGTTTTTCATTGTACTTTATACCATGTTAAAGTACATGTTATATGTTTCAGTATACAGAATTTCAGGTATCTCACACTTTGTCACCTATAAGATGAGAATGTTTTTAAAGCTTTCTGTTCTCCCCAACAGTGAATTTCTCAAAATGAAAATATCTGGAAATAAGTCAGAATTTTTAAAAAGAATTTTGTGTAACTATTTACAAAGTTATAACCAAATACTGTAACTAAAACATTCAGCCAGGCATGGTGGCTCACGCCTATAATCTCAGCATTTTGGGAGGCTGAGGCAGGTGGATAACCTGAGGTAGGAGTTTGAGACCACGCTGACCAACATGGTGAAACCCCATCTCTACTAAAAATACAAAAATTTGCCGGGTGTGGTGGCGCATGCTTGTAATCCCAGCTACTTGAGAGGCTGAGGTGAGAGGATCACTTGAACCTGAGAGGTGGAGGCTGCAGTGAGCCAAGATTACACCACTGCACTCCAGCCTGGGTGACAGAGAGAGACTCCGTCTCAAAAAAAAAAAAAAAAAAAAATCATGTGGATATTTAATGGGCAGCTACTCTGTGGCTACTAATGTGGTGATCTAAAGAGGAATAGGACGCGTCCTTACCCTTGTCTCCCATGCATTTCCTCCCCCAATCCCAATCCCAAACTGTGCTCCAGCCTCAATAAACTGTCTCCAGTTCTCTAGGCCTTGGGGCACTTAAAATAGCAGCCCAGGGACAAAAGAAGACAAACTTGAATTTACTGAGAAAATCCCATATTGACCAGGATTACCCAGAGTTGATTAAAACTTACATTTCTATCACTGGCCAGATGGGGGCTTGATGTTGAAACCAAATTCAGAATTAAAAAATTATATATTTTCACACTTGAGCTTAACCCCCAATTTTTTATCTGGTAGTTATATCTTGGCATGGAGCCAGGCATGGTTCAGTTAAAAGCAGGTAAATCTTGCTGAAAACTGAGAGGCCCAGAACCTCTTAGAAGTAGACATACAGGAGGAAGAGAGAGTCACTAAGAAGAGTTCCAAGGCTGGTTTGGCAGAGAGAACAAAAACTGGAGAACATAACAAGGCTCAGGAGTGCACTGAAAGCAGGTCCATGTCTTATGCTCTTCTCTAACCCTTGTCCCTAGAAGAGGAACTGGCAAAAGCAGGTTCTCAGTGGTAAGGGCACTGAATACGTGAACAGAGAAACAGAAACTGAGGTATCACTAGAAATGTGAGCAGTAGAATCCAAGAGGAGGAAGAAGCATATTCTGGGAAAAGAGAAGCAGATTTTTTTCAGTAATGCAGGCAGAGACCACATGCAACTCAGAAGCCTTCCAGTGGGCAGGCGGGCTCCAGCCACCGGTCTGAGGTGTGGTAAGACTCTGGTCTATAAGAGGGGGCTACATAAAAGCAGGACAGGGTCCACTCCTGGGTGGGATCTGAGACTACAGGCAGGTTATCAGGGCAAAGATTGAGACACTGGAAAATTAGCCAAGATCCCAGGGCTAACCGTAGCTAGCACACCAGAGCAGGGCTAGTAACAAAAGATCCCACAGCACTGGCTTTATGCTGGGATGCAGGGGGCCTGGACTTAATGGTAGAATTCAGAGGCCCCTGGCCATGAGTACAGAAGCAGAAGCTGGCAACCAGGTAGTCCTGACACACATATCACCTCTAGATCACTATTTCCCAGACTCTTCCATTTTGTGGACAGGTGAAAACACTGCCTCTTTGTTTATGCACTTGTGCACTTTTAGAAATGGACACATGGGGCTGCCAATTTTTAATAATGTCAAATATGGAAAACTACCATTTACTAAGACTGTCACTTCACACACACGAGAACACTTTAACATACATGCACAAAGAGAATCTCTGAATAGGCCAGGTGCGGTGGCTCACACCTGTAATCCCAGCACTTTGGGAGGCCGAGGTGGGTAGATCACGAGGTCAGGAGATCGAGACCATCCTGGCTAATACAGTGAAACCCCGTCGCTACTAAAAATACAAAAAATTAGCCAGGTGCAGTGGCGGGCACCTGTAGTCCCAGCTACTTGGGAGGCTGAGGCAGAAGAATGGCGTGAACCCGGGAGGCAGAGTTTGCAGTGAGCCAAGAATGCACCACCGCACTCCAGCCTGGGCGACAGAGCGAGACTCTGTCTTTAAAAAAAAAAAAAAAAAAAAAAAAGAGTCTCTGAATAAAGGGAAGTCTTAAAATCTGATTACATTTAGTTTTATGAAAATGGATTGTATCTTCCTCATGTTTTCATATTTTTGTGGACTGATGAAAATTTCTGTAGCTCAGCCCTGCATGCCCCTGTTTTGAAACATCTGCTGCGGACCAGTATCCTCACATTGTGTGCCAGCCTTCCCAGGCAACCGGTGGGGAGAAGGAAGGGTGGGCAGTTGAGTGCAGCTTGTATCACTTGACCCTCTCCTCTGCTATACTCAAAGTGGCTCCCTCTCAATTGTTTCATAAATTATTCTGTTTCATGTGAGATTTGGTTAAAAAGCAATGCTTTAAAAAAGATTTGGAAATCACTCCTAGTTTACTGTTGAAGAAACTAAGATAAATCGTAACAAAGCTGAAATTTAAAACCAGGACTCTGTTTCCCAGCCCAGATCCTAGAGAGAGAAGACTGTATCTACTGATTTTGTAGAGTTCTGAATCCTACGTAGAGCTACACATAACCGGATGTTTAATCGTAATCAAGATCTTCAGAGGTCCAAGGTGACCTTACCACTAAATACAAAGTTCTAATTCTACCTCTAGCCCAATATTAGAGTTAGACTGGGCTTTGGAATCCAGTCAGGGACCAATTCAACAATCATTTATTATCCTTTTTTAATAGGGATAATCAGAAGCACTCAAAGAACCAAAAAAGTAGGGGGGATCTTATGAGATGTTTGGGAGCCATTCAAAGATTCTGGCGCTGCGGAGTTGGGACGAGATGCTCCCAAGTCTAACAGTCTTTGGGTTTTGGCAGGTAACACTAGACTATCTATGCTGGCTGGCTGGGGTGGTGAGGGGGAGTGTCTGGTATTTAAAAAAAAAAAATAAAAAGGCAGAAATAAGGATTAAGACTTAGAACGAAGAGAATAGGGTCAGGTTTCTCCCTGTCTCCTTTTCCTCCTTCAGAGGATTTGGACTTCCCTGAAGTTGGTCAAGGTTGGAGTTTGTTCTAGGACAACACAGAAATATTTGTGAGGATTTTATGAAGCTCATGTCTGAACTCACGGCCTGTTCTGTGGATGACTAGAACCAGCTGTAAATGAAAAATGACAAGCAAGAGATTGAGGAGGAAGGCCTGATATTTCAGGGTTATTTAAAATAACCTTTTTTTCTTTTTCTTTTTTTTTTTTTAAGGAATTAGAATTTCAGATCTGGCTGGAAACTGGTCTGGATATTTATTTTCCTCATTGTCTCAGTGGAAAAAAAGGGCGGGTGATTCAGACAGCAGCCTCCGCCTCTGGGCTGGAGCCTGGGTCAGTCTCCACTCTGTTCTTTCTTCCTTAAGAGAGGAGTCTCAGCCTGGGGAGAAGATGCATATTACCGCCCACATTTGCTTTTGGCTTCCAACAAGGGTTCCCCGGAGGAGTTGGTCTGATTTCAGTTAATAAAACAAAACCCAAAAGGTCAGGGAGGGAATGAGGGAGGAAAAAGCCCTCCCAGGGATGAGAAGAAAGAGTGAGGTCTCTGAGCAAGGCTTCTCCCTGGCTCTCTCTCTCTCTTTTCATGGTGGGGGAAGGACCAAGGTCATCAGAATGAATCTGAATGGACTACTTGGCTCTACCACAGTTCTCCCTGCTGTAAAAAATCCAGCTTGAATAAGAGGTCCTGACTTTTAAGGCAGCAGTCATTCTCTCTGGAAAGAGCTGTTTGAAGACCCCAGTAACATTCCTCACTGGATGCTGAAGACCTCCCCAAAAGCATTCCTATGGGTATCGTTTGACTCCAGGTGGGACCCAGGACTTAAAATAATTTGAGTGTCTACTTACTCGGGAAACTTAAGGATTACTAGAAGTTTAAATATTTACAAAATATTTAAAGGGGACAGTCTCACTAAAATTTTAGTAGAGAAAAAGGTGGGGAAGAGATAAAGAAGAGTTGGTCAGAACTTTGGGAATTCTTTATTCCATAAGATTAGACATGTGACTACTGTGAAATTCCTGCCAAGGAGTTCGAGAAGGTAAAAAACTAAAATAGTAGAGAAGATACAGTGGAGGCTTTGGTCTGATTTCAAAATCTCCAAGAGTTACAAAATGGGGCTCTGGTGAGCTAAATTGCCTGAGCTGTAACTCATAGTAGCTTGTAGGTTCCTCTAAGAAGGATCATGTTATCTTGCTAGTTTAGCCATCAGAGGTTAATATCAATGTACAGATAGCACTGAGCACTTTGGAAGGCCAAGGCGGGTGGATCACGAGGTCAGGAGATCAATATTCATCCTGGCCAACATGGTGAAACCCTGTTTCTACTAAAAATACAAAAATTATCCGGGCATGGTGGTGTGTGCTTGTAATTCCCAGCTACTCAGGAGGCCGAGGCAGGAGAATCGCTTGAACCCGGGAAGTGGAGGTTGCAGTGAGCTGAGATCGCGCCACTGCACTCCAGCCTGGGCAACAGAGCGAGACTCTGTCTTAAAAAAAAAAAAAAAAAAAGAATAATCAGTTCTCAGTGATTTATAAACCTCTTGCTCCTCCTCTTCCTTCTTGCTGGCCGTTTTGTGACTTAGAAGCAGCCATGGTAAACAGCTCTGTGACAATGGGTTGGGAAAAGTGAGGAGTCAGAGGACACAGACATAGACGGGAGTCAAAAGCCTTGGATTCTGGGCCCTGCCACTCTGCTTTCTGGCATCATCACTTAGTGCCTTTAAGCCTTAGTTTCCTTGCTTTTGCGATAGGAATGATATTATCAGCCCCTACCTATCTCACTTTGTTTCCTCATGCTTAAATGAGACTGCTTAAGTGTTATGTAGACTATATAAAGTTCTGTAAAAACACCAGATATTTAAATTATATTCTGTTCATCTTGTCCTACAGACATAAAAATCATCACTACTATTGCTACGACCACTACAAGGAAAAAGTGCAGTGAGCAGCTGCTGTTCACAATGTGTACCTGTACTTTCTCCAAGCTTTACCTGTGCAACCTCCCAACAACGCTGTGAGGAGCATCATCTCCATTTTACAGATGATAAAACCTCCAAGAAGGAAAGTTATTTATTCAACATCAGTAAGGCAAATAAGTAGCAAGGTTGAGACTCAAGTGCAGCTAGCTGCCTTTCGGAGTCCCTGTGATAGTGGCTGTGCAGGCCCTAGAATAGCTACTGAATAAATGGAGGAGGGAGGGGATAAAAGGAAAAGAGAAGTCCTCAGCTTTGAGAATTCAAAAGGGGTGATGGCCTTTCTAACAGGGGTTGACTCCTGAGCACATGAATAATTCATCAAAGCTCTCTACTGAGAGACGGCTCTTTTTGTGTGTAGTACATCTGGTCAGGGATAGCTGCCCACAACTGAGCCACAAATGTGAGGACTTGGATCCGCCTGCCTGTAAACACAGCTCAGAGCAGCTCTCTGCTTCCTTACTCTGAGGACTGACAGCTATTTTGATTCCAAGAGGCAGGTGAGGTTCTTTCATTTGTACACACAAAATAAGCAAAAATAAATCCCACATATATGATATAGAATCTTGATATGTGTTCCTGAAACTGCTTTTCCTTCTAGAACATCATTCCTGGTTTCCTTTTGGAACGAGTTCTCTATCAAGAGATTGTTTCCTCCAACCTTATGTTGATTTCAAACTCACTTTCACTCCTGGTCTGGTCTTGAGCCTGCAGGTTTTATCCTAGACATTTTTGGTTGGAATATGTGAAGATTGGAAGGTGGCAGTAGAAATAAGAATCTGGAGGTGGCAAGAAGGATGAAAAAACAGACAGTCTCCATCTGCCACAAACCTCTTCTAGCTGAAAGTAAACACGTAAGTTTTTATATGAGTCCTATCACAACTCTTTAAAAAAAAAGTAGTCAGGCACATGGTTCATACTTGTAATCCCAGCACTTTGGGAGGCCAAGGCAGGTGGATCACTTGAGCCCAGGAGTTTAAGACAAGCCTAGGTGATATGGTTTGGCTGTGTCCCCACCCAAATCTCATCTTGAATTCCCATGTGTTGTGGGAGGGATCCGGTGGGAGGTAATTGAATCATGGAGGCAGGTCTTTCCTGTGCTTTTCTCGTGATAGTGAATAAGTCTCTTGAGATCTGATGGTTTTAAAAAGAGAAGTTCCCCTGCACAAGCTCTCTCTCGGCCTGCCTTGGCCTCCCAAAGTGCTGGGATTACAAGTATGAACAAGTAAGACATGATTTGCTCCTCCTTGCCTTCTGCCATCATTGTGAGGCCTCCCCAGCCACATGGAACTGCAACTCCATTACGTCTCTCTCTCTCTCTCTTTTTTTTTTTTGTAAATTGCCCAGTCTTGGGTATGTCTTTATCAGCAGTGTGAAAATGGACTAATACAGAAAATTCGTACCAGTAGAATGGGGTACTGCTGAAAAGGTAACTGAAAATATGGAAGTGACTGGAACTGGGTAACAGGCAGGGGTTGGAACAGTTTGGGGGGCTCAGAAGAAGACAGGAAAATGTGGGAAAGTTTGGAACTTCCTAGAGACTTGTGAATGGCTTTGACAAAAATGATGATGCGACATGGACAATAAAGTCCAGGCTGAGGTGGTCTCAGATGGAGATGAGGAACTTGTTGGAAACTGGAGCAAAGGTGACTCTTGTTATATTTTAGCAAACAGACTGGAAAGATTTTACCCCTGCCATAGAGATTTGTGGAACTTTGAACTTGAGAGAGATGATTCAGGGCATCTGGGAGAATAAATTTCTAAGAAGCAAAGCATTTAAGAGGTGACTTGGGTGCTGTTAAAGGCATTCAGTTTTATAAGGGAAGCAGAACAAAACAGTTTGGAAAATCTGCAGCCTGACAATGCAATAGAAAAGAAAATTCCATTTTCTGAGGAGAAATTCAAGCTGGCTGCAGAAATTTGCATAAGTAAGGAAGAGACGAATGTTAATCCCCAAGACAATGTGGAAAATGTCTCCAGGCCATGTCGGAGGTCTTCACAGCAGCACTTCCCATTACAGGCCCAGAGGCCTAGGAGGAAAAAATGGTTTTGTGGGCCGGGCCCAGGGTCCCTCTGCTGTGTGCAGCCTGGGGACTTGGTGCCCTGTGTCCCAGCCACTTCAGCCGTGACTAAAATGGGCCAAGGTACAGCTTGGGCTGTTGCTTCAGAGGGTGGAAGCCCCAAGCCTTGGCAGCTTCCATGTGTTGAGCCTGCAGGTGCACAGAAGTCAGGAATTGAGGTTTAGGAACCTCCGCCTAGATTTCAGAGGTTGTATGGAAGTCTGGATGTCCACGCAGAAGTTTGTTGCAGGTGTGGGGCCCTCATGGAAAACCTCTGCCAGGGCAGTGCAGAAGGGAAATGTGGGGTCAGAGCCCCCACACAGAGTCCCTTCTGGGGCACTGCCTAGTGGAGCTGTGACAGAAGGGCCACCATCCTCCAGACCCCAGAATAGTAGATCCACTGATAGCTTGCACTGTGTGCCTGGAAAAGCTGCAGACATTCAACGCTAGCCCATGGAATCAGCCAAAAGAGAGGCCACACCATGCAAAGCTATAGGAGTGGAGCACCCAAGGCCGTGGGAGCCTGCCTCTTGCATCAGTGTGACCTGAATGTGAAACAGAGAGTCAAAGTAGATCATTTTGGAGCTTTAAGATTTGACTGCCCCACTGGATTCTGGACTTACATGGGGCCTGTAGCCCCTTTGTTTTGGCCAATTTCTCCCATTTAGAATGGCTGTATTTACCCAATGCTTGTATCCCCATTGTATCTAGGAAATAACTAACTTGCTTTTGATTTTACAGGCTCATAGGCGGAAGGCCTTGCCTTGGATGAGACTTTGGACTGTGGACTTTTGAGTTGATGCTGTAATGAGTTAAGACTTTGGGGGACTGTTCGGAAGGCATGATTGGTTTTAAAATGTGAGGACATGAGATTTGAGAGGGACAGGGGCGGAATGACATGGTTTGGCTGTGTCCCCACCCAAATCTCATCTTGGATTCCCACATGTTGTTGGAAGGACCTGCTGGGAGGTAAGTAAATCATGGGGCAGGCCTTTCCTAGGTGGTTCTCATGATATCTGATGGTTTTAAAAAGAGGAGTTCCCCTGTAAGAGCTCTCTCTCTTGGCCTGCTGCCACTGATGTAAGACATGACTTGCTCCTCCTTGCTTTCTGCCATGATTATGAGGCCTCCCCAGCCATGTCGAACTGTAGGTCCATTAAACATTTTTTTTTTTTTTTTTTGTAAATTTCCCAGTCTCAGGTATGTTTTTATCAGCAGTATGAAAATGGACTAATACACTGGGCAATATAGTGAGACCCTGTCTCTAAAAAAATTAAAAAATTTAAATTTACAGGTGTGTAGTGGTACACACCTGTAGTCCCAGTTACTTGGAGGCTGAGGCGGGAGGATCACTTGAGACTGGGAGGCCATGATTGTGCCACTGCACTCCAGCCTGGGCACAGACAGAGAGGCAAATGAGAAAGACAGACAGACAGAAAGGAGGACAGATGAACAGATGGAAGGAAAGAAAGAAAGGCAGATACTCCCTCTTTCCTTGAAAGAGACTCCACATATGATGAAGCCTTTATAGGAGCAAACCAGGGGGCAGGGACACTGGATTGAACAACTCCAGGGGATACCCCTACAGAGAAAACAATGTGAATAGTCCTTTGGGAAATGTGCAACTTGAGGTGCTGCCAGTGGGTTCTATGTCTGTCTGGATGCATCCATGGAGAAGCGGAAGCATGGGGTGAGAACAGAAAGTATTTTATCCCTATTTTATAAAAGGAAGTTGAGACTTTATTAAGTGACCTGCTCATGTAATCACAGAGTGGTGATTTGAACTCAGACATCCTTGTCCCCAGTGTACAGACTAACCAATAGAGCCTGATGACTGGATTAAAGCCCTTGAAATTACAAAATTAGGAATATTCCAGACCAAAGACTTTGACAATATGGGTAAGGAGAGAGAACCTCAGCCTGCCATGGGAACCCCTGGGGGGTGCTTCCAGTACAATGCGTAGTGTCCAAAGGGGCAAAAATATCCAGGCCTGTTTCTGGCAGATGCTTATATTCCAGGAGAACAGGGACAAAAACACAGCACATTATAATGCAAAGTCAGGCCTGTGTTAGACTAGAATCCCAACTCTCCCATCTTCTAGCTGTGTGACCTTGGGTCAAATCGTTGCTGTTTCAAAGGATTACTGTGACTTTTTAGTGGGAATTTATGTAAAGTCTCAACTTTCACAGAAGAGATGCTCAATACATAGCTGCGATTATTTCTTTCTGTGGCCACCAAGGGTTAGGTGCACTTCACCTAAGGCAGGTGCTGACATGAAGACTCAGGTGACTGGATTGTTCTCAACAGGCTCCAGTAAAAGAAAAGCAGTGTTGCATTAAGGAAGAGTTTCAGAGGCTGATAAGAGTTGGGTAGCCCTTCTGAACCCAGCCAAGGATGGGGAGTGGGTAGATGGAGAAGATTTTTAGCCCTGGGGAGTTATAAAAGTGCTAGGCAGGGAAGAAAAAGTACTCAATTTCATCATTTGAAAAATGGAAATAAAGGTGATAAAGTGATTAAATGAAATAGGCTACTAAGCAAAAGAAAGTAGTCAAATGTTAACTTCCTGTTTCTCCTCAGATCTCAATTCTCAGTTAAAAAAACAAACACTGAATGAATTATTAAATTTTAATTTTTTACCCGAAGGTCTTACAGATATAATCCAGTTTTACGAGAGCCACTAAATTAAAACATAACCCATCATATGACTGAATCTTTTAACATACCAGATTCTCCTCTGAGAAAGAAGAATTGTTTTCAACAGAAGGATCTCACAAATAACCTTAAACCTCTATCACACACGATATTCTTGCTCTGATAATTAAAACACTAGATATCTAATAAAATAATTCCTTTAAAAAGACTTAAGAAAATATATAGATAGATGTATATGTGTATATATATATTTGTGTGTGTGTATATATATTAAAACACACACAGATATATATATATGTGTGTGTTTTATTCATATATATGAATGAATATATTTCCGGCCGGGCGTGATAGCTCACGCCTGTAATCCCAGCACTTTGGGAGGCCGAGGTGGGTGGATCATTTGAGGTCAGGAGCTTGACACCAGCCTGGACAACAGGGTGAAACCCTGTCTCTATTAAAAATACAAAAATTAGCCAGGCATGGTGTTGCCTGTCTATAATCCCAGCTACTTGGGAGGCTGGGGCAGGAGAATCGCTTGAACCTGAGAGGTGGAAGTTGTAGTAAGCCAAGATCGTGCCACTGCACTCCAGCCTGGATGATAGCGCACGACTCCGTCTCAAAAAAAAAAAGAAGAAAAGAATATATTTCCTAGCCAGGTGCAGTGGTACATGCCCATAGTCCCAGCTACTTGGGAGGCTGAGGTGGGAACGCTGCTTGAGCCCAGGAGTTCGAGGCTGCAGTGAGCTGTGATTATGCCACTATACCCCAGCCTGGGTGACAGGGCTCACAAGGCCCTGCCTCTTAAAAAATACAGCTCACTGCAGTCTTGAACTCCTGGGCTCAAGCGATCTTCCTGTCTTAGCCTCCCAAGTAGCTGGGATTACAGGCTAGGAAATATATTATTTAATAAGGCCACTGACAAAATACTCAATTATTTGTCACCCTCTAATACTCTCCTTAGGGAGGCCTAAGCTGGTGGTGTATGTGTTGCTAATCTTGGTGATTCCTGTTACAGCATGACTCTGTGACTATCTGGTTGCATGCCTGTCCCTTCCTCTAGGCTATGATGTCTGAGCACTCAGACTGTACTGTTCATCTTTGTAGCCTCATTGGTTATGACAGGAACTTGCATAAAATGAATGTCCCATAAGGTTTGCTGAATGAATAATGTGTGAATGAACAAATGAACCTTGCTACCAAAGAAAGCAAGCCCAGATAATGTAGTTTCCACATTTTCATTGTACTGAAGTCCTACACAGTAAAAGGATTCAGACAATATCTTTTAAATATATGATTTGTATTTCTTTATTTTATTTATTTATTTATTTTTGAGATGAAGTCTCTGTCGCCCAGGCTGCAGTGCAGTGGGGCTGCAGTGCAGTGGCACAATCTCGGCTCACTGCAAGCTCCACCTCCCGGGTTCATGCCATTCTCCTGCATCAGCCTCCCAAGTAGCTAGGACTACAGGTGCCCACCACCACGCCCGGCTGGTATTTTTTGTATTTTTAGTAGAGACGGGGTTTCACCATGTTAGCCAGGATGGTCTCGATCTCCTAACCTTGTGATCTGCCCACCTCGGCCTCCCAAAGTGCTGAGATTACAGGCATGAGCCACCACACCCGGCCTAAATATGTGATTAAGAAATATATCTGCACTGAGTAATTTTTGCCACATCTCAAGAATATGTTTTCTTGATGAGAACACCTCTAATCCCACAAGAAAATAATTCAATTAAAAGCCATTTGGTTTTTGGTTACATTTTCCCCTCATCATACGTATTTCTTAAAAAGCTGAGATACTTCTTGGACCCATTTCTCACATTGTTAGAGGAGGTAGCTAGGCAGACATGAGCAGGGCAGGAGAGGCTCCTGCCCCCATCCCACCAGGAATGTCAGGCAACCATCAGGTGAGAGTCAGGCGGTTAAAATCTCTAAAATAACAACTGGTTGCAGCTGGTGCTGGGGAAAGACGGTCTCCCAATCGATAGAAAACACCTGAAACTGGTGATCAGCAGCTTTCTGATAAGATCTCAGGAGATAGGCAAGTGGGCTCAAGCACGCACACTGTGAGGCAAAATGGTAGAGTTTAACTGGTATTTGGCCTTCCTCTAGGAACACTTGACTCGTAAAAGAACGCCTCAAGTGGGCATGTGTACAGCTTTAGTAAACACACTGTGCATGCAGCCCCTCCTAAGTGCTGGCAGACCACTGCACGTGCAGATAGCCCTCTCCAAGGGAAGAATCAGGAGAGAAGGGACATAACCCCCTGGAAGCACGCCAATATATAAAACTCCAGATCAAAGGTCAAACAGTGCACTGAAATCTCTCAAGTTGCCCGCTTGGCCCTCTTCCAAGTGTTCTTTACTTCCTTTTGTTCCTGCTCTAATACTTTTTAATAAACTTCCACCCCTCTTCTAAAACATGCCTCTGTGTCTCACTCTGCCTTATGCCCTTTGACCGAATTCTTTCTTCTGAGGAGGCAAGAACTGAGGTTGCTGCAGACCCAGATAGATTTGCCACTGCTAACAACATTTATGAAAGCTTTGAGACTGGTGTGTTTGTGAAGTTTTTTTTTCCCCTGCTTTTTTTTTTTTTTTTTTTTTTTGAGACGGAGTTTTGCTGATGTTGCCCAGGCTAGAATGCAATGGCATGGTCTCGGCTCACCACAACCTCTGCCTCCCGGGTTCAAGCGATTCTCCTGCCTCAGCCTCCCAAGTAGCTGGGATTACAGGTGCCCACCACCATGCCTGGTTAATTTTTGTATTTTTAGTAGAGACGGGGTTTCACCATGTTGGCCAGGCTGGTCTTGAACTCCTGATCTTAGGTGATCCACCTGCGTCGACCTCCCAAAGTGTTGGGATTACAGGCATAAGTCACCATGCCCAGTCTGCTTTTTTTTAGTTTTTTGTTTTTTTGTTTTTTGAGACAGGGTCTCCCTCTGTCACCCAGGCTGGAGTGCAGTGGTGCGATCTCGTCTCTCTGCAACCTCTGCCTCCTGAGTTCAAGCAATTCTCTCGCTTCTGCCTCCTGAGTAGCTGGGAATACAGGTGCACGTCACCACAGCCTAATTTTTGTATTTTTAGTAGAGACCGGGTTTCACCATATTGGTCAGGATGGTCCCGAACTCCAGGCCTCAGGTGATCTGCCTGCCTCAGCCTCCCAAAGTGCTGGGATTACAGGCGTAAAACACCGTGCCCAGCTCCCTGGCCTTTTAATTCATTTCTTATTCCCCACCCCCAACTTTTTTTGTTTTTTTTTTTGGACACAGGGTCTCGTTCTGTCATCCAGGTTGGAGTGCAGTGGCACGATCACAGCTCACTGCAACCTTGAATTCCTGGCATCAACCAATCCTCCTACCTCAGCTTCCCTAGTAGATGGGATTACAGGCATGCTACCATGCCCAGCTAATTTTTATTTTTTATCGAAATAAAAATGTTACAGTGAACCATGATGGTGTCACTGCACTCTAGTCTCGCTATGTTGCCCCGGCTGGGGCCCCTTTCCCTCCCCCACTTTTTTTCACTGAACATTCATTGCTCTTCATCAGGAATAAAATAAAGGAAAAAAACAAAAACAATCTCCATGAAACCTATAAATGACAACGATTTGGGGAAAACAGGAAATTCCACTCAGGAAGCAAGAAGATTATACCAAAGAACTTAATAAATAGGGGCTCATTATCCTTCCCCAAGGAAGATAAAAATCACAGAATTCCTAGGTTAGGACATCTAGTTCAGGAATGACTGGCTACATAATTTGCAGAGCCCAGTGTAAAATGAAAACGCAGAACTTCCTGTTAAAAAAATTATGAAGAACTTCAAGATAGTAATAGTGGAGTGTTAAACCAAGTGGAAGGCCTTCTAAGGATGGGGCTCTTTGTGACTCCACAGTTCACATGTCCATGAAGCTGGTCCTATGTCTAGGGGCTCCCTAACCTGGCTGGTCCTCAGAATCACCTGAGGAACTTTTTTTTAAAGAATGAGACATAATTTACACACCATAAATTTCAGCATTTTAAAGTGTAAAATACAGTGGTTTTTAGTATACTCATGAAAGCATACAAATATCATCACTATCTAATTCCAGAACATTTTTACCACTCCAAAAAGAAACTCTATACTCATAAGCAGTCGCTTCTCACACCGTCACTCTCAGTTACCACCAATGTACTTTCTGTCTCTGTGGATTTGCCTACTCTGAACCTTCATACATACGGAATCATAAAAAGATGGTTCTGTCTTCTTTCACTTAACGTATGTTTTCAGTACTTCATATCATTTTATGGCTTAGTAATATATATGTATATACCATATTTGATTTATTGATGGATATTCGGGTTGTTTCCACTTTTTGGCTATTATGAATAATACTGCTGTGAACATTCTTGTACAAGTGTTTGTGGGAACATGTTTTGGGAATATGCCTAGGAGTAGAATTGCTGGGTCAATTCTACTGCCCCAGAAAAAACTCTGCTCTTCAACCATCCCAGAGAGTTCGAGATGAGCCTAAACAAATGTTAAGGAGCATTTCTACAATTTAACACTCATTTCAAAAAGGTGAGCTACTCTTTTGTGAAGATTATCAAAACCCAAACATAAATCACTGTTTCCTCCTTTTATCTGTCCCTCCCAAGTAAACATAAATGAACACTGAATCGTCAATAATCATCACAAAGAACCCGCACAAACAAGGGTCAAGTGTGACTGTGCAGGATGGCCTGAAATGGGCCAGGACAGACAGAGATGAAGCAGAGAAGGGACCAAGGTGAGACCTTCCCTATGGGATGGTTGACAGGTAATGGGACACAGAGTGCTGGACAGCACAGGGAAGAGAGAAACCGGGAGGGATGAAGAACGGCAGTGGTGTTGAGGCACCTAAGGAAACACCACAAATACCTTTAGCTTTATCACAACCCCAACACTTTTTTTTGGTTTCCTGTTAGAGCATAATTAGGGGCCAGGTGTCCATCTAATAGTTGGCCAACCCCTTCACACTCTTTACCCTTTATTTATGAACCCTCTTCCAACAGGAAACCTTAGCTAGAGCCTGCTCTCAATGCTCCAGGAATCCAAGGGCCTCACCTCAACCCCCTATGAGAAAGATCTGTGTGTGTTCTCATACCTGTGCTCTCCTCAGCCTGATTGAAGCCACAGATCTGGCAGATGCTCTGGACCCACTTATTCATGTCCTCTTCTGTCTCAGCCACCAGGTAAAAGGTGCGTTCGCTGGTCTTGATGTCAAACACAAAACTATCCTGCAGCTCCTTCTTGTTAAAGGTCAGGCCTGCATCTACCTGCTCACAGAAGTTCAGGTTGATGATCCGCAGAGGCTTCTTGGAGTGATCGTTCTTGTAGTATTCCAGAACATCTGGGTCACCGCTCATCCGGCCACTCCGCAGGATAAACCAGCGTTTCTTCCAGGCCTAAATCACATCAGGAAGAAGGAAGAAGAGGGGGAAGAAGTCATTAGTTATTTCAAAGCTTTTTTCTTTCAGAGACAGGTCTTGCCCTGTTTCCCAGGCTAGAGTGCAGTGGCACAATCAAAGCTCACTGCAATCTTGAACTCCTGGGCTCAAGCGATCCTCCCACCTCAGCCTCCCGGGTGGCTGGGACTACAGACGCACATCACCACGCCCAGCTAATTAAAACATTTTTTTGTAGAGACAAGGTCTTGCTATGTTGCCTAGGCCGGTCTCAAGAGATCCTCCCAACTCAGCCTCCTAAAGCGCTGGGATTATAAGTATGAGCCACTGTGCCTGACCTTAATGCATTTTTTTTTTTTTTTTTGAGATGGAGTTTCACTCTTGTTGCCCAGGCTGGAGTGCAACGGCATGATCTTGGCTCACCGCAACCTCTGCCTCCAGGGTTCAAGTGATTCTCCTGCCTCAGCCTCCTGAGTAGCTAGGATTACAGGCATGTGCCACCACACCTGGCTAATTTTGTGTTTTTAGTAGAGACAGGGTTTCTCCACATTGGTCAGGCGGGTCTTGAACTCCCGACCTCAGGTGATCCGCCTGCCTCGGCCTCCCAAAAGTGCTGGGATTACAGGCATGAACCACCACGCCCGGACAACCTTAAAGCTTTTAATAGGTCCTCAGATATCATAGGTTAAAGACGGGGACTGTGGGACCTGCAGGTGCCACATACCTGTTCCCTTTTCAGATTTCCCAAGTTTCAAAAATGAAGGATTATTTTAGAATGCATGTTTGTGCAGCATCTCACTATGTAAACAGGGTCTTATCACTATAAGGTAAGATGTGGCATTCCCACTGTTTAGATCAGGAAGTTAGATCGATGACACTTTAGAGCAACTATTTCTTTAGGGTAGAATACAGATCCAAACTCATAGCATTTTTAGGCAAGGGAGAACTTGCAAAGACATAATCAGTTTATCCATGGGGACCCCCACTAAGACAGGGTGAGTTGAAGTAACAATGTTACACACAGTAAGTAGCAGAAAAACAAGTTTTCTAACTTTTTAGTATAATCTGCTTTTAACCAAAACATGATGCCTTAGAAGAATCAAAGAGAAACTGCTCTAAAAACATGTAATCTCAGGATTATATTTCCTGTCTTGTTCATTGGTGTTTCCTTAATACTTATGATAATGCCTTGTACCTTACTAAGCTTTTAACATGTATTACTGAATGAGTAAACTCCTTATACCATTCCATACCATAGAATTGAAAATGTGATTACATATTCTCTCAAGTTGTCTTCTATATTCCATCTCTTCAACAAGACTGAGTAATCTGTAAGCAGACATTGCACAAAGACTACATATAACAGAAATCTGGGTTCAGTCTATGCTTTACCATTGACTTGCTGTGTGAATTTTTTTTTTTTTTTTGAGATGGAGTTTCGCTCTGTCGCCCAGGCTGGAGCGCAATGGCATGATCTTGGCTCACTGCAACCTCTGCCTCCTGGGTTCAAGCAATTTATCCTGCCTCAGCCTACAGAGTAGCTGAGATTACAGGTGCCCACCACCACACTCGGCTAATTTTTGTATTTTTAGTAGAGACAGGGCTTCACCATGTTGGCCAGGCTAGTCTCAAACTCCTGATCTCAGGTGATCCACCTGCCTCAGCCTCCCAAAGTGCTGGGATTACAAGTGTGAGCCACTGCGTACGCCCGGCACTGTGTGATTTTTGATTAAGTCATTTACCTCTTTGAATCCTGCCTCATCTATATAATGAAAATCACTACCACCACCACCATCTGCCCTACCTACCTCATAGGGTTATTATGCAAATGAGCCCAAAGCACTTTGTATACACCCTGAAGCAGTACAAATGTCAAGGATTTGATTATCACAATTCTTTAGACCCCATGGGATCTACACTCCATTAATTCTACCATCTTTTCACTCTCACCATCCCTGTCCTCTTTTCTTTCCTTATCCAACTCTGTTTCTGCGATCCATTATCATAATCATTTCCTTGCTTCTTCCTCCATTCCTCTTACTTACCCAGCAAACCCCAGCTAAGTCTAATGCTCTGCCAACTCTATCTGTTCCCACTTGGCTGTACATAGATGGAGAAAATCATATGACCATGCTGACTGGTCTCACTTTTACTTCAAGTGGCCCCTTTTACTTCATGTTGCCCAACAACCCTACTATATTTACCTAGTCAATGATTTTCTCCTGTTCTTTGGCAACAATCTCTTACCTTCTCTCTTTAAACCTCCAATGCCTCCACTGTTTTATATCTTATTTCATGAGAAAACATAAACAATCAAAAGAAAATTTACACATGTTCCATGACTACATTTACCATCCTGCCTGCACCTGTAGCTGTAAGCTCTGTTACTAGGGAGCATAGATAGTCCATCCAATGAAGGCCAACCTTTTTCCATTTGTGCACAAGGACATCACTTCAACAATTCTCCCCTTCTTCAGAATCGTTGCATTTTTCCTCCTGACTAGGATGATTCCCATCAAGACATCAATGTTTCCTATCTCAGAAGAAAAAATTAAAAGCTTGACTTGATCCCACAATTCTTCACTAACTATGGCCCAGTTTTTCTACTTCTCTTTATAGTTACACTTCAAAGAGTATTCTATACTAGTAATCTTTGTTTCCTCCCCTCCTATTTGAAGACACTCTAATCAGGCTATCCCCCATCCCCCCACCACCCCAACTGCACCACTGAAATAGCTCATCAAAGATGTCAAAGACTTCAGTGCTGATAAATCAACTCATGGGCCTTGATCTCTCTTGATGTCTCTCCAACATCCGACAACAGTTTATTATTCCATTGTCCTTGAAACACTTTCTTCACCTGGCTTCAGCATGCACTCTCAACTCTCCTTCTATCTACCGGGCCTCTCTCTTTCAATCTCCAGTGCTGGTTCCTCTTCATCTCCCTGACCTCCAAACAGCAGAATGCCCCAATGCTCAGTTCTGAGATTCTTTTTTTTTTTTTTTCCCTACACCCACTCTCTAGGTCATTTTACTCAGTTTCACAGCTTTAAAAAACCATCGAATTGCTGTGATCCCCAAATTTGTATCTCTAGCCCTAGAGTTGTATATCCAACTCCTCACTAGTAGGTATCTCAACATTAATGTGTTCAAAACTGAGGTCCTGATATCTCCCAAATCTGTTCTTCCTGCACTCTCTCCCATCTCAGTTATCAGCACCTTCGGCCTTCCAGCTGTCAGACCAAAAATCTAGATATCATAGTTGACTCCTTTCATACTCTACATCTAACCCGAAAGCAAATCCTGTCAGTTCAGACAGTTCAGAATATATCAACAATGAGCTTGCTTCTCCTCACCTCCACTGTTGCTCACCTGGTCTAGTCCACCATTTTGTAGTCTTCCTGCTTCCACCCTTTCATCCTGCAGTCTCATCCTCAACCACAAAGTAAGAAAGCAGGAAGTAAATCAGAAGATGCCACTTCTCCGCTCACAATCTGCAATGGTTGTTCATCTCACTCAGAGTAAAGCCAAAGTCCCAACAATGGCCTACAGGCCTGATGGGACTGAGCCTCATCCCACCCCTCACCTCAGCTCCTGCTGCCCTCTGCCTTGCCTATTCTGCTCTGGCCACGTGGCCTTACACAGTGCCAGGCATGCTCCTGCCTCACGGTCTTTAGTCTAGTTGTTTCCTGGCCCTGGAACACTCCTCCCCCAGATATTTCCATTGCTAAATCTTTTTTTCTAGTCCTTATTCAAATGTCACATTACTGGACAGGCTATTCCTGGTCCCTGATGCTCCCACTCTCTTTCCCCCCTTACCCTGCTTTACTGGTCTCACAAAGCATGTATACCCCCAAAAGATACCAATTTTTATGACTTTTCCACACCCACCTCCAGAAAGTAAACTCCTTCAGGACAAGGATTGGTTCTTTTTATTCCATGATGCATCCTTGGTGTTTAGAGTATCGCCTGGCACATAGCTAGTAATCTATATCTCTCTCTCTCTCTCTATATATATATATTATATATTACATATTTATTATATATTTATTATATATTATATATAATATATTTATTATATATTATATATAAATGAATCATTTTCTTGCATGAAATCCTTCTAGTATCTAGCAGGTCAAAGGAGACATAACTGGTGCCCAATAAGCCTTAGATTGAAATGAAAATTGAGGTATAGCCAGATAGGATGGAGCTGAGAAAAATAAAAATAAGTACTATTTATTTATAGTCATTTAAAATCTTGACCAGGTCACTGCTTTCAGAATTATGCGTGTACTTCTGTGTGCTGCAGGTTCACACATAGACACATAGTGTGTAGGCACCAAGGTGCATTTTAAAAAGATCTGTTTCTAGTTCAGCTGGCATTTCAGTTGATGTGTCCCCGTTAGTCTTGTCTCTGTGGAAAGAGCTGTCCCCAAATCTCTGGTGTGCAGGTGCAAGCACAAACAACACAGACACCCTCATGAACAAGAAAACCATGTTTGCTACAGATAATATCAGAGCCTGTCAGGTTTTGCTTCCAAGTAAGTGGTGTAGGCTGATAAATGGCTGCCTACAAAATACTGATATATTTATGACAGAGTCAGCAAGGCTGTCTAGTCTAGTCCCAAATTCACACATCCCTCTTCCACCACAACACCTCTCCACTTTCACGTTTTATTTATTTATATATTTTTTAGAGTGCCCAGGCTGGTGTGCAGTGGTGTCATCTCATTCACTGCAACCTTCGCCTCCCAGGTTCAGGCAATTCTCCTGCCTCCGCCTCTCTTCAGTAAATGGGATTACAGGCATGTGCCACTATGCCCAGCTATATTTGTATTTTTAGTAGAGAAGGGGTTTCACCATGTTGGTC
Source organism: Pongo abelii (assembly GCF_028885655.2). NCBI lineage: Eukaryota > Metazoa > Chordata > Mammalia > Primates > Hominidae > Pongo > Pongo abelii. The sequence continues at coordinate 80,346,905 of NC_071994.2, forward strand.
AGGCTGGTATTGAACTCCTAACCTTAATTGATCTGCCCACCTCAGCCTCCCAAAGTGCTGGGATTACAGGCATGAGCCACGGCATGGGGCCCCGTGTTTTTAAAAAGCCAAACAATTCAGAACCAAGTACAAACAACTCTAAGTGTCTGGCCTCAGTGACAACTTCCCTGATCCATTCATCTGAAATGGACCTCTATTTCCTCGGAATCTTCATAATGTTTTTTATGTTCTTTTCAAGGCATGTTAGTTTTTACAACAATCATGAGTGTTTTTGTACTTGTCTCTTCCCAACTAGGACATGAACAAAATTCTTTATTGCCAAACCTTTCTTGCCTCTGTCACCTCAATTATGTTTCCTTCCTCCATTGCTCTTTCCCTCCTTTGTTTCCTTACATCCAACAAATATTTATTCAGTGCTTACTATGCTCTAGGCATTATTCTAATGCTGAGGATACAGCATGAATTCCTGGTCTTACAGAATTTACAGGAGCACTAAAAATTACCTATTATTCTCCAAATAGTAAGTCATGTAATTTCACGACTTTATGTCATTGCACAAGCTATGGCTTCTGCCTAGAAAGGCTTTCATCTTACCTCATTCATCTGGAGAATTTCTATGTTCTCTCAGTGCCAGCACAAATGTCACTTCTCCTGGAAGGCCTTTATTGACTCCTCCAGGTAGAGCTGGAGGTACTTCTGCTTGTGTTCCCTTACTAACCTGTGCTTACCCCACGCTGGCATTTCTTTCCCCGGGTTTGACATTTCTACTCCCTGCTTTGGCATTTCCAATGCTTATATGTCTTTTTCCCCTTTAAGTTCTAAGCATCCTGAGATTAAGGTCCAATGTGGCCAAAAACTACATGGCAGAGTGCTTAACACATATGGGAGCTCAGGGAAGATCTGCTGATTTTTTTTCATTCCATGAATATGTTAATTTGTTCAAATTAATAAAACTTAAAATATACGTAAGCTTTCACAGTAGGAAGTAGAAAAGAAGGACAGCAAGAGGATTACAGAAAAAATAAGATAAAGATGTGTAATAGATTCTCTATGGTGTGAGTTATTTGGCACCTTGTTCCCTTCATTCTGATAAGTGCAGCATCCATGTAATAAATATTTATAAGGGGGGTCTGGGAGCTTCACCTGAAAAGTATCCCGTGATACAAAAATGAAAAATTGCTGTTGGATTACTGATACATAATGCAAGGAGAATATGGGATATGAGTCCTGAATATGCTATTAAAGAGAAAGCTTTTTCGGGACTGTTCTAATGTCTATATAAAATCTCATACAAAAATTAACTCAAAATGGATTATGGACTTACACATAAAATACAAATAGAATTCAGCAATCTATAAAAATGCATGACCAAACGGAATTTATTCTAAGGAGGTAAGGCTGATTCCATATTTGAAATCAGTCATCTACCATATTAATAGGCTAAAGAAAAATCACATGATCATATCTTTCAATGCAAAAAATATTTGATAAAATTAAACACTCATTCTTGATAAAAACTCTCAGAAAAATAGGAACAGAGGGGAGCTTCTTCAACTTGATAAAGAGCAGCAACAAAAGACCAATATCAAATGCTATACTTAGTTTTTTTTTGGTTGTTTGTTGAGGCAGGGTCTCACTCCGTCACTCAAGCTGGAATGCAGAGGCATGAACATGGCTCACGGCAGCCTCAACCTCCTGGGCTCAAGTGAATCTCCCACCTCAGCCTCCTGAGTGGCTGAGATCACAGGTGCATGCCACTATGCCTGGCTAATTTCTAAATTTTTGTAGAGATGGGGGTCTCACTATTTTTCCCAGGCTGTTCTTAAACTCCTGGGCTCAAGTAATCTTCCTGCCTTGGCCTCCCAAAATGCTGGGGTTACAAGTGTGAACCAGTAAACCTGGCCTATACTTAGATTTGAGAGACTGAATCCTCTTTCCTAAGATCAGGAATAAGGCAAGGACATTTGCTCTTATCACTTTTTTTTTTTTTGAGACAGAGTCTCACTCTGTTGCTCAGGGTGGAATGTAGTGGCACAATCTTGGCTCACTGCAAGCTCCGCTTCCTGGGTTCAAGTGATTCTTGTGTCTCAGCCTCCCAAGTAGCTGGGATTACAGGTGTGCACTGCCATATCTGGCTAATTTTTGTATTTTTATTAGAAATGGGGTTTTACCATGTTGGCCAGGCTGGTCTTGAACTCTTGGCCTCAAGTGATCCACCTGCCTTGGCCTCCCAAAGTGCTGGGATTACAGGTGTGAGCCACCGTGCCCAGCCACTGTTATCACTCTTATTCAACGTATTGCTGGAAGTTCTAGTCAAGGTGATAAAGCAAAAAACATATATAAAAGGTATACCAATTGGAAAGGAAGAAAAAAAAATGGTCCTTGTTTGCAGAGGACAAGATTATCTATATAGAAAAATTGTGGCTGGGCGCGGTGGCTCACGCCTGTAATCCTAGTACTTTAGGAGGCCAAGGCGGGTGGATTGCTTGAGGTCAGGAGTTCAAGACCAGCCTGGCCAAAATGGTGAAATCCCATCTCTACTAAAATACAGAAATTAGCTGGGCATGGTGGTGGGCACCTGCAATCCAAGCTACTAGGGAGGCTGAGGCAGGAAAATTGCTTGAGACCAGGAGGCGGAGGTTTCAGTGAGCTGAGATGGTGCCACTGCACTCCAGCCTGGGCAACAGAGTGAGACTCCATCTCAAAAAAAAAAAAAAAAAAAAAAAAAGAAGAAGAAGAAAGAAAAAGAAAAAACAAAAAATCTACAAAAAAACCCAACAAAACTCTCAGGACTAATAAGTGAGTTCAGCAAGGTCACAGGATACAAGATAATCACACAAAAATCAATTTACTTCTAACTAGCAATGAATACGCAGGCATATAAAATAAAAATACAATGCCATTTATAATTGTTCTTAAAAATTGAAAAGCTATAAATCTAAAAAAATCCCTGTGCAGGGCATGTATGCTGAAAGCTATACAAAGCTAATGAAAGAAATCAAAGGAGACTTAAATAAATGAAGAGACATACCATATTCATGGATTGGACAACTCAACTTGGTACATCTCCCCAAACTGACATACAGATTTAACACAATTCCCATCAAAATCCCAGCAAGAATGTCTGTAGATGTACATAAGATTGTTCTAAAATGTATATGAAAAGGCAAAGGAAGCACAATAGCTAAAATAATTCTGAAAAATAAAATGGGAAGAATCAGTCTGCCAGATTTTAAAATTTATTATATAGCTACAACAATCAAGACTGTGTAGCACTGGCAAAGAGACAGACAGAAAAATGGAATAGATCAATTCTTGGCAGTTTGGCTAAGATCAAATGAAGAACAATGGATTAGAACAGAAAACCCAGAAACAGACCCTCACAATATGCCCAACTGATTTTTGACAAACATGTAAAAGCAATTCAGTGAAGAAAACAGCTAGTTGTCGTGGTTCGTGCCTGTAATCCCAGCACTTTGGGAGGCCAAGGTAGGTGGATCACTTGAGGCCAGGAGTTCGAGATCGGCCTGGCCAACATGGCAAAACCCTGTCTCTACTAAAAATGTTAATACGAAAAAGAAAAGAAAAGACCTTTTCAAAAAATGGTGCCGTAGCAATCAAGCATCCATAGGGTAGAAAAGATCTCAATCTAAGTCTCACATCTTATAGAAAAACTAACTTAGAATGAATCATGGACTTAAATGTAAAATGTAAAACTATAAAATGTTTAGAAAAAAAAGGTGAAAATCTTTGGGATCTAGGGTACATTTCATGAGAAATCAACAAGCTCCTTGCATAGAATTCAGTAAAAACAAACACAAAATGTGTTGAGTGCTTTGACAGATAAAGAAAAGAGGCAAGGCCCAAAAATACTCCTTTGAAGTAACTTACAATATTTACAAAGTTTCAGGAAGTTAAGACATTAATATATATCCCTAAAACTAGAAGATTTTTTTGTAAGCACCATAAAAAGAGACATAATATGCGAGTAGACCACTGAAGCAGGGAATCAAACTTTCAGAGTTAGGAGAGAGAAAGAAAACATGTATGAGAGAGAAGGAGCAATGAAGACAAACAATGAGAAAGGTAGGGTTTGATATGCGGTTTTGGAAAGGAAGAACAGGACTTTTTTTTTTTGTTTTTTTGTTTTTTATACAGCATACAGTATGACCAATGACCAAGGCCTGGGCATGGGAACAGATAAAATAGATTCAGAGAATATGGCACAGTCTTCTCAATACGGAAAAGATGGAGGAAAGGAAGAGTTTGGAGGTCCTGAAAAGCCTTGAATGCCACCCTAAGAAGTTTCATCTTTCCTTTATTTGTAACGGGGAGCCACTGAAGAGTATAGATCAGCAGAGAAATGTTAACCAATGCTGTGCTCTTATCTGGCAGAGTGAGGAAGACAAACCAGAAAAATAACAAATAAGAGACAAGAAAACGATTAAGAAGCTGTTGCGATAGTCTACAATGGTGAGAGAAGATGGCAATCTAAATTAGGGTAGTAATAATGCAGACAAAAGACAATGAAAGTCACTTTACTTAACAGTGGGGCTTAAAGAAGTATATGGATAGAGTCTACTGCCAAGAAAGTTGGAAAAAAGAATTTGTGTCTAGGATCAAGGGTATGCCACTCCCATCTCTGATGAAATAGAAGTGACTGTTTTCCTTCTGTCAGAAAACAAACCATTTCACAACCATCAAGACCACAGACACAAAGTGTGGGTACATATGACCTGGAAGTTGCATCACTCCTAGCTGTTGAACAGACAGTACATGCCACATGAACCTGTCTCTATCCTTTGGGTTAGATCTCAAGGTCTTCAAGCATGTAGAATGAGGCTATAACTTCCTCTTATTGCTCTTCGCGCCCAAAAAACCTAGGTGGGCCACAATTTAGCTTTGCAAGAGTGTTATGCTCCCTTCTGGTGACAATGAAGGCACGTGAAAGTTTATCACACCAGGATTCTGCAAGATTCTGCCTGGGGTCATGATCATAGTTTTGTTCTAAGATATAAAGGGCTGCCAATATGTGGAAGAGCAATCTGATTTATTTTTAGTTACTCAACATACTCAAGTTGAACAAGTACCAGCAGGAGCAGTCTACGGAAAACCAAATTTTGTTTTTTTCAGAAAGTAAGAACTTTCTAAGTGAGTGGTCCAAAGGAGGTCTCTTGGAAACTGGAGAATACTCAACATTGGAGATTTTGAAGAACGAGGCAAGGTGAGGGATCAGTAAACTTTGTTAAGGATGTTAGCAAATATTTTGGGTTTTACAGGTCATATTTTCTCTGTCATAACTACTTAGTTCTATAGTGGCATGACAGCAACCACACACAATTCATAAGCAAACAGGCATTGGCTGTGTTCCAATAAAACTGCTTAGAAAAAGAAGTGGTGGGCAGGATTTGTTTGTTGACTCCTGGCCTAAACAAAGGGTTGGGGGGTTGGGGAGTGTGACAGTAGAAGGGCTCAAAGAGTAGATCAAAGAGTAGATCAAGGCTGGGCGCGGTGGCTCACGCCTGTAATCCCAGCACTTTGAGAGGCCGAGGCAGGCAGATCACGAGGTCAGGAGATTGAGACCATCTTGGCTAATACGGTGAAACCGTCTCTACTAAAACGACAAAAAAAAAAAAAAAAAAAATTAGCCAGGCATGACAGGCATGGTGGCGGGCGCCTGTAGTCCCAGCTACTCGGGAGGCTGAGGCAGAAGAATGGCTTGAACTTGGGAGGCAGAGCTTACAGTGAGCTGAGATCGCACCACTGCACTCCAGCCTGGGCGACAGAGCGAGACTCCGTCTCAAAAAAAAAAAAAAAAAAAAAAGAGTAGATCAATAGATGGACAAGAGACTACCTAAGGTCTCTTTTTCCCTACCTTGAGAGACTTACTTTTTTCTTTTTCTTTTTCTTTTTTTTTTTGACAGGGTCTCCCTCTGTTGCCCAGACTGGAGTGCAGTGGCGCAAACATGGCTCACTGTAGCCTCGACCTCCTGGGCTCAAGCAATCCTCCTACCTCAGCCTCCCATTTAGCTGTGATCACAGGATGTGCCACCATACCCAGTTAATTTTTTTTTTTTTTTTTTTTTTTTTAGAGATGGGGTCTCACTATGCTGGCTAGGCTAATATCAAATTCATAGGCTCAAGTAATTCTCCCACCTCAGCATCCCAAAGTGCTGGGATTACAAATGAGCCACTGTACCCAGCCCCTTATGTATTTTTTAACTAAGAAAACATGATATGGTAACACCTCATTTAATCAGATTACTCAGATTCTTAGAACAAAGGGATGTGTTCTTCTGAATAACCACATCTCCACCTGGGAGCTTCACTAATGGGTGTGTGGGGGGTGTGTGTGTGTGTGAGAAAGAGAGAGAGAGAGAGAGACAGTCAGTCTATATTATTGGTGAATTTTTTAAAAATAAGGCAAAGAGCTTTTTGAAGATACAACTATTATGTTCTTAATATACCTGCCTAACAGGTTTAAATTATTGGTATCACCCAGTAACCTCAGTTAGATTCAGATTAACCATAAACCTCACTTCATAGGATTCTCTAGGTTTATTGGCAGTTTTTGGTTTTATCCTCTTCAGAAAGCGGGAAGTTAAAAGGACACGCCTATTCCTAGGAGTTTCGCAAAAGCCTCTTCCAAGTAACGTCTTGCCCCTTCTACAACTTTAGCCACAAGGCACGTGAGATTTGGTATCAGAAAAGATTATTTGAGACCCTGAGAAGTCCTTAGTCATCAAAGAAGAGTTCTGTTATCTTTGGTATACCAAAGTCAGGGCAGAAGATAGCAGATTCTGGAGGTTTAGAAATATTTTCAACTGTCAACTCCCAGGTGGTGATGTGGTTGAGTTCTAGCTCAAACACACACAGACACAGGAGAATCTGATCTCACTTCTGAACATATGATGTACAAGTCTATCCTAATATATTTCAACACGAAGCTACTATGCCAGTCTCGTGTCCTATAATAGTTAACAGCAAACATTACAAGAGTACAGTGGGAGTCATGTAAGAGTTACACATTTTTGAAGGCATACTTCCTGAGTGAGGAAAGGCTTTTTGCTAGCCTTCCTCTAGGAATCCTTTGAGTGCTCTGGACCATAGAGACTTTGTACTCTGAGGAAATTTTTAAAAGGGCATTTGCTGAGCTCTTGCTACCTGCCATGTGCTTTCTACTCATTATCACATTTAATCCTTAAACCAATGCTGCAAGGTAAATATGATCCTCTTAACAGATGAGGAAAAAGAAGTTCATAGAGATTAAACAACTTACAGAGACCACAGCCCAAGATCTTCTTATTCTGTGGGTCTGGACCCACAAAGAACTTGAGGTGAAGCTACTGCAGATGAATTGCTCACTACACTTTGAGAAACACGGGCCACAGAGTTTATGAATTCAAGTTTATAGTTAATTGGTGATGGCAGATGGCAATAACACAACTAGAACCTAGGCCTCAGCTCCTAGTCCAAAGTTATTTCCACTCCTCAAATGCAAATCCCCTAGGAGACAGCAGCATAGTTAACTGTATTTGTTCCAGACTCATTCATCTGAGAAAGGGCAGACAAGTACAGTTTCCCTCAGACTCCAAAGGAACTTAATTGCTCCTCGGGCACAGAATGATTTTTCTTACCCCAAGACTATGACATTCTGAGGTCAGGGGCTTTTGTATCTCCAGCATTTATTTAGCACAAGACTTGATACTTCCAAAGCACTATATAACTCTTCAATGAAAGTTATACCAAAGGAACAAAATAATGTTTATTTGCTTCTGTTTTGGGGGGAAAAAACCTCTCAGTCAGATGATCTGTTAATTTAACACAATCTCTATTCCAGGTAAGATGGTACACAGACACCATAAACACAAAAGATCACCTAGAATCCTTTATATAAAGCTGACTCCAACTATAGGCTTCAAGGAGTGGATCATGGTAATCTAGATTAAGCCAATTTGCACCATTTCATCCTACATGCCAGTGTGATCAGTTTAGCAACAAGTGTATGTTCCAAGCCAGCTCAGAGTCATTAAGATTCAACTCCAGGACCTTTGTTTTGTGTTACTCAAACTGGCTCTGTCACTGGACAAAGGGTTGTGACAATATTTCCCTGAAGTTGCAGGAACCACTATTTGTTGCCTAAGAACAGCCAACCCAGAGAGAGCAAGAGCGACAGAGAGAAAGAGTACGTGCGAGAGAGAGCGAGAGCATGCAAGCAGGTTAAAAGATGAATATTGATGAAATGTTTTTTATTTTGTATTAAACTTTAAGTTTTAGGGTACATGTGTGCAACGTGCAGGTTAGTTACATATGTATACCTGTGCCATGCTGGTGTGCTGCACCCAGTAACTCGTCATTTAACATTAGGTATATCTCCTAATGCTATCCCTCCCCCAGCCCCCCACCCCGCAACAGGCCCTGGTGTGTGATGTTCCCCTTTCTGTGTCCATGTGTTCTCATTGTTCAATTCCCACCTATGAGTGAGAACATGTGGTGTTTGGTTTTTTGTCCTTGCGATAGTTTGCTGAGAATGATGGTTTCCACCTTCATCCATGTCCCTACAAAGGACATGAACTCATCCTTTTTTATGGCTGCATAGTATTCCATGGTGTATATGTGCCACATTTTCTTAATCCAGTCTATCATTGTTGGACATTTGGGTTGGTTCCAAGTCTTTGCTATTGTGAATAGTGCCCCAATAAACATATGTGTGCATGTGTCTTTATAACAGCATGATTTATAATCCTTTGGGTATATACCCAGTAATGGGATTGCTGGGTCAAATGGTATTTCTAGTTCAAGATCCCTGAGGAATCGCCACACTGACTTCCACAACGGATGAACTAGTTTATAGTCCCACCAACAGTGTAAAAGTGTTCCTATTTCTCCAGATCCTCCGCAGCACCTGTTGTTTCCTGAATTTTTAATGATCGCCATTTGACAAACCTGATAAAAACAAGAAATGGGGAAATGATTCCCTATTTAATAAATGGTGCTGGGAAAACTGGCTAGCCATATGTAGAAAGCTGAAACTGGATCCCTTCCTTACACCTTACACAAAAATTAATTCAAGATGGATTAAAGACTTAAATGTTAGACCTAAAACCATAAAAACCCTAGAAGAAAACCTAGGCAATACCATTCAGGACATAGGCATGGGCAAGGACTTCATGTCTAAAACACCAAAAGCAATGGCAACAAAAGCCAAAATTGACAAATGGGATCTAATTAAACTAAAGAGCTTCTGTACAGCAAAAGAAACTACCATCAGAGTGAACAGGCAACCTACAGAATGGGAGAACATTTTTGCAATCTACTCATCTGACAAAGGGCTAATATCCAGAATCTACAATGAACTCAAACAAATTTACAAGAAAAATCAACCCCATCAAAAAGTGGGCGAAGGATATGAACAGACACTTCTCAAAAGAAGACATTTATGCAGCCAAAAGACACATGAACAAATGCTCATCATCACTGGCCATCAGAGAAATGCAAATCAAAACCACAATGAGATACCATCTCACACCAGTTAGAATGGCGAAATGTGAGTCTTAACCTGAGGCTGAGGCCAGATTTTCCCCTTAGACTTTCTGGGTAAATAAACTCTTTGCTCATTTAAGGCAACTTAGGTCACTGATCAACACAGGCTGTAACCATGTGTCCGAACCAGTTTGCTACCACCGGAGTAACTCAGGGGTCCTTTACAAGAGCCCTGATCATATTCATTATTCAATCCACTTTCTTTTTCCTTCACTTTCAATGTCTTTTCCATTAGCATTTACTCACACCTACACAAACTCTCCCTTCCTCATTCCAATCATTCAATCAACATTTATGAAATCCAGTAATGCCAGGTCCTTCAGGATCTCATGACTTATGGAAAGGGCAGACAAGTACAGTACATAGGTAACTCAGTACATGGTCAGTGCTCTTATAGTGGTATGAACAGAGGTTCTCAGCACAGTTCATGTAGGTGTTCTCAGCACCCACATGAATAGTGGATGCTTGACGGAGAGGACTACTCTGCTTGCCTCGAGGAGTCACAGAAGTTTTACAGTACAGGTGGCACTTGGATTGGGTATTGAAGGATGTGAACAGTTTTGCTGGGTGAAGAAAAACTGCTGGAGGGAGAACTTTCAGGAAAAGAGAATAAGATGAGTATAGGTGACTCTTGTTATTTCTGGTATTTATGGTCTGTAAAGTCAGCACAAACACTGTATTAGTTAATATTGAATCATTCCTCTGGGGCAGCGATCCCCAACCTTTTTGGCATCAATGGCTGGTTTTGTGGAAGATAATTTTTCCATGGAAAGGGGTAGGGATGGTTTTGGGATGAAACTGTTCCACTTCAGATCATCAGGCATCAGATTCTAATGAGTGTGCAACCTAGGTCCCTTGCATGTGCAGTTCACAATAGAGTTTACTCTTCTATGAGAATCTAATGCCACTGCTGATCTGACGGGAGGTGGAGCTTAGACGGTAATGCTCACTCACCAGCTGCTCACCTCCTGCTGTGAGGCCGGGTTCCTAACAGGCCAGACTGGTTAGGGTCCTCGGCCCAGGGGGCTGGGGACCCCTGCTCTAGGGGAAAAATACCAGATTAGGTTCCTCTTAGCCTCTGGTCACATTTTTATCAATCGGTCAATACATAACCTTGTTTTATGTGTGTTCCTGTTTAAAGACACCTTATTTAATATTATTGATTCAGTAAGACTGAACTCGTGGCTAAAAGCACTTCAACTCTGCCTGAACAAAGCTTATCTAATACATGTATTTTCTCAGTAAGGCACATTACAGCCTTCTTGTGTTTAGAAACACTAGACAGAACTTCAGCACTATGCTTGGGGATCTTTTTAAACAGTGAAATCACCAACAAAAAGCACAAAAATGTAAAAAACATGGTATCCGATATATGACAAAGAAGACACTTGTTTACAGGATGAGAGGTGAAATAAGTACACAGAACGCTGCCTTGTGCCACCTCAGCTGGGAATGTGCACGTCAGGAGACTCGGATGTTTTCACTGCCCTGTCCATGTGAATGTCTGAGATTAACAGCCAAAGCATGCTGTTTGGTCTGTTCAGGCTGGTAAAACAAAATACCTCAGACTGTTATTTATAAACATGAAATTTACAGTCCACAGTATTGGAGGCTGGAAAGTCCAGGATCAAGGCACCAGCAGATTTGGTGTCTGGTGAGGGCCCTGTTTCTAACAGATGGTGGAGGGGACAATGGAAGCCCTCAAGCTGCTTTTGTAAGGGCAAAAATCCCCTTCATGGGGGCTCTGCCCTCACAGCCCACCTAATCACCTCCCAAAGGCCCCACCTCCTAATACCAACACATCAGGGATAAGATTTCAACATACGCATTTTGGAGGGACACAAACGTTCAGACCATACATGGTGAGTATTGATTTTGGGATTACAAGTAAATTTTAGTGAGTACAGAATCTAGAATGTGTGAATATGAGGATTCACTGTATATGAAAAAGTTTGGTGTACTCAAATGATAAAGGTAAGTTTGGTGACGTTTATGGGGGGAGGATGAAAAAACTGTGGAGAGAAAATTATTGAAGGTAAGTCAAATACTATACCATATTTTAAAATATTACAAAATAAAAAAACTGAGAATTCCTCCAGAAAATAACATATTTTTAAGTATTTGTTAATGAAGAAAAAGCTAGAATGAATTCATTATTCCATTAATCAGAATATCCATATTTTTGGGGGAAAAAAGTACAAATTCATGGAAAACACTTATTCAGTTCATAAGCAATACTGGGTGTGAGGGAGTGTGCGTGTTTTGAAGTACCCAGGACACAGCAGTCCATCATATGGGAACTACTGTCGTGCACCCAGGGGAGTAGCTCAGGCAGGGGGAACAGCAAAGGTAAAGGCCCTGAAGAGGAAGCGAGCTTGGGTTATGGGAGAACCTGACAGGAGGTCATGGCTGGAACACAGTAAACAAAGGGGAAAGTAGAACAAGCAAAAGGCAGGGGTAGATTGAAGTTTAGATTTTATCTTAAATAAAATCCCTCAATAGGGATCTTAGTAAGATCCTTCAATAAGGGCATGATTAATAAATCAATATATTGGCAAATGAGCCTGAGAACCGCATATTATACTATTCATATCATTCACATATTATTTATATTAAATATCCTATGTTTATGTACACAAACATACATACAACCACATGAAGTGTATATATAGCATACACACATACACACATTTTACAAATGCTTAGAAAAGCATTTCAAATTGCTACCAATGGCTCCTTGTTGAGGGGAATGGGCATATAAGAGAAAGGATACCGGGAACTTTCACATTTTAATCCACATAATTTTACATTTTTAAGTAAATAGAACATGAGAGAAGTGAATGGTTTTAAATTTTTCCATATTTAAAATTCTAAAAGATCATTCTGGCCTATAATAATTGCATTGAAGTAGGGCAAGAGCATGAGTAGGAAGCTCAGATAGACTACTGCTCAAGAAATAATGGTGATATGGACTAGGGCAGTGGCAAAAGGTATATACATTCAAGAGGGCATATGCAACCAAGATATATTTCAGAGGCTGAAATGACTAACCTTGATAATGGACAGAATATGGGAGATACTGGAGAAGGAAGAATAAAGACTTCAAGATTTCCAGCTTGAGCAAGTGGGTGGGCTGTATTATGACTCATTATGATGGAGAAGAGAATCACAGTCACATCTCTCTGACAAGCCTATTATGGTGCATTCTATTCATTCTCTGCCTCTACCACATGAAAGACAAAGGGACAAGATGAATTTGATGTGTATGAGAGAGACAGGGTCACATCTGGGAAACCAAAGAGCCCTGTATCAGTAATTACATTGACTGAATTCTGTGAGGTTCATTCCCCAAAGACCAGGTGAACCTTTCTACAGAGGACTCGAAATCCATTAGGGGAATTACCTCTCCCGTTGACAAAGCAACAAATGAGCTGTTGCCAACACTTTGCATATTGGAGAAAGGAGGTCATTCCCCTGAGGGACCTTGCTTTCATGTCCTTGAATGGTCAGATCTCAGTTATATTTAAAGCACTGAATTAAGCAAAGGTTACCAGGGGAAACCAGGGCAAAGCTGGGGAAAGAGTAGACAAACGATGCCCAGGAATATAAATTGTTTCCTTTCTTCTAGGACAAAGGCTTCTCTCTCAGTCCCGCAGGCCCTCCAAAGACCTGGTTCCATATTTTCTTAAATATACACCTGATTGTTTTACTTCTTTGCTTTAAATTAGCTCACCAGTGTCTTCAACAGTGGTATTCAATGTGCATCAGAATCACTAAGACATCTGTTCACAATGGAGAATCCCAGGCCCCAGTCTCAACAGGGATTCAGATCAGTAGGTCTGGAGTAGAGTCCAGGGATACAAACCTCAAATGACTCTACTACAGACTGTTCAAGGACCCTATTTTGAGAAACAATGCACTAAATTGTTAATGATGATTGACAGGATGTAGCCTTGACTTAGTGACCTGCACTAGAGGAATAAATGTATCAGGAGTTTAGATATTCAGGTTGTGATTCCAGCTCTGTCTTTGAAATGTGAACTTATGGGGGAAAATAAACACTTTCCTGCTCTGGGCCATTTCCTCATCTATAACGTACAGGCATTGACTTTATTGTTCCCACCATCGCTTCAATTTCTGACATTTTAAGATCACAGGAAAAGACAGAGGGTTGAAAATGTCAGGCAGAGCTTCTGGACTGTGCTAGACTGACTCTCCCAAAGATGCCCAAACTGTGACGACACGTGAACATGCGCACAAAGTCTGGTGCTTTCTGGAGAGCTTTTCCCATCTGGACTAGCCATCTGGAGTCCAGTACACAGTGGAATTTGCTGGTCATAAGCAAATACAGTATCATGAAAAGCTGCTTCCAAGGTACAGAATGAACAGATAATGGGGCCCTTCAGGAACTTGGCTTCTCTTCCCTGGTCACAGTATTCTACAAAAACGGAGGAAAATCATTAAAAGGATGACAGGAGATACAGAACCTAATTCCAAAGATTAATTCAGGTGATCAAGTAAATGGCCTATCTTGCTCCTGGGAGCCCCAATTTGCATCAGTCCAGCTGCTTGGAGTATTGTATATATAGCTGGAAAACATTCCCATACAGAGACTTCCTTAGCCTCTCTAGGAGCTATTGGAAAGGTTTTTGTTTAATTTGTAAGAATTCAGTATACAGAATTAGAAGAATAACCCCGGGCTGATCCTTTTCTTTCGTTTCTTTGTTGACAGAAATCATCATTACATAGATATTATTTAGATAACATAAAATGCATCCATCTTAACAGTTCAGATGGCTGACTTTTACAAATGTACTTACCATCTAACCACCACCTCAATCAAGACACAACACTTCCACGACCCCAGAGAGTTCCCTTGTGCCCTTTCCAGGTGAATCCTCACTCCCTATCCTGGTGCCAGGCAAACACTGATCTGCTATTACTACAGACTAAATTTGTCTTTCCTAGAACATCACAAAAAATGGAATCATGCAGTATATATTCTTTTGTGCCTGGCTTTTTATGCACAACATGAAGTTGTAATTACTGACTCATATTGCTGCATGTATCAGTAGTTTAAAAAATTGCTGAGCAGTGTATGATGGAGGTACCATTATTTATCCATTCACCTATTGAGAGATAATAAGGTTGTTTCCAGCTTGGAGCCATTATGAACAAAATAGCTATGAACATTATTGTACAAGTCTTTTTTGTGAGCATAGGTTTTCATTTCTCCTGGTTAAATACCTAGGAGTGGAATGGATGGGTCACATAGTAAGTCTATGTTTAATTTTATAAAAAAAAAAAACCTACCATATTGTTTTCTAAAATGGTTGTACTGTTTTTGCAGTCCTATCAACAATGTATGAGAATTCTAATTCCTTCACAAGACTTGGTCATTATGGCGACTGTAGGGGGTGGGTAATGATATCTCACTGTTTTTTTTTTTTGAGACAGAGGCCTCACTCTGTTGCCCAGGCTGGAATGCTGTGGCACGATCTCGGCTCGCTGCAACCTCTGTCTCCCAGGTTCAAGCAATTCTCCAGCCTCAGCCTCCCAAGTAGCTGGGACTATAGGTACCCGCCACCATGCCCAGCTAATTTTTGTATTTTTAGTAGAGATAGAGTTTCACCATGTTGCCCAGGCTGGTCTCCAACTCCTGACCTCAAGTAATCCACCTGCCTTGGCCTCCCAAAGTGCTGGGATTACAGGTGTGAGCCACTGCACCCAGCCTCGCTGTGGTTTTAATTTCCATTTCTCTGATGACTAACGATGGTAAGCAACTTTCCATGTGTTTAGTTGTCATTTATCTTCTTTTGTGATGGGTCTGTTCAATTCTTTCGCCATTTTAAAATTAATTTTGGGGGTATTATTGAGTTATAAGTCCTTTAAATATTCTGGATGCAGTTGTCAGACAGACAGACAGACAGACACACATACACACACACACACACAATGGGAGCAAGGGAGGACATTTTCTCGCAGTCTGTGGCTTGCCTTTTCTTTTTTGGAATTCAAATTATTATTTTTAATTGACAAATAATAATTATACACATTCATTTCCTTAGTGGTATCTTGTGTTTTTGTTTTGTTTTGTTTTTTTGAGACGGAGTCTTGCACTGTCACCCAGGCTGGAGCGCAATGGCGTGATCTGGGCTCACTGCAACCTCCGCCTCCCAAGTTCAAGCGATTCTCCCACTTCAGCCTCCCGAGCAGCTGGGATTATAGGCACCCACCATCATGCCTGGCTAATGTTTGTATTTTTTTTTTTTAAGACGTGGTTTCACCATGTTGGCCAGGCTGGTCTTGAACTCCTGACTTCAGGTGATCTGCCCACCTTGGCCTCTCAAAGTGTTGGGAATACAGGCGTGAGCCACCATACCCAGTCTTTAATGGTATCTTTTAAAGAACAAACGCTTCTCAGTTTGATAAGTCCAACATCAATTTTTAAAATAGCTCAGGCTTTTTTGAGCCATTTAGCCACATAACCAAAGCAAGGCTAAGCCAAGAAGAAATCTAGAGACATCATATTACCTGATTTCAAACTATACTATAAGGCTATAGTCATTAAACAGCATGGTCCTGGTATAAAAACAGGCACATAGACCAATGGAACATAATAGAGAACCCAAAAATAAACCCAAATATTTAAAGCCAAATGATCTTCAACAAAGCAAATAAAAACAAAATAGGAAAAGGACACCCTATTCAACAAACAGTGCTGGGATAACTGGCAAGCCACATGTAGGAGAATGAAACTGGATCCTCGTCTCTCACCTTATATAAAAATAGATAGATCAAGGACTTAAATCTAAGACCTGAAACTATAAAAATTCTATTAAGATAACAGAAGAAAAACCCTTCTAGACATTGGCTTAGGCAAAGATTTCATGACCATGAACCCAAAAGCACATGTAATAAAAACAAAGATAAATAGCTGGGACTTAATTAAACTAAAGAGCTTTTGCACGGCAAAAGGAACAGTCAGCAGAGTAAACAGGCCACAGAGTGGGAGAAAATCTTCACAGTCTATACATCTGACAAAGGACTAATATCCACAATCTACAATGAACTCAAGCAAATTAGCAAGAAAAAAACAATCTCATCAAAAAGTGAGCTAAGGACACTAACAGACAATTCTCAAAAGAAGATATGCAAATGGCTAACAGACATATGAAAAAATGCTCAACGTCACTAATGATCAGGCAAATGCAAATCAAAACCACAATGCGATACCACCTTACTCCTGCAAGAATGGCCATTTAAAAAAAAACAAAACAGATGTTGGCACTGATGCAGTGAAAAGGGAAAACTTCCACACAGCTGGTGGGAATGTAAACTAGTACAACCACTATGGAAAACAGTGTGAAGATTCCTTAAAGAACTAAAAGTAGAACTACCATTTGATCCAGCAATCCCACTATTGGGTATCTACCCAAAGGAAAAGAAGCCATTATATAAAAAAGATACTTGCACATGCATGCTTATAGCAGCACAATTTGCAATTGCAAAAATGTGGAACCAGCCCAAATACCTATCAATGAGTGGATAAAGAAACTGATATATACATATATATGTATCTATACAGATATATGATGGAATACTAGTCAACCATAAAAAGGAATGAATTAATGGCATTCACAGCAACGTGGATGGGATGGAGACTATTATTCTAAATGAAGTAACTCAGGAATAGAAAACCAAACACTGTATGTTCTCATTCATAAATGAGAGCTAAGCTATGAGGATGCAAAAGCAAAAGAATGATGCAATGAATTTTGGGGACTCGGGAAAGGGTGAGAGGAGGGTGACGGACAGAAGACCACAAATTGGGTTCAGTGTATACTGCTTGTGTGACGGGTGCACCAAAATCTCACAAATCACCACTAAAGAACTTACTCATGTAACCAAACACCACCTGTTCCCAAAAACCTGTGGAAATACAAAATTTTTTAAAAAATGGTTCAGGCTTTTTTTTGTCTTATCTAGGAAATCTTTGCCTACCCCAAGGTCAAAAAGATTTTTTGCTTTTCTTATAAATGTTTTATAATTTTAGCTTTGATATTTGTCTATGACCCATGTTTGTATAGAGTATGAGAAAAGGGTCATGGTTCAATTTTTTTACACATGGATATCCAGCTGTTCTAGCACCATTTGTTGAAAAGAAATATCCTTTTCTTATCAAATTACCTTTGCATTTTTGTTAAAAACCAATTGATCAAATACATGTAGGCCTATTTCTAGACTTCCTATGTTTAAATAATATCATTTTTTATATATGTCAGTATCATGCTGTCTCAATTACTGCAGTTTTATAATAAGTCTTGAAATCAGGTAGTGTGAGTTCTCCAACTTTGTTCTTTTTCAAAGTTGTTTTGGTTATTGTTGGTCCTTTCCATTTCCATACAGATTTTAGAATCAGTTTGTCAATTTTTACCCAAAAAAGAGAAGTGCTGCGATTTTGACTGGGGTTTAACTGAATCTGTAGATCAATTTAGGGATATGTTTCCTTTACTGTTTGACTGAATTACTGAAGAAGCCATCCAGACCTGGAGATTTCTTACCTCTCCTGTTGGCAAAGCAACAGATGAGCTGTTGCCAATCCTCTGCATGTTGGAGAAACAAAAGTTATTCTCTTGAGGGACCTCATTCTCATGTCCTTGAAAGAACTGATCTCAGTTATATCCAAAGCACTGAATTAAGCAAAGATTTAGTGAAAACCAGGGCAAAGTTGGGGGAAGGGCAGACAAATGATGCCCATGAATTATATTTAAATTATATATTTAAAATTATAATTAAATTATTTTAACAGGTATAGGGCTCTTCAGATTTTTACTTTCTTCTTCTGTCAGTTTTGATATGTGTGTCTTTTATAGAATTTCATTTATCAAATTTATTGATGTAAAGTTGTTCATAACATTCTCCTAGTATGCTTTTATTTTTTAATGAGATATATAATTTATATTCCATAATATTCACCCCTTTCAAGTATACAATTTAGGGTTTTTTGTATATTCACAAGGTTATGCAAACATCACCATTATTTAATTCCAGAACATTTTCATCACCCCAAAAAGCAATCACATACCCATTAGTCAATCTCCATCTTCCCCTTCTTCCACCCCCTGGCAATTACTAATCTCCTATTAACCTTTTAATGGTATAGGATCTGTAGTGATAGGCTGACTCATTTTTGGTGTACTCGATTTCAGCAAGGGCCAGGCTCCCAAGGCAAGAATCTAGAGTAGAAGTCACATTACAATCTTGGACTCTGGAGAGATAAAGAAGAAATATTTTTCCTGAAGTTTCTTAACCAGGCTCCTTATTGCCTAGCAGTGCTTTTCGACCAGTGATGAAGTGCCAAGTTATTAAAAGTTTTTAATTCCTTCAGCCCTCAGAGAAGCTGTAGTCCCTGGGCCAGTTATCCCTTGCCAATAGCTACCTGTAGCCTGACATTAAAATATTGTTTTCTTTCTATAATGTAACATGAAAAAGTTTGAAAAGCACTGTCCTACAGTGCCAAGTCTAAACTACTCAGGATAGCATTCAAGGGCCTTCCTTCATTTGTTTCCAAACTGCTACCTGAAATTGTTTTCAACTTTCCCTCCCTCCATGCCTATTTCTCAGTCTCAAAACATCCAACATTCCAGGCAAAGCAAACTGCTTTAATGTGATATTCCCTGTGAAAATCCTATTAATCCTTCAAGATTCCACTCGAATGCCCAAAAGCCTTCCTTACTCTCTCTGGGAGGACAGGCACAGTGCCTCTCCTTCCCTTCTAGAGATAGTACGGGAACTGAGCTGAGCTGAATACCAACTGAGGACTCAGTACTGATGAGACCTCAGAATATAAATCCCTTTTCATACTTTCAAAATTGCCTTATGAATAGGGAAAGAAAGGGATTATCATAATCATTTTACAGCTCAAGGAGCAGTGGTTGAGAAAATGGTAATATCTTACTAAACTCATACACGGAAGTCTGTGGCAGAGCTGGGACAAAAACTCTAGTCTTTATTTTTTTAAAGATAGGACCCAAAGCCTTTTATTCTAACATAAGTCTTGTCTCTAAAACTGCAAAAATTGCCCAGCGGTGTTCTACACAATTTAGATTTACTTTAAGGTATAAAACTGATAAAGAATGGAGATCAGGGCTTTAGACAGGAATGAATCCTGAATGTTTAGGCACGGCAAGAGAGAGCTCCACAGAGGGGAGATGGCACAGGGAGGCTCCAGGTGCCTTGCAGCCAGCCTTCTTTATAACTTTATAATCTGGTGTGGCCAATTAACAGGTTCAGAGTTGGCTCTTTGTGTGGAGGTAGGTGATGAGCACTTCTGGAAATAAAGCACCACGACCTTTTCATCTTAAGAAGTGAAAAATCCCTGGTCTCTTTATTTCTGGCACTCTTCTTTGCCTGTGTCTGAGTGGAAAATGCAGCTAAATAAATATCAGAGTTGAAATATAGTTTTTAGATAAATTTTCATCTTGAGACACCCTGACCCTGAGGAGTAGGGCTCTCTGGAGTCCGGGATGCATTCCCAAGGTCTCAATTTCTCCCAAGACCTCAGAGCAAAAGTTTGCAGATTCCAACTGAGGAGCTATGGCTTCCTAGAGGAAAAGGCAAGTATTGCTCATGCTCAACCCTAGTGAAATTCTAAATAAAATTCTAAGATTGAAACAAACCATTTCTGTCCTTAATCCTTCTCTGAGCAAAAATATTTTTTACACTGTAGCAGTCAAAAATACAGAATCAAGCCCAGCAGTTTAACATCTAGAATGCAAACCCCTATATTAAAACATCTATACCCATTTACCAAGCCTGCCCTATACCTAGAAATTTAATACTTTATCTTTGTTAGAACCTTCAATTTTACCCCAAATGGACATGAGCTTTCAATAAACTAGAATATAACCTGATTTACTAACATAAATCCATCCCAACCAAATCTAGAACCTATATACTTTTTTATTTTTATTATTTTTTTTTTGAGATGGAGTCTCACTCTGTTAGCCAGACTGGAGTGCAGTGGTGTGACCTTGGCTCACTGCAACCTCCGCCTCCCAGGTTCAAGCAATTCTCCTGCCTCAGCCTCCCAAGTAGCTGGGACTACAGGCACACGCCGCCATGCCTGGCTAATTTTTTATATTCTAAGTAGAGACAGGGTTTCACCATGTTGCCCAGGCTGGTCGCGAACTCCTGAGCTCAGGCAATCTGCCTGCTTTGGCCTCCCAAAGTGCTGGGATTACAGGCGTGAGCCACCACGCCCGGCCCCTATATACTTTCTTAAGCTATCAATATAGTCATTCAGATCATAAGTTTTCTCTGAAAGGATTATAAGTAGAGATTTCATTTGGAAGCAATTCTTGGTTTATAAAGCTACAAGCTACATCATGAATGTTATTTATGTTATTTCAGGTACACAAGTGTTTGTAAGCTTCTTGAAGGCAGAGACTGAAAGGATGCACAGACAGTGGAAAATAAACAGGATTTAGATTCTGAAGATACAGGTTAAAATTCCAGCCTTTACTTATTAGCTGCATGACCCTAATGAGTCACTTAACTTCTGCTGTGTGCCTTAGTTTCCTTGTTTGTAAAATAGACCAAATTCCATCCATCTCACATAGTCACAGAGAGAAAGAGATAAAGTAAGGTGTATATGTTTTACAAAATGTGTTATGTATAAATATCAACTTTTATCTTCTAATTGTTTTGAACATGTATCTCTCACCAGGCCTGTATTTGGGCATAATTCAATGCAAGTGATCATAGCAAGTAATTAAAAATACTTCCTAATATTTATGTAGGAGACAGTATTAATGGTCAATAAAACCAAGCACTCCAAGAAAAGTTAGATACAGCACCCTTATGTGAACTCATAACCTTGAAAAAATTAACTTTCCAACTCAGTCACTAAGAGTAGCCCATGACAGCAACAGTGCTTATGAACACTACAACCTCTACAACGTCATGTGCACCTAGAGTCCTAGAATTGGGTCCTTTGCATTATTCTCTACCAAAGGAATCAAAACTCTCTGGAAAGGGGTTGATTCTATGTTGTGAAGTTAAAAAAAATTAAGGTAAGCCGGAAAATTATTTTTGTTCAATAATCAAAGCAAGGTTGCTTTAAAATATATCACAGAATTGTGTATGAAATTTGTGATGGGGAAAATAAATAAAGAAAAAAAAATCACAGAAAAAAAAATGTTAAGGACTTGGCCAGGCATGATGGCTCACACCTGTAATCCCAGCACTTTGGGAGGCCAAGGTAGGAGAATCTCTTGAGCCCAGGAGTTTGAGACCAGCATGGGAAAGATGGTGAGATCCCATCTCTACAAAAAATGAAAAAATGTTAGAGAGAGAGAGAGATAGATGTTGAGCCAAAAGATACGATTTAAAGGGGCTCCCACTGTCCAAGTTGTAACATTTTAAGTTTATAACTAATTGAATCTGCAAACATAGGAGTTCATGATATTCAATGGAATAAAGTGTATGAAAGTTATTTTTTAATACAAAAGAAGTGAGAATATAACAGTGTAATGGTTAATTTTAGGTGCCAACTTGACTGGGTTAAGTGATACCCAGATTGCTGGTAAAGCATTAATTCTGGGTGTCTTTGAGGGTGTTTCTGGGAGAGACTGGCATTTTAATCAGTGGACTGAGTAAGGAAGATCCATTCTCACCCAATGTGGGTGAACACCATCCAATTTGTTGAGAGCCTGGAAGAACAAAAAGGCAGAGGGAAAGCGTTCTCTTTTCTGAAGCTGAGACACCCATGTTTCTCTGCCCTTGGACATTGGAACTCCAAATCCTTGGGCCTTCGGACATCGGAACTCCACATGCTTGGGCCTATAACACTTACAATACAAGACATATTATAAGTGTTAAGACAGGGAGAGAGAGTATAAATAATTATGGAAATGAGACTATTCTACTTTGAGGAGGGAGTCAAAAATCGCTAGGATGAAAGAGTAGAAAGACAGTCTAGATTTTAAGCACAGGACGCACAGAAAGAGAGGGCATACCGGAGGTTGAGGTTGCAGTAAGCCGTGACTGCAACACTGCACTCCAGGCTGGGTGACAGAGCAAGACCTCTACTCAAAGAAAGACAGGGCATCTTTGATGTGATTATGGGAAAGGATGTAGGGAGAGAGGTCGCTGCAAATGAAGATGGAGAGGCAGGTTACAAGACAGGATCCTGGAGGACCTTGAATGTTGCCATTATCAAGGAGTTTGAACTTAGCATCTATGTGATTGGAAGAAACAGGATCAGATCAAGATTTTAAGAAAATACAACCAAGTATATACAACAACACGAGTGAATTTTACAAACATAAATTTGAGAGAAGGAAGCAAGTATAAAAATGTGATTTCACTTATCTAAAGTTGAAAAATAAACAGAACTAACAATATTTCTTGAGAATACACATACTTATGGTAAAACTACAAACAAAAGCATGGGCATGACTACCACAGAAGTCATGATACTTGGGAGAGGGGATGGAGGGGAGTAAGAAGAATATGATTGGAAAGAGACATTCAGGGATTTCTGGGGTGCTGGCAATTTTTTGACCTGGGTGGTAGTTACATGGGTGTTTCCTTTATAGTACAGTATATATTTTATATAATTTTTGTGTGTGTATTCCATTTCACAATAAAAAGTTGAAGACATAGTTGGAAACATCCTGGAAAGATGCTGAGGGTAGAAGTCTAGAGACAGGAAGAGAAATTAACAGCTAGTCACGACAGTATAGGCAAGGGAGAACCTGAGTAATGTCATTGGGAGTGGGGACAGAAAAAAAAGGGATTTGAGAATTACTTAGGAGTTAGGTCTTAGTGACCCACTAGAAATGAAAACTACGGGAAAGAGAAGAGTCAAAAGTAGCTGCCAGATAAAAGTTTCAAGCTTGGGAGATCAGATGACAGGTAGGAAAATATTAAGAGTAGCAGACTCAAGCAATTTAAAAAAATGAGATATGATTCACATGCAATACAATCTACCCTTTACGGTGTACAATTCAGTAGCTTTTAGTATACCTGCAAGGTTGTACAACCATCACCACTATTTAATTCCAGAATATTTTCATCACCCAAAAAGAAATTCCATACTAACAGCCTTTCCCCAGTCCCTGTCCCCCTCCCTAGCCTTCATATAATTTTAAGAGAATAAAATCTTGTGGTTAAACCCTGCCCCCTGCCTTTTTTTTTTTTTTTTAATTGAGACAGGGTCTCGGTCTGTCGCTCAGGCTGGAGTGCAGTGGCATGATCACAGCTCACTGCAACCTCAACCTCCCCAGCGTTGAGGGGATCCTCCCACCTCAGCCCTCTGAGTAGCTGGGACTACAGGCACATGCCATCATGCCTGGCTAATATTTTTTTTAAAAACCTGTCTTGACAGAGCAACAATGATATTCAACTGGTCTCAGCAGTCCAATCCCCAAGATCTTAATTTGCGTCTCTATTTCACAAAGTGGAGAGCTCTGGGGAAATAGAAAAGCTGCTTTTCTCAGGATATAGAGAGTAACATCCTGTTTCCTAGTTTTACCTTGGATAGGGACTCAAGTCAACAGAGAGAGATCAAGGATGGCAGAGAGAGGTGTCTGGTTATAGTGGCTTTCAATCAGTACCAGTACTGTTCACTTTCGGGGGGGTTAGAAGTGTGTGTGTGTGTGTGTGTGTGGTGGTGGTGGTGGCAGTGGTGGGGTAAGTTGTCACAATGATTGGAAAGCCTTACAGGCATTAGAGGGCAGAGGACAGGTATATTAACCTCAAACCACGCATAAGATAAAATCTTGCATAACAAAGAACTGTCCTACCTACAATTTCAATACACTCCTCTGAGAAATGGGGGGGTGGAGGGAGTGAGGGGTTGGGCAGAATTCCTATTATTTCTGCAAGTACAAAAACCAAAATGAGCCGGGTGCGGTGGCTCACGCCTGTAATCCCAGCACTTTGGGAGGCCAAGGCGGGTGGATCACGAGGTCAGGAGATTGAGACCATCCTGGCTAACACGGTGAAACCCCGTCTCTACTAAAAATACAAAAAAAAAAAAAAAAAAAAAAAATTAGCCGGGCATGGTGGTGGGTGCCTGTAGTCCCAGCTACTCGGGAGACTGAGGCAGGAGAATGGCGTGAACCTGGGAGGCGGAGGTTGCAGTGAGCCAAGGTCACACCACTGCACTCCAGTCTGGCTGACAGAGCGAGACTGTCTCAAAAAAAAAAAAAAAAAAAAATCGAAATGAAAGTTATGATCTGTAAGCGGGAACCAGGCCCAGGCCCAAGAATGTGTGGTTAAAAATAGCTTAGAGAACAGAAGATTTAAATGAGCTCACAGTGAAAAGGGTTATTAATGGAAACTCAGATATTAATAGTGATGAATCTCAGTTCGCCAAGGCAAACTGCAGCCCAGGCCTGGTCGTGTTCCAGCGCCACTGTCCTTCAGTCTTTGATGTGTGTTACAGCTGCAGCTTCAGGTGTGGGAAAGAGCAAAGTTCAGTGCCACAAACCCTGAGCCTCGTATCACCCATCAGAAAGAGTACCCTTGTGGGTATGTCCTACAGATCATTCTAAAAAAATAAGAAGACCCATTAGGGAGCTCTCTACACAGGGGAAAAAAGTTTGATTTGTCTCCTTACTAAAGGTTTTTTCTTTCTCTAAATCTGCCACTGAAGAACCCTGTTAAAATTAGCAATTTACTTTCAAACATTTGTTATGTGTGAAGCTCTGGGAAGCAGAGGCAACAAGATGGGACAGTTCTCAGATCAAAAGGGCTTCTGTTCTAGTGGGGAAGTTAAAATATGGGCACAACTTCATAAAATATACATCTGCCTATATAATGTACTGAGGTAAAAATAATTTACTACATGAAAGTAAGTTTTTTCTTCCCCCCATATTTACTGAACACTTACTAGGTACATTTTATATACATGAAAGTAAGTTTTGGGGTCAGCTTCACTACTTAAGAGCTGCATAAACATGAGCTCTTTCATATACCTAAGCCTCAGTTTCAATTATAAAATGAAGATGATAATCCTAACCAGGTTGTTACAAGAATCAAGTAAGGTAATATAAGTTAAAGGTTGTTTTTTTTTTTTTAGTTTCCCTAAAGAATATATATAAACTTTCCTATAAAGTTCTATTATAGAAAAGGAAGAATTTGTATTTGATATAAGAACAGTTCAACAAAGGATGGAGCATTTGAACTGGGCTTCAAACATACGGTTAGGATAGTAAATGCATTACACCAAAAGTAATAAATTATTCAATAAGTTTTCATTGAGCCACTACAACATACCAACAAAAGCCTGTGTGTGCCAGGCTGTGGGCCAGGCAGTGGTGTTGGTACTGCTTATTATATTGCTTTTAAATTGACTCAATGCATTTGTTTATTCATTAATTCTTTCCATAAATACATAAGATACAATTAGTTTACCAGAGTAGCAAGACACCTAGAAAGCCTGAGACAACTGGACTTGGAGCGAGGCGGTAGTCAGGTATGAGGCTGTGGGCAAGAATAGGTGCCTAATGAAGCTCAATCCCACCAGGTCATACAGAGGCCAGAGCCCTGAGGCCCTGAGTTGGGGTGAGAGACACAGGTAAGAGGCAGAGCAGAGTTCTACCCACAATTTTACCTAACAAACAATGCCGTCCAGGGCTGGCTCTAGCGACAGACATCAGCTTCATGCCTTGCTGCAAATTACCAAGAATACCAACCTTCCTCCCATGTCTAGGCTTGAAAACAGCCCTTTTTCTACGTCTATGTCACAGGGCAGAACATTACATAAGATGCCCTGAACTGAGGGCACAACCAACTGAATGTTTCCAGTGTTTACTGTAAACTCTGAGCTAGCATGACCTGTGGAGTTTAAAAAAAAAAAAAAAAAAAAAAAAAAAAGAAAGGTTATTTCCCTACAGTTCTTCAATAAGAAAGTAGGAGGAAAACAAGAGGGAGATTCTGGGGTTTCTCCAAGCTGTGTGGTCTTTACCACCACCACCACAACAAAAACAAAATACAGTTACTTTGGGCCAGGCACACTCCTAAGCACTTTACATGTAAGAGTTCATTCCATCCTTACAACTATCCTGTGAGTTGTTACTATTATTATCCCATTTTATTTTATTTATTTTTTGAGGCGGAGTCTTGCTCTATCACCCAGGCTGGAATGCAGTGGCACGATAGCTCAGTGCAACCTCCACCTCCCTGGTTCAAGCAATTCCCCTGCCTCAGCCTCCAGAGTAGCTGGGATTACAGGTGCCTGCCACCATGCCCAGCTAATTTTTTTTTTGTATTTTTAGTTGAGACAGGGTTTCACCATGTTGGCCAGACTGGTCACGAACTCCTGACCTCAGGTGATCCAACCGCCTCCCAAAGTGCTGGAATTACAGGTGTGAGCCACTGCGCCTGGCCTATTATCCAATTTTAAAGATGAAGAAACTGGGAGCGTGAAGTGGTTAAGAAACTTAACTGTAGATATAAAGTTATAAATCGGCAAAGCAAGGACTTATGACTCTGTCCTCTGGGCTCTTTTTGCTCACCAAGACCTGCCCTACATGTCTCAGAAAAGTACTGAAACTTCTCAGATCTAGTGTCCTCAACTCCCATCCAGGGTGGCAGAAACTGGAACTAAAAAATATGTGTTTGTGTGTGTGTGTGATATAAAACATGATATACTGTTTCATGTTAACTCTTAGAGAATCTTTGAGTGGTGATCTATCAGTCCTTGGTCTGCTATTTATTGTTTGATCACCCCATCTCAGGCAAGTTCCTTGGGCTAAGATTCATGAAGAAGGTGTCACTTGCTCTGTTCATTAAGGTTGTCATGAGAATCTGATGTGTATAAGCCTTAGTGTATTCTTTGGGATTACTCTAAAGCTTTTTTTTCCCAGGACTTTTTTTCAGTTCTTCACATGGTTTGGATCAATGCAGCTGCCAGATAAACAGCGTTACCTACCACAATAAAGCAAAGACTGAATCCGAATCCCAGACTGTTGAGAATATTAATGGCCACTCCTGTTTTACATGCGAGTCCTATGTCAAGCACCTCATATGATGCCTGACTCAGGGTTCAATGAATGGTTCCTTTACTTCCCCTCCTGGCTTTGTGCTTTTAAGGGTGAACTGCATGGTGCTTGATGCTCCCAAATCTTGAGGCTAAGGAATAATCCAGCTAGGAACAGGACATAGAACTCTGGTATTCCCCCACCTCAGGATCACCAGGGATCATGTGCAAGACCCACAGCCTCCCTATGATTCAGTTTCCCCACCCCTCCAATAGGCTGATTCATTTGTTCAGGGTACACCATGGAGTCCAGCCAAATGCAAATAAACTGTCTATGGGGCATGTGCCAAGCTTTTCTGGGAGCAGGCTCATTACTGCCATAGTCACTACAACAAATAACAACAAAAGCGTCTAGGTGCAAATTACCACACATAACAAACTTAATTTAAGAAACACTGAAGAGATCCTTAGCTGCATTTTAATTTACATAGCACCATTTATCACACAAGTGCCCTGGGGCCTCTACAAATTGAAAATAAGTTATCAGTACAGATTAGCTTCTACTTTGCCTCAGTGATCCTACCAACTTAAATCCACCTACCAGAAAAATGTGAAGAGAGCACATGAAAGACTGCAGAAAGAGTAATGGAAAAGAAGCCACAGTCTGAAAAACATGGCAGAATTCTAAGCTCTGGTTCCAGCTGGGTTATTCAGCTAGTTAGCCTCTGGATGTGGGAGTGTCAAGTCCTGTGCAATTCACCCATAAAAGCACAAGGCCAGGAGGGGAAGTAAAGAACCATTCATTGAACCCTGAGTCAGGCAGGCATTACATGAAGTGCTTGACATAGGTCTTGCATGTAAAACAGGAGTGGCCATTAATATTTCCAAAAGTCCAGGGAGAAACCATTGTGATGGTGCTTGCAAGCCTCTTTTCCAAAGTAATACACTGAAAGTGTGTTATAACAGTGACAAAAACACCATATAGACAGACAAGTAATAGTAGCTTGCACTGCGTCCCATATGACATGCCAAAATTCTTCACTCACATGGTGTAATTTTTAATACAATCACTTAGGAAGTAGATGCTATTATCCTCATTTTGTAGATGAACAAACTGAGTAGCTTAAAATGGTTAAGCATCTTGCCTGAAGTCAGTCCCCTAGGTTTAAGTCCCATCTTGATCTCCTGCTAGTTATGCGATTTCAGCCAAACCCCAACTTTGCTGTGCTTTAGTATCTTAATAAAATGGAGATAAAACAAGTCTTCCCTGTCATTCACTGAAGTTTACAAGTATAACATGTTATACAGAATATTAAAGTGTCAAGTGTATATAAAAGTATCTTGCTTTCTCCCAGCTAGATTACAATCACTGGTGGACAGAGACCAGGTCACATGCTTACTTTAAATCCCGGACAGTAAGACTATATTGCATACGAATGGTTATGCAAAGGAACAAAAACTGTCGGTTTAGTCATCTTTTTGACACATTTACAGAACAGCCACCTCTGTGCCACAATGCTACTGGGACGCAGAAGTGAATAAGTGCCACCACCGTCAAGAGGCCTTGGAGAAAGACCATAGCACATTAAAGGTAAAGTGAATAAAATGAACGTGGTCTGTAAAGGCAGGGCTTGCTATGGGAGCAGTGAGAACTAACACGACTCCATTACAGCTTCACAGTGGCAGAGAGGGAGACAGCAGATAAAGCTCAGAAAACAGGCTGGACACAGACTGTAGAAAAGCTTTCAAACAGTTTCAAAAGAAACAGCAAACAGAAGGAGCTAATTGAGAGAGTAAGAGAAGGAAGGAGAGTAAAAGGGCAGGGGGAGGAGGTCTCTGAGTGAATTATAAACACACTTCAAAGTTCTGCTCATGGCTGGCTGTCTATCCCAATCTTATTTTATTTTGTTTTGCTTTCCCTCTCAGTCTATTCCCCTCTTCTCGCATTATTTCAAAATGGCTTTCCCCCCTTTTTAACGTCTTTGAACTGCCAAGGATAGCAAGGAGCCTGCTTTTAGGGGATCCTCAGGAATATTTCACCTTCTGTTTTCTCATCTATAAGGTAATTATGACACATCCTACGATTATCACACAAATACAAAAGAAATAAAAGAACTTTTCAGCAAATGGTGCTGGGAAAACTGGATTTCCCCACATGCAAAAAAACAGCTGGACCCTTATACCATATACAAAAATTAACTCAAAATGGACCAAAGACCTAAATATAAGAGTGAAAATGATAAACCTCTCAGAAGAAAACATAGAAAAAATGTTTCATGACACTGGATTTGACAATGTTTTCTTGGATGTGACACCAAAGGTATAGGTAGCAAAACAAAAAATAGATAAACTGGACATCAAAATTAAAACTTCGGTGAATCAAAGGACACAATCAACCAAGTGAAAAGACAATCCACTGAATGGCAGAAAATGTTTGCAAATCATATATCTGGTAAAGGATTTGTGATGGTTAATATTAGGTGTCAACTTGATTGGATTGAAGGATGCCTAGATGGCTGGTTAAGTATTGTTTCTGGGTTTATCTGTGAAGGTGCTGCCAGAGGAGATTGACATTTGAGTCAGTGTACTGAGAAAGGAAGATTCACCCTTAATATGGTTGGGCACCATCCTACTGCCTGTCAGCATGGCCAGAGACAAAGCAGGTGGAAGGTGGAATAAGCTTGCTTGCTGAGGCTTCTGGCTTCCTTCTCCCCACTCCCCCAACCCCGCCATACTGGATGCTTCCTCCCACTCCTCCTGCCCTTGGACATCAGACTCCAGGTTCTTTGGCCTGCAACTGGGACTTGCGCGGTGGGCCGGGGGGTGGGTGTCCTGCCTTTGGGACTGACTTAAAGGCTGCACTGTTGTTTTTCCTGGTTTTGAGGCTTTCAGACCCAAACTGAGCCACTACTGGCTTCTCTCTTCCCCAGCTTCCAGATGGCCTATTGTGGGACTTCGCATTAGTGTGAGCCAATTCTTTACTTTCATAATATACATATTATGAAATACGTATAAACTCTCTTTCATATATACATATTATTAGTTATGTCCCTCTGGAGAACACTGACTAGTACAGGATTATAATGGGTTAATAACTAGAATATATAAAGAACTACAATAACAACAAAAACAAACAACCTAACTAAAAATTCACAAAGGACTTGAATAGACATCTCTCCATAGAAGGGATACAAAATGACCAAGAAGCACATGAAAAGAAGCTCATGTCACTAATCATTAGGGAAATGCAAATCAAAACAATGAAATACTATCTTGCACCTATTAATATGGCTACTTTAAAAAATAGAAATAAGCGTTGGTGAGAATGTGGAGAAACTGGAACCCTTGTGCAATATTGGTGGGGATATAAAATGGTGTAGCTGCTATAGAAGAGAGTATGGCAATTCCTCAAAAAATTGAAAATAGAATTACCATATAACCCAGTAATTCTACGTTTGGATATAGACCCCAAAAAACTGAAAGCAGGGACACAAACGGATTATTTTTACACCTATGTTCATTGCAGCATTAGTCAGAATAGCCAAAAGATGGAAGCTACCCACATGTCACTGGTGGATGAATGGAGATATAAAACACAGTATACACATACAATGGAACACTATTCAGCCTTAAAAAGGAAGGAAATTCTGACACATGCTACAGCAGGGATGAACCTTAAGGGCATTAAGCTAAGTGAAATAAGCAGTTAGAAAATACTATGTGATTCCACTTATATGACAAAGTTACATGGCAAACCTAGAGTAGCCAGATTCAGAGAGACAGAAAGTACAACAGTGGTTATTAGGCGACCGGAGGAATAGGGCATCAATGTCTAATGGGTATAGTTTCAGTTTGGGAAGCTGAAAGGAGTTTTGGAGATGGATGGTGGTAATGGCTGCACAACAATATGAATGCATTTAATGCCACTGAACTATACACTTAAAAGTGATTATGATGGGCCGGGCGCAGTGGCTCACGCCTGTAATCCCAGCACTTTGGGAGCCAAGGCGGACAGATCACGAGGTCAAGAGATCGAGACCATTCTGGCCAACATGGTGATACCCCATCTCTACTAAAAATACAAAAATTAGCTGGGTGTGGTGGCAGGCACCTGTAGTCCCAGCCACTCGGGAGGCTGAGGCAAGATAATCGCTTGAACCTGGGAGGCGGAGGTTGCAGTGAGCTGAGATTGCGCCACTGCACTCCAGCCTGGCAACAGTGCGAGACCCCGTCTCAAAAAAAAAAAAAAACGATTATGATGGTAAACTTTATGTTACATGTATTTTATCACAATCAAAAGAAGAAATAATTTTTTAAAAGGTAACATATATTAAGCATTCAGCAAAGAACTTGGCAACGAATCTTTGCTCCTTCCTTTCCTCCTGATGCAATCTTTTGTTTCACGGTTCTTTTTAAGTTACCTAAGGAGATCAGCCCTAACCAGTCCTGCCATTATACCTGGCTGAGCATCCCAGGGCAAATTCTTTTCTTCTCTGGGCTTTGGTTTTGTCAACCATTAAAAAACAAGAAAAAGAAGAAGATTAAACTACATTTCCTTTTAACTCTAAAACTAAAAACACATTGAAGGTAAAAGAACTTACAAACAACCTGGCAGGAAGGAAGAAAAAGATATTCTGGAGCATTTATTATGTGTCAAATATTGTACTAAGGGCTGGGGATCCACAAATATGAATATACAAAAAGAAGATAATTCCTGATTTAGGAAAATAATAATAGAAATCACAATCTTGTATATAGTTGCTACTAGAGGGTTACAGGAACAGAACTGATTACCTACCAGCGAAAATCCATCAGAGAGGTGATAATTCAGGGAGACTTCTTTTTGAGGAGGGAGATGAGGGATTAGGAGTGAATCTGGTGGAACAGAGGCAGAGGGGCTATCAGGAGGAGGGACCAGCCCAAGCACCTTACAGAGCGCATGCACTAGTAAGGGTCCCGGAACAGTCCAGAGAAGCGGTGGGAGCCAGTCAGGAAAGACATTTTGGGATCTGACTGTTAAATGCCAAAAAAAAAAAAAAAAAAAAAAAGCTGTGAAAAGGAGCTTGGCTTTTGTCCTGAAGGCAGTGGGGGACCACTGACAGTTTTAACTGGAGAGGGATAGGATCCAGTGTGCATAGTAGAAATATCACTTTGGCAACAGCATAGATTAGGATAGATTAAGGGAAACACGAAGCCCAGACAAAACAGGATAAGGGCCTGACCAACGGCAGTGGCAGTAGGGAAGGAGAGGAAAGAAAGATCCCTTTGCCTCAAGCAGCTCCCACAGATAAAGGCAGGAATGGTACGCAAACTCCAGAAGGTTGGCTCTTGCACACCAGGGACCTTGAACCACATTCTTATTTCTAAACAGTTTCTGACAAATTCTGAATATCCCCACGTCCAGGGCAATCACTCAAAGGGAGGAAACTGGCATAAAAGTTAATCTGTTTCAGCTGCTATGCTATCCTCCACCCCTTCTCACCAGAAATAATCGGAGGCAGCACTGGAAAAAGGAGCATCTGGATGCAGTAAAGACCCATCCCTTCCCGCGCTGGAGCTGTTGGCTCATCCCTGGACATCACAACAATCAAGAATGGAGAATCGTTCTTTTCATCCCTTCTCACAGCATTATCCCAGCGACCTCATCCCCTAACAATGGTGTGGTCTGTGTTATGTTTTCCCTCCATCACTGCCCCTCCCTGCTGCTGCACAACAGAGATGCTGTGCCCCAGAGGCCGCTGAGGTTGCAGGCCTCTCAGCCTCTGAACAAGCCTGTGAGCGTTTGGATGCACCCTCAGAAGGAGCTGCATAAATAATCAGATGAAAAACACCAAACCTTAACTAAAAATGATTTTTTTTCCTCCATTTTTTCCTTCATTAAACCAGCTAAAAGATTTTCATGACACTTCCCTGTAGTGTGATAAAACAGACACCCTTGCATGTTGCTCGGAACTATTTGTTGGTATTATGTGTTTGGAAAATAATCTGGCAGTATTTCAAATGCCTTAAAAATGTTCATCCCTTTGTGCCCAATAATTCTCATTTCTGGCATCTGACTTTAAGGTAATAATTCAAAGGAAAGAAAAAGATGTATGTATGAAGATATATATTGTAGTACTAGTTGGGAAAAAAAGTGGTAGAGTTTCTGTTCTTTACAGTTTTCTCCCATGTTTTCCTCTCTAACTCACCCTTAGGCTTGGTAATGTTCATCTCTATGGCTCTTGATAGAACCAGACATAATGACAGAAACTGGAATTTCTCACCCATGTTCGCAACCTAAACAAGATCTGCTATAAAAATAATTTACTGACGAGTTGGTGGGTGCAGTGCACCAGCATGGCACATGTATACATATGTAACTTACCTGCACATTGGGCACATGTACCATAAAACCTAAAGTATAATAATAATAATAATAAGAAGAAGAAGAAGAAGAAGAAAAAAAAATTTACTATATGACTAACCATCCTTAGCAGAGAGCCACATTTGAGACCTTTTCATTTTTATGAGATATAAAATTATTAAAGTGCACTTAAAATAAAAAATTAACTTACACATTTATTATTCCACTGTAAACCAGGCACTGTGCTATGGGCTGAGGATATAGCAGTAAACAAAACAGACATGGTCCATGATCTCAGAGCCGAGTATCTGGCAGAGATATAAAGAAACAGACTTTTTTTTTTTTTTGAGACCGAGTCTTGCTCTGTCACCCAGGGTGGAGTGCTGGAGTGCACTGGTGTGATCTCGGCTCACTGCAGCCTCTGCCTCCTGGGTTCAAGCAATTCTCCTGCCTCAGCCTCCTGAGTAGCTGCGATTACAGGTACACGCCACCACACTGACTAATTTTTGCATTTTTGTGGAGATGTGGTTTCGCCATGTTGGCCAGGCTGGTCTCAAACTCCTGGCCTCGATCTGCCCCTGCTTGGTCTCCCAAAGTGCGGTGATTACAGGCATGAGCCACTGCGCCCAGGTGAGAAGAAACAGATAATTTTGAAAAACAATTTTATTTTCTTTTTTTCTAGAGACAGGGGTCTCACTTGTTGCCCAGGCAGGATTTGAGCTCTTTGGCTCAAGCAATCTTCTTGCCTCAGCCTCCCAGTAGGTGGGACTACAGGCACGTGCCATCATGCCCAGCTAAGAAACAGGTAATTATGATAAAGCATGATCAATATTATGATCAAGAAAAATATGGTGTACCATGAAAATTAATAGCAAGGAAGAAGGTCTTACCCTTGTTCAATGTGGGAAGAAGATAAGGAATTTGGACATCATCCTAAGGACAACAGAAAAGAGGAGTGCTGTGGCTGGATTTATGTTCTAGAAAGATCACTCTGGCTGCTGTGTGAAAAGCTTGAGAAGAGCAAGCCTAGCGTCAGGTATACTAACTGGGAGATTTTTTTCTTTTTTGAGACAAGGTCTCACTCTGTCGCCCAGGCTGAAGTGCAGTGGTGCTATGACAGCTCACTGCAGCCTCCCAAGTAGCTATGATTACAGGTGTGCACGACTACACCTGGCTAATTTTTGTCTTTTTTTTTTTTTTTTGGTAGAGATGGAGTTTTGTCATGTTGCCCAGGCTGATCTATCTCAAAGTCCTGGGCTCAAGTGATCCACCTGCCATGGCCTACCAAAGTGCTGGGGTTAGAGGCATGAGCCACTGTGCCCAGTCTCAACTGGGAGATATTATAGTCCCAGTAAGAAATTATGGCTTAAACTGTGGTAGGCAATGGAGAGAGAGAGAAGGTAATGCAAAAGAGATATTTAACTGATCAATTTCTTAGTCACTGCTGGAATGTGGGGGTTGAGAGAGAGTGAAGAATGACTTACAGGTTTCTAGCTTGAGCCAACTATGACATCTACTGAGGCAGGTTTCCCGGAGCACAGGAGATCTACTAAAGGGCATATGATACTGAGTTCAACTTTAAACATTTAGAATTGGAGGGTCTTCAAGGCATCCATGTGGAGCTGAGCTATAGGCCAAGGATTTGGTCTGAAAAGTTCATGCATGGGTTGGAGATGTAAATTTGGATGTCATCAGCATATAGGAAAGGTAACTGAAGCAATGGGGGTGGATATGAGTACTTATTAACCTTGGCACAGTACTAAGAGCTGTGAGAGAGGAAAGAAGGGGAACAGATGTTTCCCACATCACTCCTTCCAGGATGCTCTCCCACAATCTTCCATCCATCCCTGGGTGATGGAAATGACCCGTATCTATGGTCTGCTCTACCTCCTGCTTACCTCTATTACCACTGGAACTTATCACTTTATGTTATACTTTTTGGCTGAATTACCTCTTTACTATAGATTTTAAGTTCCTTGCAAGCAGGAAAAATGGCTCATGTCTTTTTACTCCTAAGCCCACAGCAGCGTGGAGTGCAGTATGTGTTCAGTAAGTGGAGAAATGGTTCCTGTAATTAAGAGATGCAGCACAGATCACACTGCATTTCCTCGAATATCCCTCATTTTATAAACATTGTACTAGAGGAGGGAAAAGATTATATGTATGATTTAACAAAAGTTCAGTTTTTGGAAAACTTTTGAAAAGTACTCTATTTGCATTTAAAAATTGACATGTTCTTCAGAGATGGAGGCACCACATTAGTCAACTTTCAAACTATACTAAAAGGCTATCGTAACCAAAACAGCATGTAGACCAATGGAACAGAATAGAGAACCCAGAAATATGGCCACACACCTACAACAAACTGATATTTGACAAAGTTAAAAAAAAACAAAAAAACAATGGGGATAAGACTCTTCAATAAACGATGCTGGGAAAACTGGCTAAACATATGCAGAAGAATAAAACTGGACTCCTACCTATCATGATACACAATTATTAACTCAAGATAGATTAAAGACTTAAATGCAAGATCTCGGCTGGGCACAGTGGCCCACACCTATAATCCCAGCACTCTGGGAGGCCGAGGTGGGCGGGTCACCTGAGGTCAAGAGTTTGAGACCAGCCTGGCCAACATGGTGAAACCCTGTCTCTACTAAAAATATAAAAATTAGCCGGGCGTGGCAGTGCACGCCTGTAACCCCAGCTACTCAGGAGGCCAAGGCAGGAGAATCACTTGAACCCAGGAGGCGGAGGTTGCAGTGAGCCGAGATCATGCCACCGCACTGAAGCCTGGGTGACAGAGGGAGGCTCTGTCTCAAAAAAAAAAAAAAGTAAGATCTCAAACTATAAAAATCCTAGAATAAAATCTAGAAAATACCCTTCTAGACATCAGCCTTGGCAAGGAATTTATGACTAAGTCCTCTAAAGCAATTACAACAAAAAAATTGACAAGTGGGACCTAATTAAACTGAGGAGCTTGTACACAGCAAAAGAAACTATCGAGAGAGTAAAGAGACAACCTACAGAATGAGAGAAAATATTTGTAAACTATGCATCTGACAAAGGACTAATACCGAGAATCTTTATATAAGAACTTAAATAATTCAATAAAAAACACAAATAATACCATTAT
Organism: Pongo abelii; assembly: GCF_028885655.2. Classification (NCBI taxonomy): domain Eukaryota; kingdom Metazoa; phylum Chordata; class Mammalia; order Primates; family Hominidae; genus Pongo; species Pongo abelii. Next base: position 80,383,922 of record NC_071994.2, read on the forward strand.
AAAGTGGGCAAAGGACATGAACAGACACTTCTCAAAAGATGACACACAATGGGCCAACAAACATTTTTAAACGCACAAACATCACTAATCATCAGAGAAATGCAGCTCAAAACCACAATGAGAGACCATCTCACACCACTCAGAATGGCTATTATTGAAAAGTAAAAAAAAAAAAAAAAAACAACAACAGATGCTGGAAAGGCTGTGGAGCAAAGGAAATCCTTATACACTGTTGGTGGGAATGTAAATTACTTCGGCCACTGTAGAAAGCAGTTCGGAGATTTTGCAAAGACTAAAAATAGAACTACCATTCAACTCAGCAATCCCATTACTGAGTATATATCCAAAGGAAAATAAATTGTTCTATCAGAAAGACATATGCACTCATATGTTTATTGCAGCACTATTCACAACAGCAAAGACATGGAATCAACCTAGGTGCCCATCAATGGTGGACTGGATTTAAAATGTATAGTACATATACACCATAGAATACTACACAGCCGTAAAAAGTATGGAATCACATCCTTCGCAGCAGAGTGTATGCAGCTGGAGGTCATTATTCTAAGTGAATTAATGTAGAAACAGAAAACCAGGATTGATGCGGTGGCTCAGGTCTGTAATCCCAGCACTTTGGGAGACTGAGACGGGCGGATCACCTGAGGCCAGGAGTTCGAGACCAGCCTGGCGAACATGGTGAAATCCTGTCTCTACTAAAATACAAAAAATCACCTGGGCATGGTGGCGTGTGCCTGTAATCCCAGCTACTTGAGAGGCTGAGGCAGGACAATCACTTGAACCCAGGAGGCAGAGGTTGCAGTCAGCCGAGATCATGCCACTGCACTCCAGCCTGGGCAACAGAGCAAGGCTCCGTCTCCCCACTTCAAAAAAAAAAACAAAGGAAACGAAACCAAATACCACATACATGTTCTCACTTATAAGTGGGAGCTAAATATTGGGTATACACAGACATAAAGACAGGAATAGTAGATACTGAGGACTCCAAAAAGGTCGGAGGAGGGAGGAGGGGGTTAAGGTTGAGAAACTACCTATTGGGTACTGTGTTCATTATTTAGGTGACAGGATCAATAGAAGCCCACATCTCAGCATACTGTAATATATCCATGGAACAAACCTACACATGTACCCCCTGAATCTTTTTTTTTTTTTTTTTTTGAGACAAAGCCTGGCTCTGTTGCCCAGGCTGGAGTGCACTGGCACCATCTCAGCTCACTGCAACCTCCGCCTCCCCGGTTCAAGCAATTTTCCTCCCTCAGCCTCCCGAGTAGCTGAGACTACAGGTGCCTGCCACCATGCCTGGCTAATTTTTGTATTTTTAGTAGAGACGGGGTTTTGCCATGTGGGCCAGGCTGGTCTCAAACTACTGACCTCAGGTGATCTGCCCACCTTGGCCTCCCAAAGTGCTGGGATAACAGGCATGATCCACCATGCCCAACTCCCTCTGAATTTTTTTTTTTTTTTTTTTAAAGAGGCATGTTCTTAAAACGTGAAATTCTTTCTACTTGCTGTGAGGTCACTGGCCATGAGTACACAGTAGGAGATACAATTCTACAAGTATATCATATTCTGGCTGATCTTTAGCAGCCTCCTCTCATGCTCATGTTAACACAAGCTCCCTTTGGCATCATCCTTAAGTTTGATCCCAAGAGTGGGGACTTATTAGCACTTATTTACTTACGATGCTGTGATAGTGTATAGTTCAGGAGACTTACACAGGGCTGGTCTCTACTCACAAATGTGCCTGGATAAATGATAAATAAAACATTCAGAATAGGTAAAATTAAATATTTAACATTCCACTCAGACAGAAGATTAAGTACATTAGAGCAGAGGAAAATGGAATGCCAAGGGAGTATAATGGAAAAAGAAAGGTGCTAGAGGGAAAGCAATGGCTAGCCTTTCATGAGTATGGGAAAGATAAAGATATAATCTACCACACTGGTAAGGGAAGGAGAATATCAATCCATATGCTACAGGCCATGCTAAGTGCTTTATACGTAGTCTCTCAATTATTCACTATAATCTTCTGAAGTAGGAATCCTTATTCCCATTTTCCAGATAGTATAACTGAGGTTCAGGGAAGTAAACAGTTTCACCAAAGTCTGATGACAACCAAGTATTTCCGAAGTCCAAAAGACCGTACAAGGTAAGAATTATGCCTCTGGATAAAACTCCCAAAGGAAGATGGTCATTTTCATATTCACTTATGGTTATGGCCAGTTAATCTAAAGTCATTAATTTTACAGTGATGGGCCAGAGACAGCTTCTATCAGCTCATAAAAGCTGATTGTTAAACTTCTGGGAACTTTGCAACCCAATTTACTTCGCAATGGTAGTCTCAAATCAGTCGTGGTGTGAATATTTACACGATGGGAATTGGCAAACCATGCAAACCAGGGCATCTTATTTTTTTGCTGAGAACTTGTCATTAAATATGTACCTGCACACTGCTACTTAAGAACCTTAGAGATGGAAGTAAGTAACTTTTATCTTGTTTGTCAAGTCCCATCCAAGTTCTATCTACTGATTTTAGTTGCCTGGAAGGCTGCGTTGAGAAGGATTCTGAGACTCTGTTTGTAGTTATCCACCATAAAGAACCTGCCAAAACTAAGAAGTAATGTCTATTACAGGTGGGGAGGGGAAGCAACAGTAACCATGCCATGTGCTTAACCATCAGTCCAATGCTCTAACTTTAGTCATGAAAAAAACAGAGACCCAGAGAGGCAAAGTGATTTTCCTGAAGCCACAGAATTAATTAGTGGCAGAGCTGAGACTAGGAACCAAGTATTTGAGTCCTAGTCCACTGATCATTCCAGACAGCACAGAAACCACGTTGCTGAGGCTCTATTAATAATATTGAACAACACCGGAATGACAAAGATCCCTAAGCAAGAATGTTGTAGAGGACATACGAACATACAGAGAGGTGGACTAGAATGAACTCTGGTTCTTTCAGCCCTTGGGGTTTATGATGCTAGATTTCTAAGAACTCTATCTGTGTTCTGATGTGCCTTTTTCCTGACCACAGCAACTACTACCCACGTAAAGTGTGGGCTTTCAAAGATCTTACATGACTTAGCAACATCCTGACAACCACTACATTGTCAGTAGTTAAATCACAAGATATATAGATTATACTTCACAGGTAATTTCTCTAGAAAATATGCCATTAGTAATGCCACGAATAAAAAAGAAAATTCACAAGAGTCGATTTCTATAAACTTTCAGCAGTAAGCTATCCCTAAACCATTTTTGTTCATTTCTTTTTAAACACTGTATTTTTTAACAATATGGCTCAAGAATTGAGGTATAAAATAGCAAACTGTAAGTCTTCCCTACCCCAACTCCAGCCATCCTATTCTGCTTTGTAGAGACAATCATTCTTATCTTGTGTTTCATTTCACAGATATTTTATGGATACGACAGTGAATATATATAATGTCTTCCCCCTTTTAATACATACAGTAAAGGATCATAGTATATTAAATGCACTTTGCTTTATTCCACTTATATCTTGGAGCTTATTCTATATCCATATCTAAATAACTTCATTAGTTTTTATGAAAGATGCTTCCAACCTTGTGTGATAGAAAAAGTGTTATACCCTTATTTTTACATAAATGTCTCATTCAAAATATCACAACTTGATGCCAGAGGAGGGCTAGAAAACACAAACACCGGAATAGGAACAGCTCTGGTCTACAGCTCCCAGCGTGAGCGACGCAGAAGACGGGTGATTTCTGCATTTCCATCTGAGGTACCGTGTTCATCTCACTAGGGAGTGTCAGACAGTGGGCGCAGGTCAGTGGGTGAGTGCACCATGCACCAGCCGAAGCAGGGGCGAGGCACTGCCTCACTCAGATCACAGTGCAATCAAGCTAGAACTCAGGATTAAGAATCTCACTCAAAACTGCTCAACTACATGGAAACTGAACAACCTGCTCCTGAATGACTACTGGCTACATAACGAAATGAAGGCAGAAATAAAGATGTTCTTTGAAACCAACGAGAACCAAGACACAACATACCAGAATCTCTGGGATGCATTCAAAGCAGTGTGTAGAGGGAAATTTATAGCACTAAATGCCCACAAGAGAAAGCAGGAAAGATCCAAAATTGACACCCTAACATCACAATTAAAAGAACTAGAAAAGCAAGAGCAAACACATTCAAAAGCTAGCAGAAGGCAAGAAATAACTAAAATCAGAGCAGAACTGAAGGAAATAGAGACACAAAAAACCCTTCAAAAAATTAATGAATCCAGGAGCTGGTGTTTTGAAAGGATCAACAAAATTGATAGATCGCTAGCAAGATTAATAAAGAAAAAAAGAGAGAAGAATCAAATAGATGCAATAAAAAATGATAAAGGGGATATCACCACCAATCCCACAGAAATACAAACTACCATCAGAGAATATCACAAACACCTCTACGCAAATAAACTAGAAAATCTAGAAGAAATGGATAAATTCCTTGACACATACACCCTCCCAAGACTAAACCAGGAAGAAGTTGACTCTCTGAATAGACCAATAACAGGAGCTGAAATTGTGGCAATAATCAATAGCTTACCAACCAAAAAAAGTCCAGGACCAGACGGGTTCACAGCCGAATTCTACCAGAGGTACAAGGAGGAGCTGGTACCATTCCTTCTGAAACTATTCCAATCAATAGAAAAAGAGGGAATCCTCCCTAACTCATTTTATGAGGCCAGCATCATCCTGATACCAAAGCCGGGCAGAGACACAACAAAAAAAAGAGAATTTTAGACCAATATCCTTGATGAACATTGATGTAAAAATCCTCAATAAAATACTGGCAAACCGAATCCAGCAGCACATCAAAAAGCTTATCCACCATGATCAAGTGGGCTTCATCCCTGGGATGCAAGGCTGGTTCAATATACGCAAATCAATAAATGTAATCCAGCATATAAACAGAACCAAAGACAAAAACCACATGATTATCTCAATAGATGCAGAAAAGGCCTTTGACAAAATTCAACAACCCTTCATGCTAAAAACTCTCAATAAATTAGGTATTGATGGGACGTATCTCAAATAATAAGAGCTATCTACGACAAACCCACAGCCAATATCATACTGAATGGGCAAAAACTGGAAGCATTCCCTTTGAAAACTGGCACAAGACAGGGATGCCCTCTCTCACCACTTCTATTCAACATAGTGTTGGAAGTTCTGGCCAGAGCAATTAGGCAGGAGAAGGAAATCAAGGGTATTCAATTAGGACAAAAGGAAGTCAAATTGTCCCTGTTTGCAGATGACATGATTGTATATCTAGAAAACCCCACTGTCTCAGCCCAAAATCTCCTTAAGCTGATAAGCAACTTCAGCAAAGTCTCAGGATACAAAATCAATGTACAAAAATCACAAGCATTCTTATACACCAATAACAGACAAACAGAGAGCCAAATCATGAGTGAACTCCCATTCACAATTGCTTCAAAGAGAATAAAATACCCAGGAATCCAACTTACAAGGGATGTGAAGGACCTCTTCAAGGAGAACTACAAACCACTGCTCAAGGAAATAAAAGAGGATACAAACAAATGGAAGAACATTCCATGCTCATGGGTAGGAAGAATCAATATTGTGAAAATGGCCATCCTTCCCAAGGTAATTTACAGATTCAATGCCATCCCCATCAAGCTACCAATGACTTTCTTCACAGAATTGGAAAAAACTACTTTAAAGTTCATATGGAACCAAAAAAGAGCCCGCATCGCCAAGTCAATCCTAAGCCAAAAGAACAAAGCAGGAGGCATCACACTACCTGACTTCAAACTATACTACAAGGCTACAGTAACCAAAACAGCATGGTACTGGTACTAAAACAGAGATACAGATCAATGGAACAGAACAGAGCTGTCAGAAATAATGCCACATATCTACAACTATCTGATCTTTGACAAACCTGACAAAAACAAGCAATGGGGAAAGGATTCCCTATTTAATAAATGGTGCTGGGAAAACTGGCTAGCCATATGTAGAAAGCTGAAACTGGATCCCTTCCTTACACCTTATACAAAAATCAATTCAAGATGGATTAAAGACTTAAATGTTAGACCTAAAACCATAAAAACCCTAGAAGAAAACCTAGGCATTACCATTCAGGACATAGGCATGGGCAAGGACTTCATGTCTAAAACACCAAAAGCAATGGCAACAGAAGCCAAAATTGACAAATGGGATCTAATTAAACTAAAGAGCTTCTGCACAGCAAAGGAAACTACCATCAGAGTGAACAGGCAACCTATAAAATGGGAGAAAATTTTTGCAACCTACTCATCTGACAAAGGGCTAATATCCAGAATCTACAATGAACTCCAACAAATTTACAAGAAAAAAACAAACAACCCCATCAAAAAGTGGGCGAAGGACATGAACAGACACTTCTCAAAAGAAGACATTTATGCAGCCAAAAAACACATGAAAAAATGCTCACCATCACTGGCCATCAGAGAAATGCAAATCAAAACCACAATGAGATACCATCTCACACCAGTTAGAATGGCAATCATTAAAAAGTCAGGAAACAACAGCTGCTGGAGAGGATGTGGAGAAATAGGAACACTTTTACACTGTTGGTGGGACTGTAAACTAGTTCAACCATTGTGGAAGTCAGTGTGGCGATTCCTCAGGGATCTAGAACTAGAAATTCCATTCGACCCAGCCATCCCATTACTGGGTATATACCCAAAGGACTATAAATCATGCTGCTATAAAGACACATGCACACGTATGTTTATTGCGGCATTATTCACAATAGCAAAGACTTGGAACCAACCCAAATGTCCAACAATGATAGACTGGATTAAGAAAATGTGGCACATATACACCATGCAATACTATGCAGCCATAAAAAATGATGAGTTCATGTCCTTTGTAGGGACATGGATGAAATTGGAAATCATCATTCTCAGTAAACTATCGCAAGAACAAAAAACCAAACACCGCATATTCTCACTCATAGGTGGGAATTGAACAATGAGAACACGTGGACACAGGAAGGGGAACATCACACTTCGGGGACTGTTGTGGGGTGGGGGGAGGGGGGAGGGATAGCATTGGGAGATATACCTAATGCTAGATGACGAGTTAGTGGGTGCAGCGCACCAGCATGGCACATGTATACATATGTAACATTGCGCACATGTACCATAAAACCTAAAGTATAATAACAATAATAAAAAAAAATAAAAATAAAAATAAAAATAAAAAAAGAAAACACAAACACCACTGAAATGCAAACATTACTTAAGGTCACACTGAGAAACTTTTAAGAGGACTTCATTTTTGCATTTATTTGGATTTCTTTATAGAAGGAAATGACATATAGTGGTCGCAGGTTAATAGGATAACAGTAAACCCTACTGAATCAAATTTGGACAATTTTTTTTTCTAAATGAAGAGTAAATAACTGAAACTTTGGTCATGAAAGCACTCTGAAGGGTCTTCCTGTAGGAATAAGAAATTGTTACTTCAAATTATTTCTGTCCTATCTTTTTCCAAAAAAAGAGTCACGTTGCTTACATGAATTTGTGTGTGGTGTCTGCATTCTGCTATGAGCTTCATGAGGTCAGGGATGACAGTTTGTTCATCTTTGTGTTCTCAGCACAGAATAGGACCTTAGTAACTTTTGTTGAATACATGAAATTCTATTGTAGATAATTTTTAAGTCATCTCAGAACTAACTCAGTTTGCTACTCTCCAATATATACAAAGCAGACACAGTTCTGACCGAGCAAAATTTCCCCATAAGCTATGCTTTGGGAAAAAAGTCTTAAAACCTTGTTGAGGATTTACTGGAGGTAAGAAGAAGGCCTAGAAGTAGGAAAGCCAGAAAGTGGTGGTGGAGTGATGGGATGAAGGCTAAGAAGAAATTGGATGGAGATTTATTTGAGCAAAGATCCCATTTATGCTCTTTAACCACAGTAGGTAAGCCACCATTCTTTGTCTATACTCAAGATCATTCCTATTTAGCACAAATGCATCATGTCTACTATTCAAAACAATTCTACAAGTACATACTGAGCATCTGTGGTGGGTATACAGTGGGAACTCAATAAATCGGTGTCTGGGTCAATTTTAATCCTCATGTCATCTTATCATCACTTCTGTACATGTCTGATTCACTAATAGCCTATAAGAATGACAATCAATCATGTTTTAATTATCTTTGCATTTTAATATGAAATGGGGTCTGCTGGGCATTCAAAGTCTAATCAACGAACAGAACAGGGAACCAAGCACCTCAAGCTGGGAATGGCTGTGGGAGGAGGAAAGTAATCAAGAGATGCTTCATGTGAAAATAACAATATCTGTGATGAGCCTTAAAGGATGAACAATATTCCCAGAAACAGATTTTGGGGCCAAGATATGAAACATGGAACAAAGGAAATAATATTCTGAACATAATGGAGAAGGCAACATTAAAGTGCACAGAGGTAGCAATATTCATGAAGTGTCTGGGAAACAACATACCATTGAGTGTTTCTAGAGCCTACAGGGAGCCAGGAAAACATGAGAATGAAAAGGTAGGTTGAGTCCCAATCACAGTGTGACTTAAATGATGTACTAAATGGTTTGAACTTTGCCTTGAAAAACAATGGTGAGCACCCCCAAATTTTGAAAATAATAATACATTTAAAAAAACCGGGATTTAAGGGCAAGACAGCTGGGTTTATATCCTAAATTCTTAATAACTAGTAGTGTCACTTTGGATAAATCACTGAATTTCTTTGAATTTTAGTTTTTCGTCTAGAAGATGGATATAATATCTTACTAGATTGAATCGAAGAAGTGGATGTTGAAGACCTCTATAAACTGGCAAGTACAGCATAAATATTGTCTTATAATAATAAGCTGTGCTTTGGCAAAACATCTTACAAACTTATTGAGAATTTGTTGGGGGTGAGAGGAAGGCCTAGAAGTGGAAAAGTGGGAAAGTCGTGGTGGGCTGATCATTTGCTTGTGCAGGTGAGGACAAAGCCCTATTACCCTCACCTGCAGACACAAGGACCTGACCTTGGACCCTTCCCTGAGCAAGATTCCGAGAAACGGATATACACACCAACCACTAGGTACTCTCGGGTCCACATTGTTTGATAAAATAAATCCTGGGTCAATAATCTCAATGGGATGACAAAAACAATTTCCTGTTGCAGGGCATTTACTGGTAGCATTGCATTTGCAGTCTTCCCAATCAGCAGTCCATTAAGCAGCCACCAAAAACACTAAGCCGCAGAAGGCTTTTTAAAAAAGACATTATGTGTAAGACATTAATAATAAGGAAAGCTGGGTGTGGGGTATATGGGAACTCTGTACCACCTTCTCAGTTTTTCTGTACTAAAACTGAAAAAAAGTCTATTAAAAATGACATTACAGGCTTAGAGTAGATTTACTCATAATAGCCAAAAGCTGGAAACAGCACAGGCATCCATCCGAAGGAGAATGTATAAACAAAGTGGTATATTCATGCAATGGAATATTACTTAGCAATAAAAAGGAATGGTCTATAAATACATTCAACAACATGGATGGATCTCAAAAAGTATTATACCAAATGAAAGAAGCCTTACACAAAAGAGTACATACTGTATGATTCTGTTTCTATGAGATTCTAAAACAGGCAAAACTAATCTATGGTAGAAAAAAATCAGAATGATTGTTCCTTCTGGAGGGTGGGGGTGGGGTGAGAATTGTTTGGAAAGGGGAATGGGGAAACTTTCTGGAACGATGGTAATGTTTTATATAGTCTGATAGGAGCTTTAGTTACATTTTTGTCAAATCTCAAAGAACACTTCAGATTGACATTTCACTCCATGTACATTTTACCTCAAAGAAAAATACTCAACAAATGTGGAACTCTAGGGAACGATATGCATGCTGAAGTATTTAGGGAGAAATGTGCTAATGTCTGCAATTTACTTTAAATGCTATAAAAAATAAGATGCACAATGGGTGGTCAAAGGAATGTATAGATGAATAGATAAGTGATACAGCAAGCATAGTAAAATATTAATGACAGAATCTAGATGGTTGATAAATAGGTGTTAATTGTAAAATTCTTTCAATCTTGCTTTCTGTTTGAAATTTTTCATTTAAAAATGTTAGCAAAAATAAAGAACATTTTTGGGGTTTTGTGTCTGGGTTGCGTGGCTAGGATAAAGAGAGTAGAGAGTTTATAAGGCCAGTCTTGTAGGCTCTTTATATTAATTAAAAATCCCTTACACTTAACTTTTTACGTGAGTACAGATGGCCCTTTCATATTTATCCTCATTTTATCCCCCAATATGATTTATGTATCTCTCATCTGTGTTCCTGTGAATATCTTCCTTTTAGCATTTATAATATCACTTTGTAACTGTTTTCATCTCTGTATCCCCCTACTAGACCATCATGAACTCCTTGAAGGCACGGCCTTGTCTTTCTTTTTTGATGTGTTCACAGTAGCTGACACATATAGTAGGCACTCACTCAAGCATTTGTTGAGAATACCCTAGGTACTCAACAAGTACAAGGCGAGCTGGCTGCTAGGGCAACCAGACCATTTTAGAGGCCACAGGGAAATGTGAAGATTTCCCACAGAAAAGCATGACTTTATGGAAGCAGTTCTGTACTTGGAAGGTGTTATAATAACTAGAAACAGAGAGATCTGTTTGGATTTTCTCATCTAGCATTTATCTCGCCATATTGCTACCTGAAATACTTTCTAGACAAAGTTGGTTGGTATGTACGATAGGTTGGCCCACTCAACATCAATTCCACTCCCCTTCTAGTTAGAAAATCTGGAAAACTAAAAGTCACCTTTACCAAATTTGTTTGCAGGTAATCTGCCAATTACTTGCATTCATATAAGACTGGTAAGGTGGAAATAAGGCTAAGGCCATTTTCCATTTCTCTTTTGGCTATTTCTCGTTTCTACTGGCAAAAAAGGATATAGACGTTTGATTGTTTTATGCGGCTGAGGTATTCTCCAGCCTCCTGAGTGCCATGGGGCAGGTTCATTAGTAGGTTCTCAAGTCTGACCTCCCATACCCGAGACCACAGCTATGGGGTGCGGGTGGGGGTTAAATGGATCACCAGTGGTGTCCTAGGAGGTCATCTGTGGAGTTCTTAAACTAGAACATGCAGCTCTAGTTCTTCCTATCATTTGGTAAGCATCTAATTCCTTGTATTAAATTCCTTCCTGTTTAAAGTATCTGGAGTGGTTTCCATTTCTCACAGTGACCCCTGGGCATAAAAATAAAGAAGTTTGAGTGACAAACAGCAGGTCCCTGGGGACAGGAAAGAAGGGAAATACAAGGCTTTGCATTTTGGAGTTTTTCACAAGTATCCATTCAAGAAAATGTTGAACCTTACTTTGGGCCAAGCACTGGGCTAGGGGCTGGAATCAAGAAATAGTGGTTTGCTTTGAGATAGGAGTGTCATGTCAACATGTGAAAGAAGGGCCCATAGTGATAGATGACAGAGAAGGAAGTGATGGTCAGAATGAGAATCCAGGTAAAGGGGTAGATTTATCGGGAGAAAAGCCTTACTCTTAGACCTCTAAAACCAAATAGTGACTATATACTTAGCATCTTATGCACAGCGTATTCATTTATATTATCTCATTGTACATTTCCTCTTCCCACTCCCTCCTTTTTTGGTTAACATTTGGGTGCTTCCCATATGGCAGGCACTTTAACATATTTTCTTAATGGAACTGTGGAACACCCTATGAAGTAGAAGAGTATTAGTTCTAGAATTTGCCTGAGGTCTCACAGTTATTAATAGTAGAACCAGGCTGGGTGCAGTGGCTCATGGCTGTAATCCCAGCACTTTGGGAGGCTGAGGTGGGCAGATCATTTGAGGTCAGGAGTTCAAGACCAGACTGGCCAACATGGTAAAACCCTGTCTCTTCTAAAAAATACAAAAATTAGCAGGGCATGGTGGTGGGCACTTGTAATCCCAGCTACTCGGGAGGCTGAGGCAGGAGAATTGCATGAACCCGGGAGGTGGAGGTTGCAGTGAGCCAAAATCGCGCCACTGCACTCCAGCCTGGGTGACAGAGACAGACACCATCTCAAAAAATAAATAAAAATAAAATAAATAAATAGCAGGACCAGCACTCCAACTCTTTTGATCCAAATTCTCCATTCTTTTTTTTTTTTGAGATGGAGTCTCGCTCTGTTGCCAGGCTGGAGTGCAGTGGCACAATCTCGGCTCACTGCAATCTCTGCCTCCCAGGTTCAAGTGATTCCCCTGCCTTAGCCTCCCCAGTAGCTGGGACTACAGTTATGCACCACCACACCCAGCTAATTTTTTGTTATTTTTAGTAGAGACGGGGTTTTACCATGTTGGCCAGGAGGGTCTCCATCTTCTGACCTCCTGATCCGCCTGCCTTGGCCTCCCAAAGTGCTGGGATTACAGGCGTGGGCCACCACGCCCAGCCCCAAATCCTCCATTCTTAAGGGATAACAAATCCAGAATTTCAGTTCTCCAAAAGATATAATGTGTTTAAACACATTGTGCAAACATGAGGAGTTGCTATCCTTACCACAGAAAACCTTTTTCTCTAAGCTTGAAGTCCTCAGGATAAGAGGAACAGTGCCCACGCTGCTCTGGGCCTAGAAAGGGATTACGGAGGTCCTAGGCTGGCTCAGATCAGATCAAACTCACAATAGACCAAGGGGATTGGAAAACAGAGACAGAGATGGAAAACCAGTGGCTGCCACCACAGCCTGGTCACTAAGGCAGCTCTTTATCTCCTATGCCATTGTTTATAGCCCAGAGGACACCATCCGGACCTCGTAAATGAAAGTGCCCATTGGGAAGGGGAAAAAACACACAGATGCCCCCTCCAGGCACAAAAGGACATTTGTGTTGGGCAACCCAAGAGGCAGACACACCAAGGGCTTGCCCCTCCTCCCTTTGCCCCTAGAAAAAGACAAGAAAGGCAGCTTTCTGGTATTCCACAAAGTGGGGAGCCTGTGGCAGGGAACAGAACAAACCCCCTCCAAAACTGCTGACTTGATTCATCCCCAAACTGACACAATGCGGGAGGAAGACTTCAGGAAATGGGCAGATTATGTCCAAGAAAAGATTTCCTGCAAGCAGTTAACGGGAAACTTACATGAAAAGCAGGACTAAAAATACACAGGCTATTGGAAACCAGTGGTGAGGCCCCTGGTTTTTAAAGAAGTGACTGAGGAAGCCACCAGGCTTGGGACTTTCCCTGCCCACCAACCTAGAGAGATCAACTTAACCCTGGCTTTATTTGCCTGGGGGAGAAGCTTATAGGGTACCTGGTATGATTTAAATTTCATTTCAATATTGATCAAGTCCTCACTGTGTCTGAGCTTTCTATTCATATGAGCTATGATAGCACAAAAAGAAGGTAAAAGCCTCAGTGCCCTACACACATATCCTGACTCAAATGATGAGAGAAACGGATCAGTAGTACAAATGACATCCTATGTTTAAGTGAATTTTGGTTATCAAAAAATAAACCTCACAACTTAAGTAAGAGTCTAATGGGATGCAGCAAGAGGTAGCAATGGGATGCAGGAAATTTATCTGCACTTGAAGGCATATGTGAGTAATGACAAATCATGGCTCTGGCTTGAACAGTAGGGAAACTAAAAAGTAACATTTAGGAGACCAAAAGTAACTATTAAGAAGTGTTGTTTATTGACTTTGAGAAAGAACCTTTCTAGGTGCTTAGAGGAAGAAGCAGGCACAGGGTGTTCCCTCACGCCCTAGAGTCTGAGTAGAAATTTGAAGATATATTTTTTGTCTTGTTTTTGTTTTTTTAAGAACCTTCCCCTTTGCCTTGTCTTATACCTGAGAGCCTAATTTTGCCAAATATTTATTGAGCCCCAACATTGGTGCATCCCCTACAGCAGATCAAGAATCTCTTATAATTTAATGGGAAAGATGGTCCTTCAAATGACAGAAGGAGGAGGATAATGCTGGGCTTTGTTTCAGAGCCTGCCTGGGACATGTGGTACCATCAGTATACTCTTGATTTAGTGATTTACAGTCTTCACACTGGAAATATTGGGCTCCAATTACAAAGGAAAATCTTATTACTAACCATCTTCCAATCATACACATACTGATAAGTCCTTCTTCTACGATTATAATGAATAATTTGAGTCCAAAGATCTTTTGGTGACTTTTTTATTTTTAGAGAAAAAGTCTCGCTGTGTCACTCAGGCTGGAGTGCAGTGGTGCGATCATGGCTCACTCCAGCCTCGAATCCTGAGCTTAAGCAATCTTCCTGCCTTAGCATCCCAAGAGCTAGGACTACAGGAATGCACCACCATGCCCAGCTAATTTTTAAACAATTTTTATAGAGGTGGGGAGGTCTCACTATGTTACCCAGGCTAGTCTCAAACTCCTGGACTCAAGAGATCTTTCCAACTTGGCCTCCCAAAGTGCTGGAATTACAGGTGTTAGCCACCACCCCCTGCCCAGTGGCATATTTTTATACACAGTGGGAGCCAGATGTGAAGGCAGACTGAAAAACAAAATGTAGGTGGTCCTGTGTGATTAGTCTAGGGAGACTGGGTAGTGAGAACAGTAAGTTTTTCACCATGGGTGATCTAAAACTTTTTGTTGTAAAATCCCATAGATACTTATTGCTGCTCTTATCTTCACTGATTTCTTGGCAGCATTTGAGACACCTGAAGGCTCCTCTCCTAAATGCTTCTCCTAAATCCTTTGGATTACCTGACACCACAATTTCCTGCATTTCTATTCTCATTTTCAGTCATCATAGGATCCTTTTAAGGTCTATGATCCCTGGGATTTCACCCTCAGTTTTCTCTTATCTTACTCTACATATTGCTTGGTGATTCATATTTCTCTCATTGTACCAAGTACTCCTAGACTGGCATCTCCAGACTATACCTGAGACACTCTTGAGCTGTCATGAGTAAAGCTGATAAGTTCATCTCCTTTCAGTTCCTTCCTATTTTCTACAACAGAAGGGAGGAATAATAATAATTTTTTTGATGGTTATAATTTTGTAACTTTTTTATATTTAATTTTTGTGGTTACATAGTAGGTATACATGAGATGTTTTGACACAAGCATGCAATGTGTGATAATCACATCATGGAGAATAAGGTACCCATCCCCTTGAGCATTTACCCTTTGTGTTACAAATAATCCAATTATATTCTTTCAGTTATTTCAAAATGTACAAATAAATTATTATTGACAATAGTTACCCTGTTGTGCAATCAAATAGTAGGTATTATTCATTCTTTCTATTTTATTTTTGTTGCCCATTAATCATCCCCACCTCTCTTCCCACCTCTCACTCCCCTTCCCAGCCTCTGATAACCATCCTTCTACTGTCTATCTCCACGAGTTCAATTGTTCTGATTTTTAGATCCCACAAGTAAGTTAGAACATGCAATGTCTATCTGTCTGTGCCTGGCTTATTTCACTTAACATAATGATCTCTAGTTCCATCCATGTTGTTGCAAATGAGAGGATCTCATCCTTTTTATGGCTGAATAGTAATTGTGTATAAGCACCACATTTTCTTTACCCATTCAACTGCTGATAGACACTTAGGTTGTTTCCAAGCCTTGGCTATTGTGAACAGTGCTGCAACAAACATGCGAGTGCAGGTATCTCTGTAAAATACTGATTTCCCTTCTTTGGGGTAAATACTTAGCCGTGGGATTGCTGGATCACATGGTAGCTCTATTTTTTGAGGAGCCTCCAAACGGTTCTCCACAGTGGTTGTACTAATTTATGTTCCCACCAATAGTGTAAGAGGGTTTCCTTTTCTCTACATCCTCGCCAGAATTTGCTATTGCCTGTCTTTTGGATAAAAGCCATTTTAACTGGGGTGACATATCCTATTGTAGTTTTGATTATGTATCTCTGATGACCAATGATGTTGAGTACCTTTTCATATGCCTGTCTGCCACTTGTATGTCTTCCTTTTAAAAAATGTCTATTCAAATCTTTGGCCCATTTAAAAATCAGATTAGATTTTTTCCTATAGAGTTGTCTGAACTCCTTATATTTTCTGGTTATCAATCCCTTGTCAGATGAGCAGTCTGCAAATGTTTTCTCCCATTTTGTGGGTTGTCTCTTCATTTTAAGGATTGTCTCCTTTGCTGTGCAGAAGGTTTTTAACTTGATGTGATCCCATTTGTCCATTTTTGCTTTGGTTGTCTGTGCTTGTGGAGTTATCACTTGCACATTTTTTCTAGACCAATGTCCTGGAGATTTTCCCCAATCAGTTTTTTGTAGGAGTTTCATAGTTAGAGGTTTTAGATTTAAGTCTTTAATTCATTTTGATTTGATTTTTGTATATGGTGAAAGATAGGGATCTAGTTTCATTCTTCTGCATAGGGATATCCAGTTTTCCCAGCACCACTTATTGAAGAAACTGTCTTTCCTCCAGTGTGTGTTCTTGGCAGCTTTGTTGAAAATGAGTTCACTGTAGGCATGTGAATTTGTTTCTGGGTCCTCTATTCTATTCCATTGGTCTATGTGTCTGTTTTTATGCCAGTACCATGCTGTTTTGGTTACTATAGCTCTGTAGTATAATTTGAAGTGGGTAATGTGATTCCTCAAGTTTTGTTCTTTTTGCTTAGGATAGCTTTGGTTATTCTGGGTCTTTTGTGATTCCATATAAATTTTAGAATTGTTCTATTTCTGTGAAGAATGTCATTGGTATTTTGACAGGGAATGCATTGAATCTATAGATTTGGGTAGTATGGACATTTTAACAATATTAATTCTTCCAATCCATGAGCATGGAATATCTTTCCATTTTCTGGTGCCCTCTTTAGTTTTTTTCATCATTGTCTTATAGTTTTCATTATAGAGATCTTTCACTTTTTTGGTTAAATTAATTCCTAGGCATTTAATTTTATTTGTGGCTACTATAAATGGGATTACTTTTAAAAAAATTATTTTCCGGGTCGGGCATGGTGGCTCACGCCTGCATTCCCAGTACTTTGGGAGGCGGAACACTGGAAGCCAGGAATTCAATACCAGCCTGGCTAACATGGTGAAATCCTATCTCTACTAAAAATACAAAAATTAGCTGGGCATAGTGGTGCACGCCTGTAGTCCCAGCTACTGAGGAGGCTGAGGCAGGAGAATTGTTTGAACCTGGGAGGTGGAGGTTGCAGCGAGCCAAGATTGCGCCACTGCACTCACTCCAGCCCGGGCAACAGAGCAAGACTCTGTCTCTCAAAAAAAAAAAAAAAAAAAAAAAAAAGAATTATTTCCCAGATTGTTCACTGTTGACATATAGAAACACTACTGATTTTTGTATGCTGATTTTGTACCCTGCAACTTTATTGAATTTATCAGTTGTAATAGTTGTTTTTTTTTTTTTTTTTTTTGTGAAGTCTTTAGGTTTTTCCAAATATGAGATCATATCATGAGCAAACAAGGATAATTTGACTTTCTGGGAGGAAGGATAATTAACTGGCACCTTAAATCTGTAAAATCTTGGTAATGTGCTTTGTTTTATAAATAGATAATAGTTAGAATTTTGTGTTTTGTCTGTGGATGTCTACACATTATTTTAGACCCTGGAAATACAGGTGCCACAGCTGACATTTTATTTGCTAAATTTCAACAATAACCATCATCAAACAGTGAAAAATGAACAGGAATAAATAGCATGGGAACATTAAGTGGCCAAAGGGTATGAGAAAAATATTAGGAAATTCTTGGTATCTGTGCAATTAGAAACAAAATAAACAAAAGAATTGGATTAATGACTTAAGAAGTGATATATATTGAACTAAAATATGTTAGCATCTAGTCATTTCTATTTCTAAAATATCACAGTAAAGAGAAGAAAAGCCATTGTATTCAACTGCTCAGAAATCTGACTGTGAGTACTCCAGCATCTACCTTTGACTATGGACTTCTGAAGACTATAGTACTAGCACTAGCAGGGAACAACATTCAAAGAACCTTGGACTGGGCAACTAGCCTTGCTATTGAACGCTTCTTGCTCAGTGTTCATCTAATACCTTTGGGTTCCAAGATCTCAACACATTCTTAGCATTTGGTCTCAGCAAAAGATCAGATAATCATTTGCTTCTCAGTATAGATTTCAGTTAGTGGGTTTGATTTCCTCATCTAGTACTATTTGCCTCTTAAATCAAATGTCCAAAAAGAAATAAGGACAGTGCAAAAGGCAATACACAAAAGGCACCAGAAGCTACTTTGCACGAGTCTCCTTTTTGCTGTAGTCTCAGAAATGGCAGGGAGGGGTCAGAAGTTTTTGCCCTATTAGGAAGTAAGGCAGAATTCCCCACAGTGAAGTCACAGACAAGACTTAGTTAAGGAGAGGCTGGAAAGTAATAAAAGAATGGAATGATATGTTTTCTCCCCTGACAACCCACACCGTTGTCTTAGTGGTGGGGAAAAGAGAAAGAACGTGGAAGTTGGAGAAAGAATGGTAGAGTATTAGGCAAAGAAAATAAAAGTCTTCCCTCATAGAAGAAGAAAGCATCATTCTAGTAACTCCCCATCCCTACCCTATCTCAAGTGCAGCTAATGGTGAGAAGTAGAAAATGTTTTCTCAATAAATGAATCACAAACGAGTTCCTCTCTATACTCCATAAGGCACATTCAGTGTAGATCCTGTAATTAAGGAGTTCCAAACTTAGCTAAGAAGCCATGTACATTTTTAAAATATAAAGCAGCACAAATACAGTATTAAGTCAGAAGTAATATTAGGAGTTTGGAGGCATGAACAACTGCTGTAGCTCAGAGTGGTTTGAGAAAGCTTTGTAAGCAAAAGACCCGAGGCCAGGCCAGGTCAGTATGAAGGCCTGGACTACATTATCCTTCCTAGTTCATCTTCTTTCTTTGGCTCAGTCAGCAAGGAACTTCTAAACACATAAAAACAATAACCACCATCAAATGTCTTACAAAAGTACTCCATAAAGTATAAAATGTTAAATATATTACCTGACTCTTCAGGAGAGCAGGATGAAGTGAATTATCTGTTACCATCACCATCATAATAGCATTGAATGTTCAATGTTCAATTCAATTCAATGCCAGACACTGCACTGTTGGCTGGATAACAATGCCTATTCACAATCCCTTTTCCTTGTTTGTCCTTAGAGTGTTTAGGCAAACAGAATGTTTACTTTCCTGGTAACTGGAGGTATCCACATGTCACAATTCTGGATAATAAGACCTAAGTAGAAATCTTTTGGAGGTTCCTGGGAAAGCTTTTGATTCTCTTGCTACCAGGAGGCTGAATGCCTACACAAGATGGCTGGCTGGGAAGACAGAAAAAGCATCCTTGATTGCAACACTGACTGTCTACACCAAAGGCAGAAACTGCTTATTCTTGTAATGAATAAAGACTTCTTGTAATGTGAGAAAAATGAACTGTTTAACACACTATGCACTTTCTCTTACATAAACTGAAAATATTCCTGAGATAAATGCTTACCATGTGCGTAGCCAAGGTTATAAAGTAGGTAGGTGACAAAAACAGAATTCAATCCCATTTCTGACAGACCCAAAGCCCTGACCTCAACCAATACACTAACAAGGATACACACAGTGTCACAAAAACCAGATCTCTTAATGACCAGTACTGTGGTTGTTCTGGTTTGAAGGACCAGTCATCTCATGATTGTTACAGCCATTCTCCTCATAAAACTTTACATTCTGGGTACACCTTAATAATATGTTCCAAAAACAATGACTCCAAATTTCACTGGGTTTTAGACTAAGGGCAACGAGATTGAATTTACTGATTCATACATACTGGTCATCTTCTCCTGATTCCCCATAGCCCCACCAACATTTTTTTTTTTTTTTTTTTTTTTTTTTGAGACAGAATCTCACTCCATTGCCCAGGCTGGAGTGCAGTGGCGTGATCTCAGCTCAGTACAACCTCCGCCTCCCAGGTTCAAGCGATTTTTGTGCGTCAGCCTCCCGAGTAACTGGGATTATAGGCATGTGTCACCACACTCAGCTATTTTTTTTTGTATTTTTAGTAGAGATAGGGATTTGCCATGTTGGCCAGGCTGGTCTTGAACTCCTGGCCTCAAGTGATCCACCTGCCTCGGCCTCCCAAAGTGCTGAGATTACAGGCATGAGCCACTGTGACCGGCCCTGATTCCTTTCATGACAAATCTATGACACTCTTCTTTCATTTTGAATTTCTTTCACACTTGAAATCCAGAAAAATACAACATTTGCCTAGCAAAACTTTCCCTGTTCTCTTTTCTTTTTTGCACCCATTTGGGGTTTCAAGATGGTCACAAGTCAGTCCTGCCCTTGTTTTTTATACAATAGACAAGTGTCATTTCAACAGACTAAGCATCTGATAACACTTAAAAAATAAATAGCAGACTATATCTGGAGAGCCGCTTATGCCCTACAATACAACAAACTGAAAGATCATTCAGAAATATTTCAAAGCCCCACACAACACTGAGCTGATGGTGGCAGTGATCAACTGTTGGCAGCTGTTAAGGTTCTCATGAAATGCACTCATCTGTGGTTATGACTGGCCACTACATAGGAGGATTAATGGGGCTGCTTTTGACTGTCATGGAAAGTGTAAGATATGTTCTTTATGTAGATCCCTAAGAGCAAACATCCCCTCTGCAGAGCTGATAGGTCACCTGCCTCAACCAATTAGCTAATTGTCTGAAATCACTCCTTATAGATCACAGAAAACTGTCTTGTGAATAAACTCTGTTAATACAGAAAGCAAGAGCCTTTTGTTTCCTTTTGAAGACCTTATTCAACTCTAAGGCCCCTTCCATCCACGAAATTCTAAATTCTACAAATGTGAACAATCAGCTCCAATGAATGAATCCTTCCAGCTTTATAGCGAATGAGTGCTTTTTTGACTACGGGTTGTTTTTCTTTTTAAAGAGAAAATTGTTTTTTAAATGTAGCTTCCTGACTGCACCAGGTGTGAAATGGTAAATAAAAGAACAAGCAGTTGTGTTGAACATCTTTGGTTGTTTCCTTCAAAGCTTACCAGACTGATGTCATTCTGGATGTTTTCTATTCTGCTTACCAAGCTCGGTTTTCCTAGAAAAAGTCTGTAGAATGACTGCCCTAATCCTAATCA
The DNA here is from genome assembly GCF_028885655.2 of Pongo abelii. NCBI lineage: Eukaryota > Metazoa > Chordata > Mammalia > Primates > Hominidae > Pongo > Pongo abelii. The sequence continues at coordinate 80,405,060 of NC_071994.2, forward strand.
AAACATACCATCATATTCTAAAAGCTCAGGGCTATCTGGGAGACTGGTAGCTAGCTCTCACTGAATAAAGAGGAGTGAGTAGCCCCTTTTTCGTGGATAATTCTAGGAACTGGGTGGCAAGACAGTCTTCCTCTTTGGCCTCCTGGATGAACAAAGATGGGCTGAGAATCAATGATGTTGCCCTAAGTGACAAGATGCCTTTATTCACACTGTGCATATAGCCTCTCACAGACCCTTATTTTTCTGCTCCCAAATATAGTATTATTTTGTTCAGATTTCTACCCTCTCCTGTGCCATTCCTCCTATCACTTTGAAATCTTTCTTCAAAAGTCTAAAATTCCACAAATGAAGATGAACAAAGGGAAAGCCTATATCTGTCTCATCTGGGAACCCTGGAAAAGCCACACTGCTTATGTGAAGAGGGGGAAAAAAAAAAAGATGGGCAGGAGTTTAGTAAGACTGGGGGAAGAGAGAAAAGGAAACTCCCCAGGAAAGGAAGAAAATAAAGTATTTACCATGTGACAGATACCATGCTAAGTACTTACACATAAATTCTCATCTATACCTCACAACCTCACAACAGATGACCCTAGGAAAGGGTGTATCTCTCAAAGCCTTTAACCAGTTTAAGAAATCTGCCCAAGGTAAATCTAGGTCTCAAACCAAGATCTGGCTCAAAATCATCTCTTTCCTCATCACAATGGTGAGAAGCTGCATGGAAGCAGGAAGGGATAAGGCTCATTTAAGGAACAGTAAACCTCCCTCCCACCTCCCTACTATCATGCCCAAGGTATTTTTCATCTTCAGCAACATTCAAAGATGCTCTTTCTTGATGCCTGTAAAATGAAGTCAAGTTCATGTGCCTGGCATTAAAGGTGACTCCAGCTCAGCTAGAAGCTCCTGATTATATCTACTAATCTTACTTTACCCTGTACCCCATCACTTTATTCTTGAGTCTATGGTTTCACATCTCTCATCCAATAAAGGAAGCATATGCTTTTACTGGATATATTCATTGATTCATTCAACATTTATTGAATGCCTATTATGTGTCATTTCTTCAATACACTTTTATTGAGCAACTGCTATGCTCTAGGCATATTGGTAATATTGGTAATATTGGTAAATGGTAAATATTGGAGAATGACAATGAGATATATTTAGGGAATAAGTATAGCATACTAAATGCTGATGTGACAGGAGATACCAATGTAATCCCCTTGAATAATCATTGCCTTTAGATGTGCTGAGCTGAATCACTAGTAGACCCTGGGATTAAGCCTTAGGTATAGTTTAAGTTCAATTCAAATATGTTATCAAATGGAGATGATGAAAGAAGCAACCATAATGATCCTGCACTAGGGTCATCAGCTCCAGGACTGCCAATGGTTTCTTAAAAGATATCATTTAATGCCTATCCTCACGAATCTCATCAAATAGTCAACAATTTCACTTTGGTTACACCTAATGTCACACTTGGGGTCTTGTTTAAATGGCGACTCCTAAAGAACAAATATTCAGAACCTGCTAGGTACTTGCCCGCCATACTCTTTGTTTCACAAAACTCACCTTTTCATGATGATACCAAAGGTCTAATTCCCTCACTTGTCTCTCTGTTGCTAGCCTATCCTTTGTCTCAGTTACTCCTCTCTTCAGGGATCTTCTTCACCCCACCACTTCTCAAAATTTCTGATCCAAGTTATCATCTGAATGGCTAAGTGCAATGTTTAAAAACGCCTCAGAATCTCCACCAGCCTGTGTGGAAGGGAGACAAAGGCCAGTGTGTGTTGTGTTCCTCTCCCTATGGACAACAAACTGTGCCTAATGAATTCTGGCCAGAGCCAAAACAATGAAATTATTTATCTCCACCTCTCCTACTGGATGCACAGCAGAAATAAATATAGGGATCACCACCTTCTGTGCACATGCAAATAAGTATACTCACAGAAACAAAAATTTCAACCTACAATTTCAGTTTTCCTCGCCTTTTGCTCACACCCTAGTGAATGCTATCAACGGATCTGCCCTGAACCTACCCTCTGTGCCTCTTCTCAAGATCATTCTCACATCTTACTCCCAAGCCTTACTCTCTGTTGAAATTAAACTCCTTCTTCAAGGCTTACCTTAAATGCCACTTCCTCTAGGCTGTTGTCCTTGATCTTTAAAATACAATACAAACCCTCCCTCCTCTAAACCCCTTCAACACTTTGCACTTTTTTTTTTTTTTTTGAGACGGAGTCTTGCTCTGTCGCCCAGGCTGGAGTGCAATGGCACGTCTCGGCTCACTGCAAGCTCCGCCTCCCGGTTTCACGCCATTCTCCTGCCTCAGTCTCCCAAGTAGCTGGGACTACAGGCGCCTGTCACCACACCTGGCTAATTTTTTGTATTTCTAGTAGAGACGGGGTTTCACCATATTAGCCAGGATGGTGAAATCTCCTGACCTTGTGATCCGCCGGCCTCGGCCTCCCAAAGTGCTGGGATTACACGTGTGAGCCACCACGCCTGGCCTGCACTTCTTGTTAGATATCACAAAAAGACTTGTGTGGTAGCTTCTTTTTTTTGTAAATTGGTTTTGAGGCCAAGGTTCATATCATTTAGACATCCTCCATAGTTCCTAGTACAGAACATGTATTTAGTACAAGTAGGAGGCTCTTAAGCGCTTGCTGAAATAATAAAATATTACTTTCAATGAGCTTTCCCATACATTACTTCAGGGTATGATTATCCCAGTTTTACAAATAAAAGAGGCCCAGAAAAGTTTAGTGATTCAGAAAAGAGGCCAAATTTTCCACAGAAGCTGAGATAAAAGACCCACATAAGGGGTTCAGATGTGAATGTAGGTACCCTTGAGTAAATGCTCCCACCTTCTATTGAATAACCCACTGAGAATATAAATTAGTTACTTTTTTGAGGAATAAACTTGTCAATATGTATCTCAAGAGTCAAGAAATTCATAATCTGAACAGTTTATCTATTTCTAGAAACCCACCATGAGAAAATATCTAGAGATGTAGACTGACTTACACATGAAGATAACCATTGCACTGCTGTTAAAAATAGTGATAAGAAGAGTAAAATCTTCTGCTTCCCTGTTGATAGACTGAAAATTCATTTTCCTCCCAAACTGCAAAGAGGTGGCAATGTAGTACAAGAAGGAATAATGTAATTAGGGGAGGGAAGGAGAGAGGGAGGGAGAGAGGGAGAAAGGGAGGGAGGGAGGGGAAGGGAGGAGAGGGAGACAGAAGGAGGGAGAGGGAGAAGGAGAGGGAGAGAGGAATAAGGGCAAAAAGACAGACTAGAAATTTTTAACTATTTTCAAAAGATGGAAATAGATGGGATTATATTGGTAAATGTACATTATTATAGACAAACTACAATGCTGATGTATCTTAATCCACCCAAAGAAGCCAGGTTCAGGACCATGGGGAAAGGCTGTATGCGGCAGCCACTGCTGCTTCTTGGGAATTACAGCAGCACTGTCAAATACAAATGTAGCGTGAGGCACATATGTGATTTTAAAATTTATAGTGGCCACATTTAAAATGTAAAAAGAAACAGGTGAAATTAATTTTAATATATTTTAGCCTAATATTTCTAAAATATTATTTCAATATATAATCAATATAAAAATAGTATATATATTTTTCTTTACTTTTGTACTAAGTCTTTAAAATCTAGTGTGTATTTGATACTTGCAGCACATCTCACTTCAAATAAGCCAGATTTCAAGTACTCAACAGACCGGGTAGCCAGAAGCTACCATACTGAATAGCACAGAATTAGACAACAAGGAGAGTAACGGCAGGAAGAGGAGCAGAAATCAAGGTGATGAGTTGAAGGACTGTCTACAGAACAGCTGGGCAAAACATTTTAGATATGCAAGGAGTTAGAAAGTTTAACTCCTGTGTACTCTTTCTGAACAAATTACCAGGGATGATTTACAGCAAAATTAAAAAGGGTTTTAAGAAATAGGATGACATGGCATGTGAGAAAGATTTAACTCAGAATTTCAATGAAGGCCTTGAAATTAGAACAGGAACTCTGAGGACTTAGAGAAAAATGTGTCAAGATGAAAGTCATTTTCCTATAACAAACAGTATGATTAAGAAGCTAAGTGATCTTAGTCATAAGGTAAAGGCGGATGCTGTTTTTCTTCAATCAGGAAAAAAATCTCCAATTAAGATAAAAAAGGCAATTAAAAATTCCAAGGTAAACGAAAAGCAAAGACAAGGTATAAATGCAAAGGAAAGACAATGTGGCAAGTGACAGAAAGAGAATCTATTTGATCTTGATGTTTGGAATATTCTCTTTTAAATATTGCAGGCTTAATATCATCAAACTTTATTTTTGTCCTATGGGTCAAATTATGAAACTCAGCTATGCTGTGAATATTTACATGACTATAGTGTTGTAAAGAATATTCATTGTTTAATTCTTAGAATAAATCACAAACAAAACCTAAGATATTTCATAGATCTAATTGTAAATGTTATCCACACAATGAACACTTCTAAGAGAAAAAAAAATTAATTCCTTTATCTTACTTGTTGGACAGTCAAAATATTCTGTATACAGTTATAGAGGGAAAAACAGAATTTTAGGCATAAGACAAGTCAGCCTAAAGGCTTTAATGATTCAACAATATCCTGTTTGTTTTTTTAATCTAGGAAGACAAAGGTTCCAATGTCTTGGTGGCACAAAAGTGGTTTAATGAGTGAGTCACACTGCAGCCATTAAATTATCCTCAAAGTTTATAATAAGCATTTTTAAGCTTATAACATTAAGTGAAATAAACTGTACCCAGGCTGGGTGCTGTGGCACATGCCTGTAATCCTGGCACAGGAGGGAGGGAGGGAGGGAGGCGGGTGAATCACTTGAGCTTAGGAGTTCAAGACCAGCCCGTGCAACATGGCAAAACCCCGTCTCTACTAAAAATACAAAAATTAGCTAGGTGTGGTGGCACGCACCTATAGTCCCAGCTACTTCGAAGCTGAGGTAGGAGGATTCCTTGAGCTCAGGAGGTGGAGGTTGCAGTGAGCCAAGTATCGCACCATTGACTCCAGCCTGGGCAATGGAAATGAAATCCTGTCTCAAAAACAAAAAACTGTACCCAAAATTGTAGAGACAATACAAAGACTGGGCAAATAGATGAAACTAGAGCTATATTTATCTGTTAGAGTTATATAATCACCTGGCTTTAGAAAGGCAATCCTGCAAAAGTTTAGGAATTTAGTTGAGAAGACAAAAGTGGTACAAGGAGGAGTCAGGTATAAGTGCTTCTAGTTGGTACTAACTCTGATCTGTCTCTCTGTAGCTAACTCCTATTCCTCAACACACACATTTTGTAATTCATTAAATATTCAAAGGTTCAGATTCTCAAGGCTACCTGAATAATTTAGGGTGGACTCGGCACCATTAAACTGTGCAGAATAGTCAAGGGAGAGGCTTCTTAGAAGAACTACGCCTTGAGCTGCATCTCAAAGAATGTACCAATTTGAAAATGTTAGAGAGTCCACAGAATTTTTAGTAGGCAAAAAGGAGGCAGAGGCCAGCACCCCAGACTGAAATGCAAAGAAAATTCTCATGGAACAGAGGAAAATGATGCCAGCTGGAAGGCACGGTAACCAGAAGATAGTGGGAGACACCTACTGTCCTCATCCTACCAGCTGACACAAAGATTGGTGTTTCTCAGGGCTCTGTTTCCCAAGACAGAGGTATAACTCTCCCAAATTTGTTATCAGAGTTTCCCACTCTCTCCTACCAATTTATATTTGGTCCTCTCTGTATTAGATAAAACTGTCTTTTCTCCTCCACTCTTTTCCTAAGTCGCACTGTTGCCCATAAGATAAATTTCTCACTAGCAAAGAATTGCATCACAGAGAATAGAGTTTGCTTACAGAGACTCAGGACAATCAGCTTGACAGCTGTAAAAAATTAAAAATAAATTTAAAAATAACAGGCAGAAAGACTACAATTCACCCTTCATGTCTGGGCTTTGAAATCAAACTGCCCAGATTAGCCAAAGTGAAAGGAATAAATCTGTTAAGGCATCTTAAATAGGGCTCTGTATTCAAAACATACCCTTTATAAGTCTCCAACACCCCCTTATTCAGACTTTTTATGAGTATCATCTCACATCCTTACTCTTCAGAA